>NC_080436.1:34084301-34386801 GCF_028018845.1 Melospiza georgiana | reverse complement strand
TGTGCATGAGCTGAATTAAAATTTTAATAAATTGTTAGGCAAGTGTGGAACAGAAAAGTTTACAGCATTCCACTGGGACAGACTTCTGACAACTACACGCATTCTGAAAAACAGGTTTAACTATAATATTTTGTTTTTACTCTTGCACAACCTGGATTTGTTAGACCAAAAACTATAAAAACAACAGTATCTAAAATGACATACTTGCCATTCAGCCTGTACATATTCTGTATGGAGTTAAGATTCCTTGAAAGTATAAATTTCTAAGTCACTGTTTCGGTCATTCCATCAAACTTAGGAACAACCAGTATCAGCTCTGTACAAACCACAGCCATCACACCCTTGGAAGGACTCTGTTTTAAACAGCTTTGAAATAATTTGTGCTCAAGGTGGAGTAGCTGGCTGTGTCATAAAACAAAGATCCTTACAATTAGTATGCCCACAGGAAAGTACACATCTCCATACTCATGAGCTGCAAATAAAAGTACTTTTCATTGAGACTTAATTCTAGTCATAAGCTAAAAACAACTGGGTACAGTCAGGATTTGAATGCAAAAATACATCTTTTACAGGTCTGGGAGAACTGGCTTCTCCAGAATTCCACAAGTAAATTATAACCTAAGCTGCTCCCAAGTGCAAAACTACCTCAGCTCCTTGGTTGCCTGGGTCTGTTAAACACCCCAGCTGCATAAATGCCTGAAGGATGAAGTGATGTTCACAAGGAGCTCACAGCATTCCCCTGGGGGATTGCACAAATCCAAACAATGCATGTGCACCCACAGCCAGGTGGGAAGGCAGCAGGGTGGTGTTTGCAACTGCAGCTACAGCTCAATGAAGCCTGCTAAGACAGAGATGTTTGAACCTGCACTTTGAAGCTCACTCAGGTTCTGTGCTTCACGTGACATGTACTCAATTTCTCACTTTCAAACCCTCCCTCCCCAGAGTGCCATTAAGGAAGAACAGCCCAGCAGCTCAGGAAAGCAGCAGGCACAGAGAGTCAGTGCTGGGCCATCTGAAACCTGGAGAGCTCCACCACTACTGTGAAACAAACATTTCACTGAAGACCAGCCAAGTCCAACACACAGATCTGAAAGCCCCAGGAGCTCCCACCTCCTCTACAGCAGCACACCTGGCCCTCAAATTCAGACTCCACTGTAGTAAATACTAACTTGAAAGACAGCAAACTTCTAGGTGTAGGATATTCTAGGCATATGCTTTCCTCTTACCAGAGTCTGAGATCCCACAGGCTACACCCAGCTGTTAACACAGAAGTGCCTTCACAAACATGGCAATTTTATGTACAGCCTGATGGACACAGGCACTGAAACAGCTCTGAGGTACCTGAAACAATCAGGACTGCATGAATGTGCACTGACAGATTTCCATCTCTGTCTTGGTTCTGAAAAGCATTTAAAAGCAGGATTCTATCCTCCACCTGCAAAAGGTATGTGGACACTCCAGCCAAGAGCCCAACCAAGTTTGTCTTCTGAAGTTCTCCCCACTCCTATCCCTTTCTTTCACTGAAGATACAGCACATGAAGTCAGGGAGACTTCATTTCAGCTGAATGCTCTCACTACATAGTCTGCTCCATCCTTACACGAATAAACCCTTGAATTTCAAAGTGAGACAGGAGCACGACTTACCATCTAGTAGTTCTAGAGTAACTGAGGGATCTACATATTCCCACCAGTGTTTTCCATCAGTTGATACTGGAATCTCCCAGTTGGACCACTTGCAGGCCAAGTGAATGCACACACATGCTATCACTGTGGGCTTGTACTGAAGACAGAATGTGGTAAGGTGAAGGCTGTTGCACACATTTCGTAATGAGGAACCAAAGGAAATCAAACATGTAAAATAGAAAACCCAAACAAACCAACCATTAACATACAGAATGAGACAGCTTGTCAATCAACAGCAGTTAAACATTTTGTTGAATAAGTTCATAAGATATCCTACTGCCCTAAGAAAACAGAGGGCAGGGCATTTATCCGATAGAAAAGTTTAATTTGATTTTGCTATCAAAAGCCTGATGAACAGTAAATAAATTTACCAATTATTCTACTGTACTTAAGTACTAGAAAGGGCAGTATAATATGGTGAATTAAATTCTGCAGTATAATGCATAGAGCTAACTGTGCAGTCTCTGAATGAGACAATCAGAAGGTCCCCAGCAGCCAGGTGAGTTATTTGTGGGCTTTGCTTTCACCAGGCCTGGATTTGTGATGTTTGTGATGTTGTCCTCAGCTTCCAGCACCACAAACACATTGGTTCACTTTCACTGCTTTAGCATAAATTCCCTTAACAGCTGCTCAAGTACAGAATCTTGCCCATCAAGGAACCACCAGGAGTTATTTATTTCAACAGTTCTAATAACAGCAGATACTGTTTAAAAACTGTATCTACACATAATGTAATTCTCTTAAATAAAGGTTAAAGTAGTTTTGCAAGAGGCAAACTGAAGTAATCAAGACTAAAGTCTGCTCTCTAATTCTTTGTATGACAGGCCATGTCTACAAAACACCCACTTGGAATCCTAGGACTATAAATTTATCTAAGTACTTAAGTTTTAAAACTATATATTAAGATTAAAGAGCTGTTTCTAAAAGAAATAACATTGGGCTAGTACTAGTCTATCTAAAAAGAAAAATCAGCTAGTTGAAAGTATCTTAGGCCCACTAGAATTTTATAAGTTAAGACTGAATCAATATACTTAAAGTTAAGAGAAAACTGCCATTAACTACAAGTGTAAACTAAAAATAGTTTTGTACTTACCAAGATGCTCGGATTTCTAGGTTAAGTTTATCTCTTTGTAATCTTTAGCTGCTATTCAGGCTACCAATTTTAGACTTATGCACTCACAATCGAGAAAAAGTCATCAGAAAGCACCACTACACTTCTCATTGTGCATTTAAGCCCTTTGTGCCGTCAGGCCCTTGTCCAATACACCGCACTGCAGGCGGGGAGGTACCACCACGGGAGGTGGCCCAGTCCCCCACTGCAACAAGGGTAAGACACATCAGGGGGCCCTGCAGTAAAGGAAGCTATAGTGTGCTACAACAGTGCAACAAAGAGGTTCAGGATAACAACCTGTTGGTAGCCATGAAATAGGATGTCTGTGCCAAATCCTTGCTTGCTGTAAGAAAAGAAAAACAAGAGAGATTAAAGATCCGCACTAATTTGTCAGGTTCGTTCCAAAATTCAAGCAGTTTTACCTTTCAAAACTCGCTGCTGGGTATTTCTAAAGTGTTGATCTGGCTTTAGCTAACTAGCCTTTAGAATAATCTTTTCTGAGACACAGAACACTGAGACACACTCAGTACTGGAGCTGGACCTTCCCTCAGTGCCCCTCCCTCCCCTGCACAGCCCACAGCACAGCTCCCCTCCAACAGCTGCCAGGTGAGCACTCTCCTCTGGGAAGCGCTGCTTCCCCACCCTCACCTGCAGGGATCCCTGCTTGGAGCTGGGAGTGCAGCAGGCAGTCAGTCAGTCCCAGCCACTTCACAGTGCTCCATCTGCTCTTAGAGCAGGCCATGGCACCCTCCCACCTCCCCAGAAACAGCCACAGCTCTCTCCCAAAGCCCTGGAACACAGCCAGCACCCAAGCTACGTGGGAAAAAAAAAAAATCAGTTTTCTGCTCCTTCTAATTGAGAGCACTGTAGTCATAACATTTTGCTCCATATTTGTTAAGTCTATGGCAAGGCTTCGATAGGAAACAGACAAATTCATCTGAGTTAGTCAGAAAAAAATAGCGAAACAAACCACAGGACTGCAACATGCCAGGAATGAAAATCTGACTCGGGCTGTTACAGCCACAGAGTGCTGACCCCTGCAGTGACTCCCCAATGCTCCTCACTCAGGTAAGAGAACTTACTGTAACATGCATTTAATGGAATAGCTGGGCACAAGGGGTTTAACCGCAGATTGAATGCAGCCTTCATTGAATTCTTACTTTGACACTATCACTTGAAATCAGTGCTACCTGCAGAGAGCGTAGTGTTGGATTTTATGTCAAAGGGAATACTGGTAAACTTTTAATAATATTTCTAGAAAGTTTGAGAAATACTACAGTGGCTTTTAAATTTAGTTTTTGAAAAGCATATTAAAATGTGATTTAACTCAACTTCTAATAATTGCCAAAGAATAAAATTCAGATTTGTTTTTAAGCTACACAGACAGGAAGTGCCATAATCTAGGAAGAATGTGGAAGCTGCAAGGTAATAGGATCTGTTCCTACACACAAATTCTACTAATCCATAATAATCAGAAGATGAACTGACAATGTGTTATGCCATAATAATTAGTTTGCACGCTGTAATGGTAATTGCATGCTAAAAAACCAAGGAGTTCAAACTCTTCCTCCCATCTAAAAAGAAGATGGAATCACCAAAAAAAAAAAAAAAAAAGTAAAATGAGATTGTCATAACAAATAAAAATACACAATGGTTGAGTAAGACTGAAATTGATGTCTTTGCTCTTCATTTTTCATCAAAGCAACGCCTAACGGATCTTCAATGATTTATATATTCTGTAAAGTTACATGTTTGAATTAAGGGAGCAAGACCAAGAAGCATTTCTACTCTCACTGAAGTGCCCCTTCTGGACAAGGAAGAAAAGCAGATGCCAGAAAACTTCTATTTAACATCAGCTTGAAAGATGAGTAAATCATAACACATACCTGGAAGAAAAGAATCACATCTTGAAACACACACTTTAGCCTCAATCAAAAATTACTGTGCTAAATACCTTACCTATACTAAAAGCAGTATGATTCTGTTTCAATTTACTTACAGCTAAATAATAATCATTGCCAAAACCAGCAAGAAACTTCAGCTCACAACTAAAGCCTTTGATAACACAAGGCACAACTGAAAATATCCATCCCAAACTCTTCTATGTGGGGCAGCTTTGGTTTAGCAGAATCCATCAATGAAATTAAACCTAATGAATTTTGGTTCCTATATTTTGGTGGTTTATTTCCATTATAGTAGTGGAAAGTGCATCTCCAAAATTTAAATCACCTTGAAGCAGGGGCTAAAACAAGCCAGCAGAGCTGCTCTTACAATTCACAAGCTGCAGGACCGATGGCTATGACACCAGCCATGAATGACCAGTTTTAGATTTCAGCATTCAGGAGTGATTTCAAACATCCATCCTGTCTCACTGCTGCAGAAGCAGCCGTAAAACAGGGATCAGTGAAATAATCATCAATTTTTGAAACAGGACTTGCTGTCTGACACACCTTCTGAGAGGCTGTCTCCAAGGAACTGCCAACTGGAAACCAAAATGCTTTTTAATGGGCATAGCCACTCAATTCACTGCTTGCAGTTCCAAGACACCTGAGTCTTTTCTTCAGCACAGCTTATCTTGGATCTTGGGATGCTCATGAAAATGTGACTGCCAAGTCCCCATTAGGAGCTGGTAACTGGCTATGCCTGGCCCCTGACAATGTGTGAGCATTCCCCAGAGAGAGGAGGTGGCAGATAAGCCAGTCAGCATCAGAGGAGAGAAGCTTGCTGAAGTCCTTCTGGCAAAAGCAAAAAGCCCCAGGCTCTGAACACAGGGATGCTGGAGGGTGCCTGTTGTATCTGGAAAGGGCTGGAGGAGGCCATGGTGTAGGCATTCAGGTCTGAGCAGTCCTGGTGGCTTTAATTCTTGAAAGTATTTAAAGCTTGGGAACAGGCCCACAAAACCTGAGGTCCAAGTTCAGAATGGAACGGCCGCCTGTAGCAAGTGCTGGAGTGCAGCTGGTGTTTCACATCTTTCCACACCACTAAGATTCAAATTTTCCTCATGAGAATACCCTCTGAAAAAGCTGATGCATTTTCACCTTGTCTTCTGCTGATTTTGTCCTCAGCCTGATTTAAGCAATGGCATCCCCACACAGATACTATGGGATATTTGAAGGATTTGACAGTGCAATTTTCACTAAAGATTAGTAAGGATCATGGGTGTTCAAGATACCTGATAACCTGCAGAGCAGTGAGAACAATCCTAGAAATCCTTGAGATCTCATCTTCAGTTCCAAAAGGTTGTGTTCCAGCACAGAGAAAGGAGTGACTGAAGACTTCCCAAGGTGGAGTTGAGGATACAGATTCCAAGTTTCACCAGAAGCAGGCTGAGAACAGACTGATTTTGCACGAGTGTAAGAGGACAATGCCACACTCTTGGCACCAGGGCAGTTCCACTGCTGATCCCTCAGCTAGTGTTGAAGGCAGCAAGGGCCAAAACCAGAACAGTTTTTGGTGTTTTGGTGGGGTTGTTTTTCCCCTTTCCTTTTTTCCTTTCTTCTCTTCACTACTGGAGCATTCTTGGAATGGACACTGAAGCTTGCTGACAGGCCCTCCCATATCCACTGCCTCCAGATTCCTTGGACCTGTGGGATCCTAAGGAATGATGGTCCTGTCTCCTCTTCTCAGTCTCTTGCCACTGAGGAAGAATGGTGCAGAAAAAATACTAAGCCCACACCATTTTCCTTGTCTGCTATACTGACCAAACTGCAAAGATGGAACAATTTCATTAACCCACGAGTCTCTGAACACCAGAAGGAGTAACTGGATATTGTATGCCTGAACATCATTAATCATTATCTATCCATCCAGTCACCCCTTCTCTGCAATGATCTATGTTGTCTAGTAACACCTTCAAAAGGCTTTCAATTTTAGAGAAGAATTCATTTTTTCTTTAGTTGTATGTTGAAGCAATTATATTTATTACTTACTACTTCATCTTCAGCTTCCAGCAATTGGTTCTGGTGTGCCACTGCCAGACTAGACAGTCTTCTGACAAAGCACTTGGTTGAGTTTTTTGAGCATCATCAGCACAACCTAGGTTTTTATTCTTTCATTTTGTTTTTAGAGGGGATATAGCTTAAATCTTAGTAACAGGTTAACAGTGACTGCATAAAACGAATTACCCTGGATGCAAGACAGCAAAAAGTGATGGAGAGAATCAGCCATCATCTGATGCACTGCAGTTTAGTCAGCCAAAGGGCCTTTCCCACCACCTGACAATGCAGGGCACAAACCCTAAGTCAGATCCTGAGGCACATTTGCAGACCTCAGCTAACTTTGCTGCTTCTTTTCTGATACTCAGTCAGACATGAGATTCCTCCCTTCCTCCTCTCTCTCAGCATGCAGTTGGAAGTTTTAATCATAACAGGCTTGGGTAAGTTAATCATCTTTATTCCAAAAAGGTACCTCTGCCTTCTGAAATGGTGGTTTTTTTTGTCCAAGATGATGTTCCAGAACTGGATGAAGTAACCTTGATTTCTTTAACTTCTCAGTCAATCCCTTTAGCACTAAAGGTTTAACACTGAAAAATCTCAGTATATTTTAAAAGCTTCAGTACTCAGATATCTGAGTGTTGCATCTACTGGCCTTGAAAACCCACACTGTCCAATAAATAAATGTTCAGGGACAGAAAACTAAACTCCTACCACTGTGTCTGTGAAGATAATCATAGTGCCCATGGCTCCATCTCCCTGTCCTCTCAACACACCAAACCAATGTTCCATGGCTGTTATTCTGTCCTTGCCTGACTTGCATGCATGACTTCAAATCTCATGCCTGATGTTTTAAATGAATTAATTAGTTTCCTTTTTCTTATTTTACTATGAGGTACTCACATCTTGTGTTCACAGTCTACACCACTCCTAGGGACATGCTGCCAAGGATTCCATCCCCACACACACTAAGGAGCACACCTCCTCCAGTGAGCAGGGTTTGAAACATCAGAGACATTACATTCACCAGTCCTTGAGCTACATGGACTTTCAGCCCTCACTGAAGTCTTCAAATTTCAAGACTTGATATCACTTTAGACTTCTAAGTATTTTTTCAAGTCTTCTGACATTAAATACTAGTTTAAAGATGTCAAATTAAAAAAATTAACAGTATCTTCAAAGTATGAATTTTGTCAGTACAAAAAATTAGCTTACAAAAAACAAAGGGAAAGGCTGAACTGCCTTAGAGTGGTATCTACCCTTGAAGAAAGGAAATCCAGTTTGTGTAGCAGTGTGCCTGTAGGCTTGAGTGACACACTGATGTGGAAATCCTGAGGCAATACAACATTGCCCCACCCCTCCCCACAGCCCCAGACACCAAACAGAAGCACAGGGGCTCCCCAAGAGAGTAAAACGTGCTCACATTTATAGTGACCAACAGCTAAGAAAAGCCAAAGCAAAACCCTACAGAGCAGCTGGTGCAGACTACTGAGACTTCAGGTGCAACTGCACTCATGCACCAAGTCACAACCACATCTGGGCAGAAAGCAGAGAATCCTTATCTTACAGAAAGGAGAGCAACAGAACTACTTTAAATGCAAGTGAGTTACAGCACCAGCCCTACTCAGTGTCCAAAGACACTCACCAGGAAGCTACAGCAAATAAGAGACACCTTCCTTAAAAGAACACCATTAATTCCAGAGTTACTACAAACCAAATCTAGTTAACAGGGTCAGGCTGTACCTAAATTTTATATATTTAATAGAGGGAGAAGAAAAAACACCAAAAACTTAGAAGCACTTATGCATTTTTCACTGCAAAACCAGCTAATAACTAGAGACTAACAACCATGGTCTAATTATTTCAAAACACTTTTTTACTTAAGAAACATAATTAAAGTGAAAACTTATTTTAGATGCTTTTACAACTGATTCCTAATTTTTTTCATCCTACATCTTATAAGAGAGTGTTTTAATCTTTTTTTAAAGCTCCAAAAGAAACCAATTCAAGAATTAAAGAAGATATGCCAAAATGCCACAAAAATATAGAGAAGAAAATAGGTTTCTAGCCAGTGACATGAATGAGCTGCAGACAAGTTACAGGATATGTTTAACTAAAGGTTTGGGGTTTTGTGCTCCCATCCAGAGCAAGTAAGGACACACTGCTACAGAAAAACAATTAGTCACACCTATTTGCATGTGACAGCAGACTTGCTATGCACTCTCCATCCCTCACTGCATTACCTGAAAAGATTTGCTAAGACAAAAAGCTGGCATTAGCTATCAATGGGCAAAACTACTTCAGAGTGAAAATCATCAGCTCAGCACCAAACTATGGATCTGGCCAATGAGTCTGCAACTGCCCACTGCTTCTGGCACTCCAGGACACATGCAACAGGTACTATTAAAAACAAAGCTAATAAGAAAACAAAAAAAAAAAAAAAAAAAAAAAAAAAGAAGGACAAAAGACTGGACTCTGTGACTCTCTAAAGGTAAATATCAAACTTTTAATAATTAATTTTAAATATACTCTTTGGATAACATAGTTGGTGAAAAATCATGTTAGACAAATAACATTACTTTCAGATTTTACAAGAAAGGTAAAAAAGGACTTACAGAAGTGGTTAAAAGTCACTGACCTCTCACTAACTGTGTACATTTCACAACATCTGTGTGTGGATGTTCAATGGTAATCTCAAAACCTGAGGGGTTACAAATACATTTTAGAATTATACATTGCATCTGTAAAATAAAAAGCAAACCCCTTATGTTCCCCCACAGACCTAAAATACTTGTAAACCTTTGCACTGTAGAATAAGTAACACTATTTAAGTGCCTTTTATTCTTTACCTTTTCATACTTTTCAATGGCAGATGGTAAAGCCACTTTGTAATCCATGACTAAAATATTCCTCCAGTAATCTCAAATCCTGTACACACATAACCTGGGAAATTACTATATATTTTTAAAGCTGAATATATCTGAACAATTTCTAGCAAGTCAGTAAAAACTGTACTGCAAACACAATGGTGTGCATGTATACATTAATTAATTGATTTCTAGCACTTAAATATGTTGCAGGTATGAAATTGGAAATTAAATCAATTTGTACATCCATGACTTAAGAAACCCTTCTTGGTTTATGACACTGTTTTAAGAACTAGGTCACTACTGTGAGCTATTTTTTTTAACAATACCCCAAGTGGTATTTAAGAATATCTGAGCAAGTCAGTGTTCTCAAGCCTCTGGCTGTAATTGTCTCTGTGGTATTTTAGTCAGAAGAGTGTCTTGACAGAACATTCCATTTCAAATTTTGGAATCATCTGAATCCATTAAATGGCTGCACTCCAACTTGTTTTCTTCAGAGTCAGCACCTGCTGAATTACATAATGGAAAGGCAGAATGGGGAAGAGCACTGGGTCCAAAGCTCTCTCCAGCTCCAGGACATGCACAGCCAGCCTACTACACCATGCTACCTTATGGGAAGAAATGTCAATGGAATTACTACTTGGAGTAAAATCTCTTTGGAAACCTACACATTTCTACCTCAAACTGTCAGAAACATCTCTTTCACAAGTACAAACACACCTTTCTTCTCCACAGTGAACACAGCAGAACTGCTAACACAAAACTCAATTCAGAAGTTATACAGGAAAACAGTTAAATTCTAATGTACCAACAGCACATCAAAAATCCAGTTATTTGGGTCCCACTAGCTCTTCATGGCAAGCTGGCTGCACAGGAGAATTTAGAAAGACATACCTAAAGTTTGAAGCATTATTGTTTCAAGTATAACCAGCTCTTGGGCTTGCTGAAGGTATGCCTGAAACAAACAAGCAGAGAGGTGAAGACACAAAATCAGAACTTCACTCCCACATTGCCTCTGTGGCAACACAGGACACAGCAGCAGTGCCCAGGGCACTGAGCACTGACAGCTCACAGCACCTCACACTGGGGTTACTTTCCTCCACCAGCACACTCACTGCCACTAACTCAGCTCCCCCTGCCTGCCTTTCACAAGATTAACTTAGTCTGGGTCTCAGACAATCTATTCCAGCAAAGCATCTTTGGGAGGTCAGGTGGGGGCTGTAAGAATTTCAAGATGGAGCAATCTCTTCAAGTTTCATAACAATTAAGTGAGTCTTTAAGAAACTGCATTAAGTAATAGAAAGACTTAAATGGTACAAAAAACAAAGGCTTTTCTTCCTAGGCTGCAGAGAGCAATATTCCAGTAAGAAAATGTAACAAATCATTAGATGAAATGACATCTTTCAAACCATGCATCTTTGAAAGCATAACTTCCACCTACATCACTCTTTGTATCCAGCTGTGGCTCTTGAGGATGAAGACAGGCATTTGCTACTTTAATAACATGTTCAAGTTTCCGTGGCTGTTCTTCCACTTTTGCAGCCAAAAACAATGCCGTGGGAGACATTATCTGAAGAAGAAAAACATGTGTATTTTTTAACTTTTTACAAGCAGGACTTGAATTTTTATAGAGTCTAAACTAGCACAGAAAAGGTTTAAGAAGTTGGATTTGTGGCTTTTTTTTTTCCAGTTTTGAAGTCATGCAAGGCAACAAAAATATAACTAGTCGTGTTTTATTTTGTAACTGATGCAATCCTCTCAGCAGCACAGGGAAGGAGTAGCATAATGTTAAATTACATTTGTGAGTAAAATGTCTGAGGTCAAACTAATTCTAGTTCAACATGAAATATTTTGGCCCAGAAGACTTAGTCACAGTAGAACAGGCTGTTTCAAGTTAAATATACCTCATGAGAAAGTTCATCCAATTTCTTGCACAGAGCGAGTCACTACACCATCTTTTCAGTAAAACAGCTGATCACAAGTTCTGGTAGCATTTAATTTTTCCAAAGAGTGAGAAACTTTGCAGAGAACTTTAATAAAAACAGCTTGTTATATAAACATGGGCTCTACAAGTACAAGAAACTTTATATATACACATATATTCTTAGAAACTTTACTATATGCCCAGCAGTATCTGGAGAACAAAGCATAAGGATTTGTAAAACATCAGTTTTACAAATGTCAGTAAAGACTAGACATTCCATTTAAAGATGAAAATTTCTATCAAACTCTAGGTGTCATAGGGTGACAGTTCAGTATCACCTAGGAGTCAGCTGTGAAGTAGAATTTTTGCTACAGTGACTGAGGTGTGCAGACACAACACAACAAACCACAAACCACTGATCAATTAGGTTCTCTTTGCATGCAAAAGCTGCCCATGTTAACCAGGAATTAAAATGGTACTAGAAATCACCTAGACAAAAGCTGATTAAAATTAAGCCCGTAGAAAGCATTTATTCAGAGACTGAAATAGCTCCTTGCTGAGTATTTAATTAATGCATGGTGCAAGTATTGGATTTCTCATTCAATGTCCAAACAAAACTAGGCTAAATAGGAGGCATAGCTCCCCTAAAGTCAGATTTGCTTTTTTTGCCAGTAAGCAGCCCCTTTTTATGCCAAAATGAAACATTTGGTATAAAAATTTACAATATATGCAAAACTGCAACAAACTAATTAAACATTTAAAGGATTAAATTTCAGAAGCTTTCAAATGTAGTGAGAATACTTTTTTGCATCCTTAAATCACTTTGAAATGTCTGCTTGGATCTTAAGTAAAACTTTAAAGTTGGCAGACTTGAAAATTGACACCCTGGTAAGGCAATACCCTTTGATGAGTAGAAGTGTGCCATGAGAAATCCAGCAAAAATCTCAGTCTATAAAAACCAACCACCCAAAACAAGTCACAGGGAGCAAATTCTTTCACAAGGGAGACAAGAACCCCTGTTTTCTTTTCAAGAATCTTGTAACCTAAGCCTGATGAACAAATGAAATGAAAACCCAAGGTGAAGTGTTGCTGAACAAGGCCATATTAGCACTGTCATTTAATACTCCTGATGATTCTGTACAAGTTCCTATTCCCACTGCTTGAAGTAATGATTTAAATTTCTGGAAGGGGTTTCCTTTGCCAAGGACATACTACTTGAAATGTGTCTCACACTGGGAGGTAAAACTTTTAAACAGTAAATATGATGGAAACACTTTCTGGAGTTCAGAAAGTGAGAGTATCAACAGCTCTGAAGTGGCAGAAAATGCAGAAGATGTCAGGCAGCACACGCAGGCATAACCCAACACAAATATGTCACAGAAAGGTATTTTACTCAATTTTCAACAACTGCCATGGCTGAAAACATTTCCATTTCACAGAGGCATTATGTGAACCAAGTCACCAATGACCAGATAATTAAACCATCAGCAAATTCTCACTCACTGTTACTCTATGTCTGACTGCACCAAAGTTCTACTTGCCAAAAAAGCACCAGCAGGCTGACTTGAGGATCTCTTCTGATCTGCTTCAGTAAATCAGAACTGGCCAAGAAGTCTCCACACAATTCCTGATTTCCAAGACCTTACACAAAATGCAGCTCTGGAGGCTGACTGAGCCAAGCTGATTAATTCTCATATAACTCTGGTCCATCAGAAATCTCTGTGCAGCCCAATTAACCATCTCCTTCAAAAAGAAGTGTTGGCTTCTGGCCAAAGAATTTCAGGTCTTTATCCTATCTAGGACAAGGGTTCTCACTCCCAGTTTAGAGTAGGCCATTATTTTTAGCTCTCTTGGTATTGATTCAGAAAAATAGACACCCTAGTAAAATTCCAGACTTGGCACAAATGCAGCCTTCAGTGAACACACCCTGCTAAGTGTATAACTGGCAAAGTTACTCAAATGCTTTCATTCATTTCCAATTACCAAAAATGGCAAAAAACCCAAGCAAAGTAGAACAAAAAAAGCAAAATTAAAGAAACACACTTGACAAAGTAATAGTGTATTTCCTATATATAAATATCTTAATTTGATATCAATCCAAATAACTTAGAGTAATTATATACTATGCACCCCAAATAGTCTTTGGGAAATCTTCAGAACACATGTGATATATGACATTAAATCCCACTTTATTAATAGCCAAGTCTCACAGAAATAGAAAAAATCCCCAAAACATAAGAGCCCTGTTTACACAACCCAAAAGCAAGCTTCACTGGGAACTGTGGTACAAGCCCTTTTCACTTCAGAAGCACAAGGCAGTGCAGTGACAAAGGCACTCAGAACAATCTCAGAACACATCAGCAGCATGCATGCAGTTTCCTGAGATCTCCCTCTCCCTTCCAATGCCAATACTGGCAGGTTTTTAGACTGATCCACTTTAGCCTAAGACATTAAGTGCTTCCAGTCCATGAGGGTTTTCAAGTTTGAACACAAAGAGCTGTGAGGAATTTTTTTTATTATAACCAGGAGTTCACATTGCATAAAAGCAGCAAATCTGTTAAATTGCACTATTAAAACCAGAACTGAAGTACCCAAAACAGCCTCACTAGAGCTTGAAGCGTATTATGAAAGTTTCAAGAACTTTGCAAAACTGCAAAGTCAACTGTTTAATACTGTGATTTGGACAGGGCACAAGGAAGGGAATGCAGAAGACTGGAAACAAAACAGCCTCCACACAACTCACCTACCTTGCACTTGAAGGAAAACAATTCTCATGCAGCCTTCTTGAGGCTCTTCACTAAGCTCCACTGTATGTCACAAAAACCCCCTGACATCATCAAGACTATTTTCAGCTGGCTGCCTGGTATTCCACATGGCATTTCTAAGGATTATACTGAAAAACTACAGCTCCCATTTGGATGCCTTACCTCTCTTGCCAGCATATGAAGGATTTTTCCCCCCCTTCCTGTTCTTCAAATCACAGTGTACTGAAGAGTAAGCATCCAAAAGAACTATTTGCTATATAACAATGTAACACAAGTACTATAGAAACAGTAATTGCAGAAGAATTTTAATTTTAAAGATATTTTAAAGTATAATAGTGAGGCTAGTACTGCCTCTAAAAAGCCACCAAGCTCCCTCTCCATCCCAATATTAGCACAGACTAACTTTACACTCAGCAACCCAAAGTTCCTGTGCCCTGGTCAGCAATGCAGAAAGAATAATTTGTGCTGAGGAGATCCACAGTAGCTCCTGTCATTTGCTCAGCCAGGGAAATTAGTAGTCAGGGCATCCAAATCTGCTTCCCAGAATTGGTAAAGCAAATTTCCATCCTCACTGGGGCACAGCAACCTTGCCAGGGCTTTGCCTGCCTTGACTGCAACATCCAAACCTCAATATTTTCTTCTTTGTACTAAATGCATGTACTCAGTAGGTAACCCAGAGCAACTCACAAGTGACTTGCTAGCTCACAGTAACTTCACAAAAAAGGGGATATTTGGCCAATAAGCAGTACATATAACACATTCCCAATGAACCAAGACTGCATTAACTGGTACATGCCACCCCTGAGGCTCTACAGATTGAAGATACTGTGGGGAATTCTGTTCCCTGCTCACAGATGACTCAAACTCCTGAAAGCCTGTGAAACTGTTCAGCAGTAACTCATACTGAAGAAAAAGCCCATAAAACAACAACTCTCCCTGTTTGTTAACAATTAAGTGCATGTCACACACATGACATACATATATTTGTGTAACCTGGCAGTGACACGATGATAAATGTGCAAGTGCTTATAACCAGACTAAAAACATTCATCCACCAACAAAACAAGACAACACAGGCCACATTTTTTCAGCTGAAGATCATAAGGCATTCTGACTAATGGCCATTTAATTTTCTAGCCCCAGCATTCAGATTCCTTTCTGCCATGGATAAACAGCACCACGTGCACACAACAAAGACATATGAGAGATATGCTGCATATACTATGGGTCTTACCTTTGAGACTGCCAGCACCTTACTATTCCTGTCCAAGGGTTACTTTCTTCTTGCAGAGATGAATACTGTTACATTTTTCAGCTTGCCAAGTACTCTGGAGATTTGTTATTAAGTATTTATTAGAGTTCTTGGCTTGTGCTTTCTCTACAGAGGACCCAATGGATGGTTTGAGGGTATTTTAAAAGTGACTCCATTCACTGAGACCCTCTTTGCCCTACAGAATTGTAAAAAGAAAATGCTCTTGCCCACCAGCACCTACACAAAGCCACTCTCTGGCCTTGTGTTCATTAAGAATTACAAAAAGGAGTTCAGCAAGAATCAGCACTGCTGAGGTACAACCTGCAGCTCACTTGCCTTTAACTTTGAACATTATTACCTGAGAATTAATTAAACAGGACACTTCCCTCCCCTGTAATAGCTGCAGTTTCCATGGCAGTCTGCCCTTACATTGCTTACTTGTGAATTTTAACATTCATAATTCAACTTAAGCCATGGTTTTCACATAAAGAGCACTACACACTCAAACACTACTGCACTGCCAGGTCCAGGTGACTGTCACTTAGCAGCACCCAGAGAAAACCCAAACACAGCAGCCAAAGCTTCCTCCTGCCTAAATCTAGCCCACATTACCAGCTGACAGCACCAGCAGGTGACAGAACAGGTATGTGGGTCTATATACAAACACATCCACACTGAGCCATCTCTCCACCCCAAGCAGCTCTAATTTATCAAGCCCACAAACCATTCAACAGTCCCAGAAAACTCTGGGTGCCTCCCCAGCTCCAGGTTACTGCTAGGTGGGCAGAACAGCAGCAGGAGGGGAGAAAGAGGGACTTGTATGGATGAACACTGCAGTTCTGGTAACAAGCTGCTGGAAATTTGAGTTTAGCTCAGATTTTGCATGAAAAACAATTATATACACTTCTAAAATGTACCTACAAATGAGTATGTGCTTCCAACTAAAGAGGCACCAAACAAGATGCCCATTAGCTCAGCCAACAATAATGAACAAATTCATGACAGGAAGAAGAGTTGGCTCTCCTTGTACCCCCCTGTGTACCTGCCCCAGCTGCAGACACTGCAGGGTCTGCAGGATTCCGCCCCTTGGCAGGTAAAGGTCTGCTCTGACCTACACCTAACATCTGCCTCAATCTGTTTTGTCATGAGATCTAAGAAAATTCATCCTCAACATTTAAACCATCATTACTATTAACTGTTCTTCCTAAAAACAAACAAACCCCAAGAACACCTAGACTATTATATTACTACTGTTTTTCCACCTATTGCATCCAGCATTGGACATGAAAAAAAAAAGCCTGACACTCTCAAGTTGTTATCTCCAGTTCCACACCTGTTACAATGTTCCCCAATAACAGCCAGCATTTTTACTGAAAAATTCTATTCTTAACAACACAGAGTCAACGTGTCCAGGTTATTAGACAAAACAAGATTTACCTCAACACATGTAAAATTTTTCTTATCTAATATGACTTACCACTTAAGATTAGACCAGCTAAAACAATTTACACTGCTTCAGGAACAGCCACATAATCCATATGCATATACACACATAACCACATTTTCCCTGTCAGACACACCATGCCAGAACTTCCACTGACTTCACCAAGAAAAATGTGTGTTCCTACACATTAGCCTTTCAAGCTTCAGCACATAAACACCAGCCACATTTGAAACATCTAAATGTATTCCTCACACATCTGAAAGTGCTTGCTGACGGGGCCTATTTATTTTTCATTTAGATGTTAGAAGATAAAATCTAATTACCACTAGTTAAAGTAATCCGAAGTTGAAAACAAGTATCATTATTGCTTCTAAACCATTGATAAGAAGCTAGAATTCCTAAAAACAAATCACACTTCACACTCCTGCGTGAAACACTTCTCAGCCAGAACTGCTAAAATTATGGGCATGCTATAACCAAACATAAATCATACTTACATTTCGATTAAATTTTGTGAAGGAATGATGCATATAAAACCTGTGCATGTAAACAATTGCAGTATTTATGGTAAGCTGAGATCTGGAAGCTTAAATGAAGGAAACACTACATATTAAGAAAATTGTCGACAAGAACTGAGAGCGATGCGCTTTCCATATCAATCACTGCTCACAACATATTGTCCTCAGCCGAAAATGGATTAGGGACGTGACACTTCAGAACTTAACTGATATTAACACATTCTTAACTGATATTAACACGTATCGCTCCCATCTGTTCCGCAGACCATGTGGAGATTCCTACGCCAGGCTCCCCACAGTCACCCACGGAACGAGAACTCCTCAATGGGCGACACACACTGAAACACTCGAGTGCTTTTGTTTTGTTCCAGTTCAACTATTTCAGTCAGCGATTTGAGGGTTTGGCCTTGCTCTGATCGTTTTTTTTTTTTTTTCCCTTTAAAAAAATCACACTAAAGAGCGGCTAAGGAGTTTCACCGTTTCGGGCAAAACAGCAGCTCGGGTTTAGCTGAGAGCAGCCCCGAGGAGCAGCTCGGGCCGTGAGGGCAGGTGTGGAGCCGCGTCCCCGAGCGCCGACAAAGAGCGCGGCGCGGGGGCTTCGCCAGGCTCCTCCTCCCATTCTGTGCCTCAGGCCACGGCTCCAGCCCGCGGGAGCGCCGGCCGGGGCTGCGGAGCACCGGCAGGGCTCCCGGGGACGGCTCCCACGCCAGGGAAAAGGTCTCCCGCCGCCCCTCCGCGCGCGGCCCCCGCCGCCCTCACGCCCGTCCCCGCTCGGATACACGTTGAGGCGCTGGCCCATGTCTTGGATGAGGTTGGCCGCCTGCTGCCGGTACGAGAGCTCCTTGTCGGCCTCCACGCCGCAGCGCCGCGAGGGCGTGTTCTCCAGCTGCTCGCGGCTGAAGAACCAGCGCGACGCGGCCGAGGAGCCGCCGCCGCCCCGCGCTGCGGACCCCGCGGAGCCCGCGCCCGCCGCCGCCATGACACCTCCTCCTCCTCCGGCGCCTCCTCCCGCCGCCTCCATCGCGGCTCTCGCGAGAGCTCCCGGGCCCGCGCGCGCCCTCTGCCATAGAGTCTCGCGGCGGGGCGGCCGCGCGCCGGGCGGGGTCACGTGGGCTGCAGGGGCTGAGGGAGCGGCCATGGCGGCCGCGGCGGGAGGGCCGTGAGGGGATGGGGCTGTGGGGTCATGGAGCCGTCTGAGGGCATCCAGTCGTGGAGTCATGGGGCTGTGGGGTCATGGAGCCGTCTGAGGGCATCCAGTCCGCCCGTCAGCCCCGCACCGCCGCTGTAACCCGGCTAAACCAGGGAACCCATCGCCCCGTGCCCGGGTGTAACACCTTGAATACCTCCCGCATGCTGACTCCACCACCTCTCTGTAATGCCTATGCCATTGCCTGACCGCCCCATAACTGCGTATCTATTTCATACCATAATTCAAATATCTAATCTCAGTCTGGATACCTTTATGCTTAATGAAGTGAAAAACAGATAAATATGCTTGAAGAGAGGGTTCCTTTTTTAATGCAAGCTAATCACAGAACAGCGTACTTGGAGGAGGGCATGGAAAGAGAGGAAGGAGGGAAAGATTTGAAATGCACAACTAGTTCCTAGAAAATTCCTGTCTCTGCTAATATCAGCTTGTGGATACTCAAGAAATGCTCAAGAAAATGATGAATTATTATTAGGAATTGTGTCATTGAGCAGCTCCAGCACGTCAGTGATGCCCCTGCAGTGTGCGGTTTGTTCTCACTCCGTGTTCAGGGATGGGATTTCAGCCGTGGTTTGAGTTTATGGATTCAGGCTTCAAAGGGCGCAAAAAGGCATTTAAAATTCTGACCACCGTGCATGAAAATGAGAGTTCTGCTCCTGTTCAGTGCATGCCACTGCCAGTCTGCAGTGGTTTTGTTCATCTGAAGTTGCATCACCATGAGCTCTTTTACAACTTCAGTGCCAATTTTATGCAAGAAGTTGTAATCTTAGAACTGGACCTGACAGAATACTGATAAAGTATACATTATTGTATACATATATACTATATATATGAAGAATTACTTGACTGATCTTCCCAAATATATATATATATCTTCTTTAAAATCCTGCATGTCCAGAGGAAATTTAACCTCAGAGACTTCTCATGTAATTAGCTGATCTTGGACTTCACATTTGTGCGTCTGTAACAATCAAGGTACAGTATTTTACCTCATTGTTTAAATCACTGGGTAAAGTTCATGGAATTTGGGTGTTCAATTTAGATTCTTTATTCCTGCAGTAATTGGTGGAGGATTATTAAGAATGTTCTCATCTGGCTGCAATTAGAATTTTACATTAGCTTCGTTAATGAAATGAAAAGATGAAGGGAAGATTATATATATATATATAGATAGATAGATATAGATATATATAGATATATATATAGATATCTCCCTGTCTTAAATATCTTAATATAATAGGTAGAATATCATTAAATAATGAGAGGCATAATGAATATGATTTATGCAGGGTATGCACATTAATTAACTCCCATGCAGCATACTGCAATCACCCATTTAGTCACAGGTTAAAGTAATTAAATGCAGTTCTTGCTATTGGAGAGGTTCCAGACCTTGGTCCCCAAAGATGTGACATTGCATTTTCATTAACTGGTTTCATTCATAAAAAAATTGAAGAATTAATCCAATTAAAATGTATTGGAGGAATGACAATGTATTTTCCTCTTAAATCCATTTAAACATCTGTGAGAATCATGTATACTGAAGGGAAATATGAGAATGAAATTGCCTTTTGACTTTGAAATTTAATTAAAACAATCTGGTTGAAAAATCATACATGCTGAAAACTCAATGCCTGCATTTGGATATTTAAATGAAAAAGGTCAACAGAAGTCTTGCAAACCTGAGGACAATAAATGTTGTTAAAGCTATTTTCTGGCTCTTCTTTTCCTCTTACATAAAGAATTGATATTCTAAATCTCTGAGCTGCTGACTAATTAAGCTCCAACTACTTCACAAATCACTTTTCTTTTTTTGGGTGGGTTGGGGCACTGTAAAGAAGGACAGAGCTTTCTTTGTTGTCAACAGAGGCTGGGATCAGCAGAACTGCTGATGTTCAGCATCCTTCAGGTTCAGCTGTGACAGCTGTGGCCAGAGCTAAACACAACTTCTGTCTAATACTGTTTAGCCTGGAGTGTTCCAAGGCTGAGCAGAGGAATGGTGACACCACACATAGCCAGCCCATGTTCCCACAAGAACAAAGACTGGAAATGCTAATCCACATTTTTCTGACTGGTACACAATTCTCCTGGGAGGAGGATGCCTGTGCACTCACTGGATAATAATGAAAACCTGTTTCAATCAGTGGTCTATAAAACAAACCACCTTTCCATTCCTATAGCAGGACTAAGCTAGGGAGAGCATTAGCACTTCAACATTTTAACTATTCAGCCTTACTTTTGGGAAGCATTTGGTAAGGAATAGAACATTAACCCATACTGTTGCCAAACACTAGTGTTTATTGTGACAGTGACAGTGACACACTAAGTAATACCCACATAAATACATTATTTCTGCACCTACACCCATATTGTTCAAATTGTTTCTGATGAATAAGTTCCCAGTGCTGTAGGTGGCAGCTGATACATAAAGTCCCCACACAGACCTTTACCATCCTGTCACAACATTGACAAAGCACAAGTGCACCTGCAGTGCTGAGCTGAGTGTGGTGGGCTGCATTTTCCACCAGGGGATAAAAGAAAATGTTGCCTTTTATTGGGCATCAACATTGTTTAAATTCTGTTTTAATATTCTTTCAGATTCTGTTTGGCTGCCATAACAAAGACAGAAATGTAGTGAGTACATAATTTTCTCATCTCTTTCCTTCCTGGGAATCAAGTCCTAATAACATGGCATTGAATATAATTCAGAAATTCTTATAGCTGCAAAAGCTGAAATCTCTCCTTTATTATGAAAACAGGGATTTCAGAATTGTTTAAAAACAGCCTAAATCCTCAGGCAATACCTCTGCATACTCCTTTCCAGTACCCTTGCTTTTGCTTTGGAAACAACAGGAGACTGGCAGATAATTGTCAGTTTTATTTTTCATCTGCACAATTGTGCATGCCAACAGAAATACAGGGATATTATTTCAGAAGTTTAGTTGCTTTAGTACTTCATAATTATTCAAATTGCTTTCTGCTAAGACCCAAAAATTCCAGAGCATTTCCAGCCTTGAGTTTATCCTGTAAAAACAAAATACATACATATGTTTGTGCTTAGCTCATATTTAACTCAAATGCTTTTACTTTTGCTTTAAAGGGAACTGCTGCAAAGAGACTGAAGGGTCTCCTCCAGTCTTTGCAGAAATCAGTGTACTACGCTGATTTTTCAATGTTTTATCTCATGTCACATACAGAGACTTAAAAAGGAGGGAAAATGCCTCAAATGTAAAAATCGTACCTTCAGTTTATAGTCAAAATCATCCATTGAATCAATCAATTTTCCAGGTTCCAGTTCCCCAAGTGGAAAAGGGTAATCTGTCCCCAAAATAACCTTGTCCTGGTAATAAAAAAGAATGTTACATTTTGTAGTAACATTAAACAATAGAGTTTAAATAATATGGATATTAATATGTACAACAGTATAGTAACATTAATATTATATTTTAAACTCATAAGTTTAATATTTTTCAGATTTTTAATTTCTTTTTAATTAACATTAAACAATAGAACACATGCTTTCTGGAATGTATAATGAAGTACAAGAAATTAGATGTATATATTGGACTGATTAATTATGAAAGTGAATATGAAGATCATCATTTCCACTAGGATAAGAACAAAGCTTGAAAACAATGACTCAAGATTTTTTGGATGAGTTTTATTTGGAAAAAAATGCAGGATATTTATTAATAATTCTTGTGGTATCTAACTGAAATTATGGTATTTTAATTCTCATGAGAAGAAAGTTGAAAATACAAATCCCAGGCTTGAGGCATGAGTGTCTATTTCTTGGGTGAATAAAACACAATTAGAACTTGTTATAATGTTTGACTCTTTTACTCAGAGTTCAATACTGAAATAGGGTGAAGAAAACATCATTCAGTTATTTTCTGGAATGGTTTGTTTTGCTTTTTGTCAATTGCTTTAAATTTTTTTTTTTAAATCTCCACTAGATGTCACCCAAAAGTCTCAGATAGAGCCTACGCAAACCTTTGCCCAAATCTCAACAGAAGAGACACATTCTATTGTTCTCTCGTATGTTCTGTCCTGTGTTTTAATTTATTATAGAAGAATTAACATAAGACTAACATAGGAAAATTTATACCCTCTGTCTAATAAATGCAGTTCTGGGCATAGACTAAACAAAATAATTTGGATGTGTGTACTTTGAAGCACCTAAATATATTCTTTTATTTATAACATTCAATACCAAGATGCTTTATTCACAAAAGAAAAACAAATGCCATGTATTTTATGATTAAAAAAAAACAACTAAAAACCATACCAAGTTTATGAGAGAAAGTGGGTTTTTAAGTAAAAGAGAAGGAAACATAGAATTTGTCCATCTGTTTACTAGGGAAGCTCATGTAAGACAGGAAGGTTTGTATATTCTTATTTACATCTCCTACATACTAAACCAGAAATAAATCCCACATCCTCACTGCAATAATATATGTTTTTCTTTTCCTCTCTGTGCAGATATATTTTTTCCCTCTGTTTGAAAGTATTTCACACATAATCATGGGATCTATTCATTTGTAGTAAAATTAAGAGCTGTAAATCAGTAAGAAAAACTTAGAAGCAGCATTCTTGCTGTGCTCCCAGCGATCTTGGGCTGTTCATTTGTGCTGTTTGAGCTTCAATTTTGTACTTCATTTGTATAAAAGTCAGGTTGCAATACCTGTCTTTAGCAGCCAGCTTCAGAGGAGTGCTGGGAAGCCTCTGCAGATGAATAAGGCTCCTAGCATAAGGGAAGTACTGTTATATTATCCCAAACCATATCAACAAAGTCAATTTTCCCTAGAAGACTTGGAGGTCGTTTCCTTAATTAGCACATCTCTCCTATTAGAGAGGTACATGGGGCTAATGATTAACCTCACTGGACCTTGCTACTCAGCACAACTTTTCTCACAGTAATAAGGACCTTAATCTGAAAATGAATCTCAGAAAGCTTTAAGCATGACTTCATCCTCTTACATGAGGAAAAATTGTATTTGCCTTGAATTTTGCCTTCTTTCCTACGGCCATGATGCACCTGAAAAAAAGTCCAAAATGCTGTAGTCAGTTCAGCTCCAACTTCTGGCCAGAGAATGCTTTGCCTTTGGATGATGGCTCTGGAGAAATCACCATGGGGAAGTTTTTGCAGGGATGCACTGAATCATTTAATCCCATGTCAACCCAGTTCTTCACTTTTTATAGCCAGCAACATTGGGGATTTTGTGTTTATTTGGATTCACCTCACACTACCTCGCCACGGGGGGAGCGAAGGACTGCAGCAATTCTGCACTCTTACAAAATTCTTTCTCAGGAGTGTGTGTTTCTGCTTCCATCCCCAATTAACCTGCACCCCAAACTAAGAAGGGATGCCACTAAATGGACACGACTGATCCCAGCTGTCAGTGGATTTTAACTGTGATCAGCTCAGGGCCAGCACGCCAGGCGCTGGTGCCAGGCAGTGGCTGCTCCCCAGGGACACAAAGCCATGTCCAAGCACATCTTCCCTCACACTGAGCCCTTCCTGCACAGCTCTGAGCTCTTCTCTGGAGACCTGGCCTATTTCAAACCTGCAGCTCACAAAGTTACAGTGTCAGCCTCAAGACTCCATCACATTCTTTTTAGCCCAGCATTTATTAATCTTATATGTGTTACTCTGCCAACACATGCTGAAAGCGCTGAGATATTTGGTGTTTCTTTAAGCATTTGACTCATGGAAGGGTGTTATGTGAGAATGTCAACTTTCCTTAGAAAAAGAGGGAGCTTTTTAATCTTCGTGGTTATAAAGTAAAGTTTGAAATCGTGATGTGAATGTTTTTGTTTTCAAGGACAAGATGCCTTAGGCAATTGAAAAGAGAAAGTTCTCCTGAGTGTAAAAAACATGTTTTTGGTATCTGACTCATGACTTTTCAGCACTGGGATTGCACCTGATGTCACATTGTTTGAACTGAAAGTACTCAGAGGAGAATTAAAGAATACACCAATATCCTGTGTACTATGGTAGCCAAATTTATTGTGTTAAGACTATGAATTTTAATACTCTGTTGACAAAATAAGACACCAGAGAGGCTAATGCGGAGTGCCTTTTAGATTATCAATTTACAATCCATAATCTCTCTCTCCTCAAAATTCCAGTTGCAAAGGCTAATCACAATTAAGGACCAGAGTCTATGTGTAGCTTCTTAGAATGGAAAGTAGAGACATTAAAGTGTGGTGCAAAGACAGCAGCTTTCCCACAGCAGCAATAGTTTAGAGCAGCCTTGAGATGCAAAACTTCTGACTTTGAAGCAGAAGTGCCCCAAGACTTGTGTGCTACAGTTCAGACAGAAAAAAACTTCAATTCTTCAGCAATGGATTCAGCATTGTGTTGTGCTTTCCCTCCTGCTTTGCTCCTGACATCTACAATTCAGTTTAACAGATTCAGATCACAAAAAGAATCTGTGGTCTCAGCCAGCCTGAGTCACTCAGCTCCTAATTTACCAAGGTCTTTCTGACAATGGCAAAACCTGTCTCCCAACGTTTTAAAATGGGTAAAAGAAAATGAGTGATCTTTTCTCCTTGCAATGGCAATTTAAAATTCAAGAGCTAGACTCATCCTTGTGTACTAGAACTGCATGTACAAAGAAATTATAGTTAGAATGAACATGGTCTGGATTTGGGGAGATTTCTCAAAAACGGAGGTAACAGAGGCAAGTGCTGAGATGTTACTCCATAAGCCTTTGGGTGTCTTGTAGAATGGACGAACACATCACACACAGTAAAATTTTAAAATCTATTGTTAAAAAACACCTTAAAGCCCCTTGCTTTAAGCTACAGTTGATTCAAAAGATAATGCATATCAAAAACTACTGGGCTGTGGACTATGATTTGTTTGCTATTTAGAGGTTGGCAACAGAAATTAAAAGAAATCAGTATTGGGTGGGAGCCCTAGTATTTTATTTGTAAACCATCTGGTGCCTAAAATTAATCCCTGGCACAGAGATGGCAAATGACTCCTGACTTAATACCCACTGATGTTATCAGAACTTTCCACTACTAACAGCTTATTCCAGATCTTTTCTGAGTAAATTGACCTGGGTTTTATCTTACTTGTTTCTAATGGAAGTAGGCTCCATGGCAGGCTTTTTGCACATTTTATGGGGCTCCTTCCATAAATCTATTTTTGGTTCAGGGTGGTTCAACCAAAAAGACGTTGTCTCCACTCCTTAGAGCTGCAGTGTTACTGTATTGTACAAACACATACATGTCACAAAAGTTTCCCTACTGTTGTTTCAAGCTGTAGTTGTGCTGCCACATGGTTGATTTTCCATAAATCTTCAAATGCAAAGTTTTCCAAAAAGGCACAAGTCCTGCAGGGGAGCTGCAGGCAGAACTCCAGACCCAAAGCTACGGATTTCAGGTGCAGCATGAACTGAAAACCCACAGATTTTAGAGTGTGATACCTGAGCTCAGAGTACCACAGTAAAGAAAGCAATAGAAGAAGGATTTCTATTCCCAGGATTTCTTCTCCTGGGAAGCTGGGAAGTTTCAGCTTCTCCATGTTTTGCTGCTCTGGAATGGGGTCTGGAGATTGTTTATCCAAACATGTGAATTGTTTTTAATTAATGACCAATCACCATCAGCTGTGTCAGACTCTGAGAAGTCAGTCACAAGCTTTCATTATCATTCTTGTTAAGCTTTCTGATACATCCTTTTTCTTTAGTATAGTTCTAGTAGAATAGAATAGAATAGAATAGAATAGAATAGAATAGAATAGAATAGAATAGAATAGAATAGAATAGAATAGAATAGAATAGAATGGAATGGAATGGAATAAAATAGAATGATAAATCAGCCTTCTGAGAACATGGAGTCAGATTCTTATCTCTCACCCCATCCTGGGGACCTCACAAACACCACAGTTTGCTAAACTACAAAGATTTCTTTACCAACAGCTAAAATACTTCTGCAAACCCATAATGTTTAATTGTCTCTCTGAGATACTCACAAAACCTTTCCTTATTACTGATGTTTTTTCTGTCTATAACTTCCAAGTGGAAATACAATTTGATTTCTTCAAGCATGCACTTGAATTTGAAAATTAAGTAATTTGAAAACCAGGCTCCAAATAGAAGCAGTCTTTGCTTGAAGTCCCATCCTGAATAAGCTCAGAGAAGGATGGAACTAAGGTTGACAGTGCATGATTTCCTGGATTGAACCCACCATTTCAATAAATCCATATGGTAAAAGCATTATCAACTGATGGCAGAAGCCCATCAGTTTATTACACTGGGTGACACTGTCTTCTTTCTTCTTTCTTGTTCTCTTCTCCTCTTGATATTTCCTGGAAAATTAACTGAGTAATGACTCACCCACTTCTGGAAGCACTAAAACTCACCTCTCCTACTACACTTGTTAGCAGCCTTAGAGCCCCACGGTCATGGACAAGAGAGTCTGTGTAAAATGAGCCGAGGTATTTTCTGGGATCCACCTTGTTGTCCATGGCACACAAATCGGGGCGCACGTTGAAGCCATGTGAGATTCGACCCACTGTGTATGGAAAAGCTCCACCTGCAAGAAGGAGTTGTTAATAATTTTAATAAGCTGAGAATATGTAAGAGGGGAAAAAAGCCACCTTTTCACCAAAGGTCCATAAGTTTTTCTGTCAGCTCTTTAGGAAGAAAGTGCTTTGCACCAGTGGTTTTTTATTCCTTTACCTTCATTAGCTTCTGTCTCTATTTCTCTCACTTCTTCACTACTGTGATACCCAAATTCCTCCTGCTGCTTCCTCGTCCTTTTCCTTAAACCACCTGCTGCCTGCCCTTCCTTTTTGTTTTCCCTTAACTGTTGTACCAGCTTGAGCCCTGCAGGCTAGAGAGTACTCATAAAAGCAGCTGATCTGTCAGGCTGTCTTCTTTGGGGTGACAGTGCTCAGCTGGTGGCAGGCTTCACGTGGTGACCCCATTAGCTGAGAGACCAGAAAATACAACTGTACCATGCTCAGCCAAGGAGCAGGAGTTTCACGTGGCACACTACTCACCTCCGTGTGCAAAGCAGACTTTCAGCTTAGGGAATTTTTCAAAAATTCCTCCCATAATCATGGAGCAAATGGCCATGGTTGTTTCTGTTGGCATGCCTAAGAAGAAAAACATCTTAATGGTATAAGAGCTTTATTGATTATTTGAATCCTATTTGATTTTTAAATGTTGTTTTCATTTTCTTCCCTTAGCCTTGAGCCAACTAAAAAAGTAATAATTGCCAGACAGCTACCAAAGGTCATGCATTATTTCCACTGGAGGGACACAGAGTTGAACTCTAATTAACTGAAATGAAGACACAGGCCTGGAGGTGAAGGTGTTCTGAATTTTAAGTCCAGTTTTTACTCCACACCACTAGGACAGACGATAGACAGGTTGGGTATGTCCTGAGATACCCTGTGCAGGCCTGATTTCCATTATCCTTGCTCAGAGACAAGTCTGGAATATGCCAGGGTGTGTTCTCCCCTGTGCTTGTGGGTTTATTTTGTTTGGAAAATGGAGCAGATATGTTAAATGGATATTACAGCACAGATTTGGGGTTTGGTTACCACACAGTGCCACATCCTACAGTTTAGAACCAACCTGTCTCTGTGCTCCTGGCTGGGCTGGAAGCCTAGTTAGGAAGAGAACAGGAATTCAGGTTCCTACAGCAGTTCTCAGCTTCTGATCACACCCAACGTAATTAGAATATCATGCCATTTTAAATGCCTAACTTCAGCCATGCAGCTTGAAATCAGGAACTGAGTTCCCCATATTTATGGGGGGAACAACAGCTATACATCTGGAAGGGTTATTTTTATTAATGTTTTACTATATGCTCAGATGCAAAGCATTATTAGGCTTCGTAAGAAAATATTCTATTTTCACTTTGTTAAGTAAGTGCAATAATTTTATTTTCTTCTTAAATCTGTGTTTTTGAGCCTAATTTGATTAGGACTAATTGATATTTTTTCAAGATAATGCATGGGTGATTGGGACAGCAAGATTTTCCAAGCAGAATGTGTTTTATATATATGTTGTGTATGCTTTTCAGAACTGGTGGCAGTGCAAAACCAAGCAATAAAAACCCAACACAAAACAAAATGCATGAGGGTAGAATCAGGTCTAAACATTTCTGGGTAGCAGAATAACCATGCTCCTGTTATTCATTGTTACAATTTACCTATCAAATGGGGAAAAAATGGAAACTAGATAATATCCCACACTTACTGAGAGCTTTCAAAGTACATGTTGTTTCAGCTACAGCTGATGTAAAGTTAGATTTATTTCCTGTCTGATCGACCTGTTTCTAAGAAATAACCCAACAAATGATAGAAAAAAAATGTTTGGTTTTGCTTACTCCTTCATTTACCCCTGTTATTTTTGAGGAGCTAATTTCTGAGATGATTCACTTCTTCCTTGTTATCTGCTCTTTGTATTTAGGGCAAAAGAGAATACTATATTCTGTTGCTAGTCTGAATAATTTGAATTCTAAGTATTTAAAAGAAAAGCTAAACAAGCTTAGAAACAAATGACTACTGAGTTTACACAACAGACTTAATCATAATACTAGATTAAAAAAAAAAGAAAGTTTGACAGAAAAATGATGTAATTTTATCTGTACTTGTACTGTACTTGGCAGCAATCTCCTGGACATAATCCAGTTCATAAATGTAGGTTAAGCAAAGTAAATATACATTTACCTATTAGCCAGGGAAACCAATATTTGGACATCCTCCCATCTATCTGCATGTCCCAGGGATGCACAAAGAGACAGCAATTTAATTTCTCAGCAGCCTGCAGCAAAAAGAAAAAGTCTGAATCTTGATTAATCATAGCAAAATGCATCTTAGATCTCAGTCATGCTTTCCAATGACCTGCAGTAGTACTAGTAATGAAAATAGGCCCACAAGTAAGGACTATAAGCAATAGTTGGCTGTATTTACTCCTCTGGGCCATATTCTGAAGTCCTCACTGAGTTTCACAGCTCCTCCTGTGGCTACAGGACTGGAAGCATAGATGATTAACATCTTTTAGTGAACCAAGTGTTTCACAGAATAATGCAGTACAAAAATGCTTTTCCAGCTGTGTTTTTTCAGCCATCCTGTGGTATAAAATCAATTCAAGCAAACATTCTTTTGGTTTCATTACACGTATGAGAATGAATTCCCATATTGTCTTATAGAGTCAATTGAGAATGGTTTTGCAGAATTGTTCCAGCTGCATTCAGAAATTTTCATTGAGTTGCACTACATTTGTCCCATTTTGTCCTCTACCTAGCTTACAAAAATGTTAAATTATTCCTAATTCTTCCTAAGAGTTCAAAATCTGGCTGTATTCTTATCAACAATCCATCTCTACCCAAGTACAGTAATTCTTCCAAAACTATTGACATCTTTGGAAAGGCAAACAGAAGACTAGTGTTGGATGCTGACTCTGACTGTAATTTAACTGTGTGCTTAAATTTAAATACACAGTCATCAGAGTCATTCATATGCTTAACCAGGATCTAACAGCTTCGTTTTGTCAGATGTATTTCTGGACATGCTCTTGTTGCTAAGGAGATTGTCACACATTTGAAAAATTTGGGTTTATTTACCCATACATGCATAAATAAAAGCTGCAACTTTTGGATTGTGGAGCATAATTGCCATCTACATTTGTAAACTAAAAATAGCAATTCAATGACTGGCCTGGTAGTTTGGCAAAGTTCATTATCCAATACGGCTTAATTTCATAATCTGTATTATCCAGAGATGTTTCTAAAAATGAAAGGGGTAACTTCCTACATGTGTGAAACATAAGCTGAAGGATGTACAGTATAAGAGAGAGATCCCAGAAGAAGAGAGGGATCTCAGTAGCAGAGACATGGAGTTACTGGAGAGAGCTCCAAATTGTGGAGGGACTGAGCATCTCTCCTGTGAGGAAATGCTGAGAGAACTGGGGCTGTTTGTCCCCTAGAATAAAAGCTTCAGTGGAGATCAGGAAATTTCAGATTGCCCTGGGGGATTGTGGAGTTTTCATCCTTGGAGATATTTGCAATCCACCTGGGCATGGTCCTGGGATCTGGCTGTAGGTGGCCCTGCTTGGGCAGGGGGTTGGTCCAGGTGGCCCCAGAGGCCTCTCCCAACCTCAGCCATGCTGTGATCCCATGAATGTGGGCATCTCCAAGGGCAGATGTTGGTATCTGACTGTACATGGCCATAAAAACAAGCAGTGTAGGTGCTGCACCAACAGAGTTTCTGAATAAATTGAGCATCCTACAAAATAACCTCTGTGAATCAATTCCAGACTGACAGCTCTAATAACTTGAGAAACAGATTCAGAATGGACATTGATTAAACCCCTAATTTAGACAAATGACCACCTCATCTGGATCTCAGGCTATTCAAGAAGTGCTATCTGTTAATTCATTTGATACTCAATATATTCAGTTTGGGAGTTTTGGTCCTGTTTACATAGTTCTGTGTGGTACTTTGGTGCTATCTCTGATAATCTCAGGGGGGTTTATCAGTTATTTCAATAGGATTGGATACAGTAACTTGAACTCAAATGCAAACAGTGCTTTATTTGATATTGCACTTATCCTCACAAATCAAGAAGGCAGATCTACAGTGAGAACTCATATAATAAAATTTGTTATTCATAATTATAAAATATGTTTCAGAGTGTTTTGTATCATTGCCATTATATCCTACAAAGAATTATGATTTACAACTAAAGCTGAGTCTCTCTGATCACTAAGCAGATTAGAAGGCTCAAATGATGACTCAGTGTGCTCCCAGACATTTTTAGACAGATTTCCATATCACAGAATTCCCCCAAAGAAGGAAAGCAACAGCTACTCACAGCATAAACATCGTGGAGCTCTGGGGCATTCAGGTCCCACTCATTGACATGAGATCCAATCTGCACTCCAGGAAAGCCCAGTTCATTCACACAGCGCTGCATCTCCCTCACAGCCAGCTCTGGAGCTTGCAGGGGTAACGTGCCCAGCCCAACAAACCTCTTGGGGTGCTTCTTTACTGTGGCAGCTAAGTCATTGTTTAACAGCTGGGCAAGGTCTAAAGTATCCTGAGGTTTGGCCTGGTAAGATGTGAAGCAGAGCAGTGCATTTAAATATGGTTCTCAAATGTTAGCACCTTTGGAAGTTATTGGATAAATGTCATTGCAGACAACTGGTAGGGTTTGAACCCAAATTTGCTTTACAGTTCTGAATAGCTGGAAAATAGAGCTAAATTCTGCTTTGCTTTAAAACCTCTGGGTACAGTTCTTTTTCTCTTGAATATTTCATCAACTGCTGTTGCCTTTACTGCTCAGGATGAGTGCAATAAAGCTCAGGTTGCTGATGCACATAATTACCTGGTCTTTTGTGTAAAGCAGTCCCCTGGTTTTGTTTATCCCCATCCAAAATCCTCAGTATATAATTTTTATACATAGCAATGAATATTTACTCTCCTATTACTGGAGCTGAAGAAATAAAAATAAGAAATGTGAGATGTTGGAGCTTGTGAATTCTACAGAGAAAGCTTGAGCAAACTTCTCTAACATTTAGAAGGAGATAACATCCATAATTCTAACAAGGAAGTGCAATATCCATGCAATCAATCTCTAGGTTTTTTTCTCCCAATGCATATTTAATGGAAAATATTCCCTTAGACACCAGAATAAAGTTTTGAAGAGATGTTACTAACTAGAAATTATGAAAATCAATGGTATTTCTTATATGTGGGCTTAGCACAATAGTTCTAAATGCACAAATCTGTTTACATATAAGCATCCTGACCTGTGCACATTGCTAAATACTCACATCCAGAATGTATTTAGAACAGCATTTTGCTGTGATTTATCTCCTCATCCTGTCTTTATTTCTTTGAAGCATTCAAGATCACCACGTGGGGAACATAGGAACTTAAATTTGCTCCTGAATTTTAGGATTCAAAGCATTCTAGGTTAATGAGTCCCATGCCACATTTAAAAGAAAGTGGGACAAGGCCACAAATGCATCCTTTATGTCTTTTTTTTTTCCCTTTAGAAAGTACTGATTGATGCCTAACTTTCTGGAATGTGTACATATGTGTCTGTCTGCTATCCATGGATTCATTTTGGATATTTTTTCTCTCCATTTCCATCTGCCCCCATAAGGAATTCAGTTGTTTTATCTTTTCTCCCTGGGTATGCTCTGGTGTGGAGCTCTGCCACGACATCCTGCAGACATCTTCTCACACCTGCACTCCTTTTTTGCCTTTTCTTTTTCACAGCAGAACAGTTCTAGTGATTACTTCAATTTGTAGGAAGATGCTTTTGTATTTTAAAAACGTTGCTACATACAAATTATGAAATACCTTAGTTGGAACTTACCCAGTAGCTGAACATTACAGGGACTGTGGACAGGACTTGGACGGTGACTCCTGAGTAAGAAAAAGCAAATATTAATACTTCATTTTTGTTTTTGATAAAATATTATAAATAAGAAAGTACTTTGGTTTGAGAGGCAGAATATAATGGCTTTAATGATAAGAAAGACTGATTTAACAGTGACATAGAGAAATTATTATTTTTTTTTTAATTAAGGATCATGGCAATAAAACTCATAGTGTATCAGTTTATTAGGATTTGGATATTTTTTCTAAGTAGAAAGAATAAACACTACTATATTCATACTAGCTAATTTGGGAAATTAGGGTTTTTGATTTTAGAAGGATTTAGTATGCACATGTACAAACAATTAAAGTAGCAATTTAGTATTACTCTCACATGAATGAAACTGACATTAACCCAACAGAATACATTAACTCAAGTTTACTTTGGGGTGAATTTGTCATATATATTAAATAAATAAATGTATTAGCACAAAGATAAATAACATTGTGTCAACAATTGTTGTTAAACAACGTTTTCCTAAGTGTTCCCAAAGCTATATTGTATTAGGTTTCATTCATCTTGTGTCTGGACTGCTGAGGTTGTAAATATAAAAAATCTGCTTGTTTTCAGAAACAACTTTGATGTTTCTTTTAAAAATAAAAAGAATTAAGTCCATGTTGTTTTGTTTCTGCTCAAACACAAATCTCTATTATAATATTTTGTATGACAGGTTACAGAGTGAAAACAACAAACCTGGAAGACAAACAAAATAAACAATAAAGAGTAATTAGGAATTCACAAAATAGTTACATGCATAACTGTTTTGTTTTGGTGTTTTTATAGGTTTGTTTATAGTATTTTTGCACATATCTTGTCATGCTTTAGAAAATTTAACTTGGTTGTTAGTAGTAAAACTACTAGAACAAAAGATGGCAGGAAAAACCTCCAGCAGAATGAACTCCAGGAGAACTCTAAATGACTTGCCAAAATATTTGAATGATTAAAGTGATTTATCCTCCTCCTCAGAAGTTATAGTAGGACACAAGAGGAGAAGCTGACTCAGATTGCTACAAGATCTGGTTAATATTATGTACAGCAGCAATGGTTTAGGGGTAAGGATTAGGTCTGCAAAATTCCATAAATACTGAATTATCCAAGTTAGATCATCCACCAATATGGGCACTTGTTTAGTCTGTTGAGAACATTCTCCATGTTTTCAAAAATAACCATTGTATCTGCTTTCAATCCATTTTTACACTTCTGAGCAAATTTAACATAAACCTTAAAGGTACATTTCCAAGCTGACTGTTCCTAGACATTAGCTTTAGGAAGAAGAATCAGCACAGAAAAACCTCTGCATTTTTACCTTCCTCAGAGGGTTTTACAAAGGAGAAAATAACAAGGAAAGGCAGTTAGGATGAACTGATATATTTTCTCAGACAAAATTGGGATGATTTGTGTCACAGAACTGTGATGGTAATTACTTTTACAGCTTGTTTTATTGAGTTACATGGATAGCTTGCTTTATTGAGTGGATCAAGATAGAAGTATGTACATCAATTAGACCTGGGACATATGATTGGGAGAACTAATTGAGTCTCTTTGCTCCACTGGAGACCATTTCTTATTACTGGCAAGATTTCTTGGGCATTGCACAAACAAAGCCTTTTAACCAAGTTATCTCTCTGAATTAAAAATAACTTTCAGTGACTTTCAGTGATTCTAGTTTAGTTCAGCTGGGAGACTTCTTGCATCTTTGTCCCAGAATTATGCCATGTTTGGAGGTTAAATTTTGGGTATAATCTATCTCAGCCTGTGTAAGAGAAAGCAGTCTTTGAACTAAGTAGCTAGAGCTTTCCAAACCAAAAAGGAATGAATGTGGTCCATAGTCTTTATCATTAGCTGAGCAGTAAGGATGAAAGAATGAAAAACACAAAGGCTTTTTTTCCCTCCCACATCATTAATTGGCTGATGCCTGTATGTCTGGAGTGCTGTAATAAAAAGGGACATTTTTAGGGCACAAGTCACCAGATGGTGCTGTAACATACAGGTTTACATTTTTTTTTAAATCAAGTGAGCACTGTTTAGTTCATGAAGAAATATTGTGATGCTGCTTTCATGATACATTTTTTTTTTCTGGAGAACTGCTGCAAAAACTTGAAAAAAAAAATCCTCCTGTGTTTTCCCTTTGTCTACAACAAACATATGGGGCAGAGCTGCTTTGTAGAAATTTGCCATTAGTGCTGAGGGAAATATCTGAAAGAGAAAGATGCCCAAAGGCTATTTATGATCCACTGTGTAGTTGACTGATTTGGTAATCCCCAAAATCCCTGAGCTAACTCAGAGAAACGTTACAGCCTAGTCAGGCCATGATTCTATGATTCTGTGACAAGGCAGCATATTTCAGTCTGCAAAGGCTTTCTGGCATTCCCATTAAATGTCTAATGGTTGGAGTTTCAAATACTGCTTTTCCAGGCTGCAAATGAAGTAGATGAAAATTGTCTAAATTGTGTTTACATTTTTTGTGCTCACTACCTGGTGGGTTCCCAAGCTAGCCTATGTGATGTGTTGCACTAAACCTCCCTAAGAAGAATAACCCAGACTATCTCCTAACACAGAATAATTTAGGTTGGAAAAGACCTCTAAGATCATTGATTCCAGCCAAGAATCCAGTTCTGCCAAGCCCACCCCTGAACTGTGTCCCCATGTGCACCACATCTGCACATCCTTTAAATCCCTCCAGGGATGGGGACGACACCAGGGCTGTTCCAGGCTTGACAACATTTCTAGTGAAGAAAGTTTTGCTAATATCAAATCTAAACCTCCCCTGGTGCAATTTCAGGCAGTTTCTTCTTGTTTATTATTTGTCATCTTGGAGAAGAGACCAACTCCCCACTGGGTACAACCTCTTTAATGTGCTTGTTGAGGGTGATAAGGCCTGAGAGGAGGAAGCAATAATCATAAAGATGCTATTTGTACAATATCCACTCTTTTAGGCAATCCAGGTGTGTGTTCCTTATGAAAAGTTGAAGATATTCAAGTGGTGTCCACTGGGAAACTGATGTAGGAACTATTCAGGCCTCAATCTAAGAAAAAAATAATCTTTAGTAACATAATATTTCTCTTACAAGAGTAATTTGGAATTACAGTGTTAATAAGAACTAGCAAAAATAATTGATCTGCCTAGAAATTCCTTCCCTCATCCTCAGTTTCCCATGTTACCAATGTTATTTAGTGGCTTGCATGGAAGATAATGGAAAATAAATTTGCAAATTTGGCATCTGGTTAAATTTCTACATGAGGAAAACCCTTTTCTGACAAAGTAATCGTACCAGTTCTCTAGGCTGAGTCCTACAGGAAAACCACAAAATGAGGTTGAAACATGGATAAGCAGAAAAAAGGTATTAGAAAAGGAAACAAACATACAAGAAATCCTGTGTGTAAAAGGAATATTTTTAATATTTGGAACAAAAATGAAAGGGCTTCCTTCTCCTTTGTGAATCATATTTTAACTGGAATGTATGGTGCCATTTCAAGTCCAGGGTCAGTCATCCTTACTTTTGTCAAGTTAGTGTCTTAAATCCCTCCAAAATTAATAAATTCTAGTGGGGAATAAATTGCTGCTGAGAATGAGGAAAGTTATGGGCACAGGTTCCTTCTAAATATAAAGAATATCAGTTTCCAATTACTATCAGCAAATTAAAACCAAGGAATTAGTATGCTAAACCTTTTTTGATATTGTTGTTGAGCACTTTCAAATGGATTGACAGAGAAGTTGTTATTCTAAGTTGTTATTCTAAATGAAGCACAATGATTTGAGTTCCTTTGTGGAACTGTACCTGACTGGTCCATCTCTTTAATCCGTGCCTCTGGATCCCAGCAGTTCTCTTGGATAACTCTAAAAACCTTTCCATCCTTCATCATCTTTGCCTGTCCCTGTGAAATGACATTTTCATATATTATAAATGTGACAAAGTAGTATCTGCTAATTTATAGTCTCTTGATATATTGTGCTCCTTACAGAAATACAGTGGCAAAATTTTTATCTTTTATTTCTATTCAGTAGGTATTTTTAAACAGAAACTATTTAAAAAATAGATATGAATAAAACAGTCATTGGTAGTTCTGATTTAATTCTTCAGAATTATATTAAAAAATCCCTTTCCTTTTGCAATGTACATCACTGTATATTTATTTGGAAGACGTACCAGGTACCTTAATCCAAGTTTATCCTCAAACCAAATTTTGACCTCAAAACAATGCTCTAATTAAATCTGTGCTAAATTTTCCCTTTGGGTATGTGTGTGTTCAATAGCATCACTGTGGTTCCAGTAACTACAGAAATAATTGTGTAACACAGTTAATTTCAGTCCAGTGATTTCTTATCACCAGTGATACTCAGACAAAAGGAAACCTATTGTGTTGTCTTCAGATTCCATTTTCTCCTTTGTAAGGAAAAAAAAAAAAGAAGAATTTGGGGGAAAAAAAAAGTCCCAAACAAAACTTATACACAGTATAAAACCATGACTTGAATAAGTGTAAAACTTTCTCATATGTCACCAATTTCCAGACCTAGGAAGTTCAAAATGTTATCAGAGTCACAAAATGTGTTCCTTTATCACCCTGGAAACTTTTGAAATGTCGTATTTGGTTGATTTGTGAATTGCTCAAAGAGAGGTGGTGTCACCACATTAAGGAAATTGTCTGTTACAATTAGGGTGCCCACCAGCTGCTACAGACACAACAGGATTTCTGCTGGCACAAATGGATGGGATACAATTCACCAGCAGCTGCAAGCCCTGAGCATTTCCTGCTTGTTTTAATCTACTGCAGGGGTAAATGGAAGGTCAGAGGAATTCCTGGTGCTGTGCATGTGGGCTGGGTCAGTGCAGAGGCCCTGGGCAGAGAACACACTCCATCTGCAGGTGAAAGCTGAAATCCACACAAGAAAACCCAGCAGCCATTCCTTCACCTTCCCAGTAAACAGGAGCTGAGGGCAAGGCAGGCTTTGGGCCCTTCAAAAAAGGGATTTCTCTCTCTCTCCAAAGGCCACTTTATTTTTCCTCACAAAATTGGTCTTATTTAGGAACCTGTCAATTTTTCTACAGAAAAGAACCTGTTAAATCAGAATATTTACTACCAGTGTGCCCAGCCAGGGGGGGTTCTGTCCCCCTCTTCTGAGAACTCAAACTGTTCTTAACCTTGAATTTGTTACTATCTTCATACATCATTCACAAATATACTGTCCTAATGAATATTTTAAAGCCATCCTCAACAAATCTAAGTGTGCTGCCTTGGCAACCTGTCAAGTTACTTGTTAGCTGTATCATGGGTTGTGAAAATTATGTGAAATATTCCAACTGCAGGGTCCTGATCCCCTGGTGAAATACTTCAGGTTCTTGTAAAACTGGTTTTCCAACCTGATGGAGAGGTTTACTGTAGCCATACACTCAAATGCATTAAGAAAAGTTTAGTGTATTGATACAGGTTGTCCAATTAAAAAAAAAATTGGGGTGTGAGAAAAAGGCACAGTAGAACGAAGCACTTCATCACATATGAATAGATCACCTGGACTTTACTGTTCTATTCTATACTTCTCTATTCTATCCCATCCTAAAAATTACCTAATATTTGTTTTGCTTAATGTATGTGGAAATTAAGAGAGAGACATTTAAAAATTAAGTCCTGCAGGCTGATTTAGTTCAGCACATTACATTTAAAATTCTCCCCTCACTAAACTACTCAGTCACATCCCAAAATGCACTTTTAAAATATGCCTGTAATTATTTTCTTCCAGTTTGACCCTGGTGTTTCTTCAGAGAATGATATGGGAGGCCTTTGGGGTTTTTTTTAAATCTTAGGATTTAACATCCTCAGCTCCACATGTCTGAACAGGATTTTGTTTTGCCATGCACGTTTTGTCATGCAGCATTTCCAGACAGAAGTAGGCTGGATGGAATTCTCGGAGGGGTGTGTAAGGCCATTACTGACTCGCCAAAAAGCTCCCCTGCAAACTATTTTTAGCACAGAATTTTAGCATCAAACCTGTAACAAAATCACCAGAAATGTGTCCAGTCCCTGTCTCCTTCCTGCAGCTGCCATGTATCCCAAAAGCTGTATCATCCATGCTTTGGTTTACCAGGTGGCTTTTTCTTGTTTATTAAAATATCAGTTCCTTTTGGGTTTGCTTGTCATACAGATGACTGCATCTAACTCAACCCAAATCTGTATGTAATCTGCTTTAGCCTGACATTTCTTGTTGGAAAGACTTTCTCAGAGCTATCCATTCCAAGTGTTAAAGTGACATGATGAAGAAGAATGGATGCTGGTTCACACAAGAGGGTGTGAGTTTCATCCTTTAGGCAAAAGGTTCTGCTGAGGTCTATTAGGACTTGGCCTGATACTACTTCATAGGAAATAGACCTCTAGAGAAATCTGTATCAAAGACACAGCCAATCTTATTGCCATTTTGCTTCTCTAATATATCTCCTGTGAGTTTCTATTCCTGATGATGACACAAGATCAGCTCTGAGCACCAAAGAGCCCAAACCTTGCAGTGATGATCCAGCTGTACCCATCCACCGTATCCATATCTCTGTGGAGGAAAGGAGAGAAAGCCAGGGCTAGTTAGCTCTCTGCAGTAATAATAATAATAATAATAATAATAATAATAATAATAATAATAATAATAATTGCAGTTCTTACTAAAATACCTCATTCTCATTCAGGAGAAACCCTTACATGTGTTGAGCTCTGAGCCAGAGTAGCCTCACTGACATCAGAAGTGTATAGCTGGACTGGACTAATGGTGTTTGTACAGCTGGAATTTTAGTTTCCAGTTCAACAACATTTTTAAACAACTGCTTTAGAAATGCCTAAACTTGCTTACTACATTGAGGCTCTAACTGAAATAATTTTGACACCGAAAATGTTAAAGTGTGAAAATGGAGCCGACAACTTTCCAATCTGTGATCAGTTAATCATTAGCACAAAGATGCATTGATTCCACTTTTCAGCTTCCATGACTCAGCAGCAGGAGTGAAGGTCAGCCTCTTGTCTATTAATATTTAAACAGGGAAGAGAAGCTAAAAAGGAGAAGCTTAGATGCTCATTGATTCTTCCAGAGAGATTCAGAATTGTTCATGCAAAAAAGGCAAAACCTACAAAACATGAGATGCTGATTTCCTTTTACTTCCATAAATTATCAATTAGAAAGGAATGAACTCTTGAAATCTCTGGGTGAAAACAATGCTCAAAGTTCCCATTTCTCCAAAAAAAGAGAAACATTTAAAATGAAACTAAGTAAGAGCAGGTATTTGTTTTGCAGAAGTGTAAACGATTTGGACACAGTCCTGAATTTCCTGTGATCCCAAATCATCACTTAGTGCCACTGTGAGCTCTCCTGATGTGGGTGTGAAGAGCCAAACCTCCTGACCCCAGCCAGAGATGCAGTCACTGAGGCTGTGTGCTCTGTTTAACTATGCAACTATGTAAATTTTATTTAAATTTATACATCTAGAGGTTTACACACATGAAAAATACTGAAATTTTGGGAAAGTTCAATGAGTGATAACAAACAAGTACTTAAACTAGATCCATGCTAATTGCAGTTGTAAGCTGAGCAGAAAACAAGCACCTGAAATGGGTACTGCAGGCGCCCATAGGCAATAGAGAAATTCACTGATTTTGAACTTATTTTATTCTTTCTTCCCCTCAGGTATTAGTTGTAGGCATTGACATTCCGTATCTGTTCTTTCTGTGATTTTCTATCCCTGTGATATTTTCCTAGGCTGTTAAATCAGTACCTTGACAATAGAATTTTCCAGTTTGAAGGTCCAGTATTTACAAAGCTGGAAACAAGAAGTTTAGCACTAAATAAATGTGTGCATGTTAAGATGCCTCATTGGTTTTCCTTGCATGATCTGTGTTAATGGCTTGAATTTCCAGAGGACTCCAGGGAATTCTGAGAGTTGTTTTCTACTCGGAGCCCATTAATAAACCATTGAATCGCTCAGAACAGAGGGAAAAAAACCTAGCAGGTGGAAATTAAATTTTAAAAATTTGGTATTTGCCTCTTTATCTCTGTTTAAAGAAATGTAATGCTGACCCACAGTGTCTAACATTAGTGAATTTAGTCTTGATGTACATCTGTGAACATCAAGGAATTCTTGGGGTCATTTTAAGTCAGTGAACTTATTGCCCTTTTAAAGTACCTACAGACAAAAATATTCCATTAAAAAAAAAAAAACCATATAAAATCAGAATGAATTCTATAGGTGTTTTTATGAAGTTATTGCACAAAAGACAACAAAATCTGAAATGTGCAAAAGCAACCTGTGTTTCTAGTATGAATATTTAACCTCCTATCCATTTAAAACAGATATAATTATTATAAAAGTATCTGTAGCCTCACCTACATTATCCAGTGTATGTGTTTTTCATCAGGAGCGGTTATTATTACAAATAGGGTGTTCAAATAGATATTTATAAAAACCTTCCTAGCCAAACAAGGAAACAAACATTCCTTTCCAGGAGGTTTTGTGCATAATGATGTTATTTTTCACAACTGATGAAGAAATAATCCTATGTATGTTTTCAATGCCAGGCTTTCTCATGACTTTTTTTTTTTTCTAATATGCTGTTTACATTTCCCAGCTGCTCTCTCCCTAATATTGACTGAAACTGGACTGCTTACAATCACAGCAATGCAGAGCTAATAGATATGAAATCCTTTCAGATTGATTACATTAAACCTAAATGACATTTTTCATTCTAAAATGCATTCAGGATCATGAAAAAACATTGTGGACAAGAATAAATTTATGACACTGAATAATAACAACAACAATAACAACAACAACAACAACAAGTTAACAGAAATTCACTTATAGCTTCAGTGCTCTGACAACTGAGATTTGCTGTTTTAAATACAACAGGCTACTGCTTTCCAGTAACTGAAAAAAGAACAGATATTAGTAAAATTATCATGATCAATTAGCTGTACTTAGAGTGACCCCACTCCCACTGAAGTTAATGATTTCATGCCTGTGGGTATAATGATGTGAATAAATTTGTCTTAGTTAACATTAATTTTGTCTAATATTTGATTATTTATTTTATTTAAAACAAAAGTGAACACCATTTAGGAATGGAACAGAACAGCTCTATTTTTATCAAGAAAGTGGAATTTATACCTTATTATCCAAAAATTTTGTGTCTCAAAAAACTCAAGGAAAACTTTAAGAATTGCTTCAGAATAAATAAAAAATGGGGAACAGATCCCAGTTTTACATGTTCTTCTGACTGGAGTCTTTTCAAAGTAGTGAAATACAAATATTTTAGAGTTGGAAAAATATCCCAAATTAGACAAAAACATAGATATATTTACCCCCAGAACCCTTCATTCATTTATTCTTTCAAAAATCACATCGGTAGAAATGGCTGCTGATAACCTAAGGCACTGAATATCTAAACTCTGATTACCTTCTTCAGGTCGGGCCATTCCTTAGGTAGAATGTGGCTATGAATATCAATTTTCATTTTTGACGTGCCAGGGGAGAAATTCTCCTCCAGTGCTGAAGTTTTTTTGTGTGTCAGTGCTGCTACCCCTGCTGCCCCTGGGTCACAGGCTGTCCCTTTGGCTGCTGCCCAGATCCACCTGCTGTCCTATCAGGAGAATGGCATACAGTGGCCAACCAGGGAGCCTCATTCCAGAGGAGTGGCTCTTCAAAAGAACAAAGAGTTTGAGCAGAAAGTCCCCAGGGCAAAGGGAAAGTACTTGAGCAGCTGACCGAGGGCAAAGGGAAAATATTTGTTTATATCGGCACTATGAGGGGATTTATTTTACACAGCATCTACAATGTCAAAAATAAGTCAATAAAATTGAGTTAGTATAAATGTATTAAGCATGCTGACTTGAATTTCCTCCTTTCTCCCTCTTAGGTTGTAAAACTATTTGTAGAGGGCATATAATATACCCTTGGAAGAATCACACATCCTCATCTATTCTCTATTTTTCTTGCATTTTCTTTAAAGTTATGTTAAACCCCCTCCAAAATATTGAATTTTAGCCAAATCTATGCTCTGCATTTTATATTCCCCCTCCTCATCATTGGTTCACTCAGGATATTTACACAAGCTACTGCATAATGGTGCTTACAGCCTCTCAAGATGCCTCAAATATACAGGAATACATAGATGTATCTCAAATATACCAGCTTCTGCATCCTAAGTTAAGCTTAACTGGAGCTATTTCAGATTTCCTGTGAAACTACATCTCATCTTTTGCCCTTTACTCAATTTAGAATTACACTTTGCTTAAGATACCCTTGCTCTTTATTTGCGCTGTATTTTTGTCTGTAATTTATTCCCCCTGTAGTTTTATTTCAGTATATGTTACTCACACACCGTCCTCTTGTGAGTGTTTGTTAACCATTCCCTGATTATTTTTTTTTTAGTGAAAAATGCTGATTTTCTTTCCCCAAACCCAAATGCTGTTGTGAATCTTGCAACTTGAAATCAAGCATCTTGAAAAACAAGCAACTCGGCCCATTTTGTTTTATCCTTTTCCTGACCTCTGTGTTTTATTTGTGCTTGAAAAAAACCTCAGACTCTTGCATTTCCCTGCTTGCTCACTCATTAAACAAGTCTGCTTTGGATTTGGTTAGATAACTTTCATAGGAGTTATTTTTCAAATCAGCTTCTTGTGACAGGGTTGGTTGGTCGGTTGGTTTGTTGGTTGGTTGGTTGGTTTGTTGGTTTGTTGGTTTGTTTGTTGGTTGGTCGGTTGGTTTGTTGGTTGGTTGGTTGGTTGGTTGGTTGGTTGGTTGGTTGGTTGGTTGGTTGGTCGGTCGGTCGGTTGGTTGGTTGGTCGGTCGGTTGGTTGGTTGGTTGGTTGGTCAGTTAGTTGGTTGGTTGGTTGGTTGGTTGATCTTGTACTTCTCTGCAGCACGAGGTCACTGAATGTTCCAAAGAAATAGGAAGCAGCACTTTTGGGAAGGTATTCCCTAAATGAAGCAAGACAGCCAACAATTTGCTTTAACAGATCAAAACCCTGTGATGGAAAATAGCAATTATTTCTGTCTCAAACCCAACTCAATCTGTCCATGGCCAGGCTGCCAGGTTAAGCAGCAAATTGTCTCTCTTGCCCCCAGGTGTGACAGCCAGGCTGTGTGATGTGGCACTGCAGTGTGAGCCTGTTGACAGCAGAGCTCCTGCATGGACTACAGCTGACAGAAGAAAGAAGTATTGATTCAGCTCTGGGAGCTCTGTATCCTTATGGGAGGCAAACACTTAAAGTGAGACATCTCCAATGAAGAGATGTCTGCAAGACAATGCCCTGCTTGAGCACAGAAAGCAGAGAGGGAGAGGGGCACGGAGAGATTTGTGCACCTGAATAGTCCAAAACACCAAGAGTCTTCAGTCACCAAAGCTGCAGGATTCCATGCAGAGCTCAGCTGCGTTTCTTCAACACTGAGCTTAATTTTCCTCAGCTCTAAAAAAAGCTGTAGTTGTTAGTTACTGCTCCCAAGACACAGTTTAGCTTGCAAACACTGTAGTACTCCCACGCTGCATTTCATTTGTCAAAACACATCATCTGGAAGCCACACCAGTTGAAGGTAAATTGAGTGTCCATGCCACTTGGTCAGAGGGCAGTGAGACATCTGTCTGTATCCAGCATGAGCCATTGGGCCAGCAGCAGAGAGACCTTCACTGGCTGGGAACAAAAAGCTCTTGAGATACTCAGGCACCAAATGTACTCTGAACTGGAAAACATGACTAACAACTCCTCCAAGGACAATCCAGCTAGAGGCTGTTCAGCCAAGGCTGATTTCAGACACACACAAAAGCCTAGCAGATCTACAGGGTTTCATTTCACTGCAGGGACTGGCACTAAAGGGAAAGTGGTGTTAATTGGAGGGCAGTAAGTGCTCTTTTCTGAAGATATTTAGCTGCTTTTCTGAAACAAGTGCAGAATCTGAGATTTGGAGTCTTCAGGATGGAAATTTGGTGTTATGTTCTGGCTTTGCTGGTCGGGGTGAAAAGTGTTTCTTTGTGTCAGTGGGAAAACCCTGACATCTTCAAAGGAGGCTGCACCAACAAACACTGGAGAGCCCTGCAGAGAGCTCTGCCACGTCCATGCTCCAAGGCAGCCCGTTTTCAATTAGGCTGAACAAAGACACAAAGAGGCAAATTCAGGATGCTGATCTCAGAAAGGGCTAAAGCACTCGTGCCAGTTTTTTATACCTTCCATTTTGCCTGCTCCTCTCTGGCTCCTGTTCTTGGGCGTGCACATTTGGTTGTGCAAATTGGCTGTTTCACAGACGTGCACAGCTACAGAAAAACAAGGAGAAAACTCTTTGTGCTTGGTAGCTCAGATGAAGTACTTAAAGAATACGTTCTTTCCAAATGAAATAAATGTTGAGCAGCACACTTATATTGGTTGCTTAGCAACAGGTTATCCTTTGGCTGTGCTGGGGACTGCACGGGTCCTCTGAGACTGCCATCACAGACCTGCTTGGAAATGTCAGGTTTGGAAAGGATGCAAAAGTCAGTAATTCTATTTTTTTTTTCCTGTGGTATCAAATAATTAAACCTCTCCTATTAAATTAGAACTTAAACGTCTTCTGGGACTCTAAAGCACACAGACTTCAGTGGGAGAGGTGTGGTCTGAGTTCTGCAGGGAAGAGCAACAATGGTTATGGTTTCCCTCCTAATGAGGAATTGCATTATGCAGTTCCCATGCAGCACTTTCCATGTGAAGCTCTCAAGTGCTATTTTTCTCAAGAAAACATTATTTCACCTAGCACAGCTACACCAGGAGGACATATCCAGGTACAGCTACACCAGTAGAGTCCTTAACCAAGATGTATCCTGGAGAATGAGTGGTATTATGATTCCCTGTTCTCCAGTGCAATAAAACAAACACTCCAGTGGCTGCCTAAGCTCCTGGTGGCTCACAGAGACAGCTGGACTGCAATGCCAGGGTTTTCTCTATGCACATTCACAGAGACAACTGGAAAGGCACACACACCTCCAACCCACAGCCAGCTAAAGCAGCTCACGGTGGCAGCAGTGCAGGTGTGCTCATCGTTAAATCCTGAAGGGCAGCAGATTTTTCTCTTTGTTATTAAAAAGCCTTTGCAGACACAAAGAGCTGTGAGAGCCTCTGTTTACACAGACATCAGAGCTGCTGCTGCTGCTGCTCTGTGTCCTGAGCCCATTTAGCCCTGCAGAGCTTTGGGGCTTTTTAGCTCAGGTGTGGCACTGTCCTGGTGCCCCTCTGATGCTTCCAAGGTCTCAGCTATTAACTCTGCACAGTGAAGCCCCACCAAGCTCAGGGTGATGCTCTCCGGGTGGGGACAGCTGCCACAGCCTTTTTGTGTCACTAAAATTTGTAATGTAAAGGTGTCCAAGGTTGCTGATGCCTTTGGCAGCACCGCTCTGTGACCACCATCCTGCAAGGGTTCTGATGAATCACACAGTGGTGAAAGCAAACACTGTCCTCTGCCAAATTCCTGACCATTACCGTGTTCTCTGTACCCAAGTGAAGCCATTAAAAATTCCTTATTGCTAGAAAATATTACATAGCTGAAATTCAACTGCCATTCTAAAAGAATAAAAGAAAATTATATGGCTAACCTTCAAATAACATAATTATTTTCTTTATACGCTACACTTGCAATCCTGCAATTTACACTTACCATGCATTTATCCTGCATAGAGATATTCTACAAAAAGTGTAAATTAAATAGATATTTTCTGAAGTGTTAGGTTTAAAAAATATAACTTTATTTTTTTTCCCTGTGATTAGACTCAAGCAAATAAAAAATACTCTATTTAAGCATGAACCAGGCCAAGGTTCACTCCTGGGCAATGACAGCAGCCAGACAGATACCAGCAGCATAAACATGGGCCAGAAAGAACAGATGGAATGAAGCTTACAGATACCAAAAAATCATAATTTTCAAGTTAATACCCCATGGTAACATCTGAAATAGTTTCAATTATTTTGAAGGCTGGTGCCTAAAACAAGTAATAACTCCTGCTGTATGTTGTCCCAACAACTTTTTTCCTGTTTGCTAGATAGCCAAATCCTCATTTTTCCCTCTTTGCAGAGGCCTCTCTGTGGCACCCTTTGGGCATATCTGAGTTCTGGGGACAAGGAGAGGATTCTCAGAGCTTTCACTGCTTCAGAGAGGAGCTGAGTGCCAAAGCACACACCTCTCCAGCTCTGCAGGTGTTTTCAATGTAAATGTTTGGGGTTTTGTGCTGCAGCTACATTTATTCATTAATCTGGAGGGGGGAGTTTGGCAGGGAATTCCTCCCCAGAACATTTCTGGAGCCTGCTTTCACTAGCTGAGTCCAGCTACAAACAGGCAGGTAAAACTGCCTTTTGGGTTTTTTTTATTCTGACATTAGGAATTTAATAACACCCTCTGAGGATGAGCCACCTTCTTCAATTTCTAAAATAGATCCACGACTTCCTGGCTGTGTTTAAATGTGCTTTGCTAATTTGCTTGGTTTTGTTTTTTCTTTATTTGCTAAAAAAGATTAAGAAATTGGCACTTTCGTGCTCACAACTACAGCCAGGACTGTATTGCAGATGCACCAAAACATCTGTGTTAATTTCTGTGTGTGAAGATCAGAAGAAAAGCTGCTCCTAAATAAGATATGTTTTCCCCTTCAGGATGTTGCTACTCATCTCCACACAATGTTTCATTTAAACTTTTTAACAACTGAAAAAAAAAATTCAGGTGTTTTAGAAGAGCTCTATGTTAATTAATAATTTCAGGCCCAACAGAAAGACCCCATAAGTCACCAGGAAACCCAGTTGTTACTGCAGAGATCAATCAAGTGGAGATTCAAAAAGCAATTTGGAAAGACAGACCTGGAAAGACAGACCCATTTAAATGAGGAATCACAGGTAAATGAGTTGAGTAATTAAACACCAGAGTGCTGCTTTTGGACTCTGTGTGATGGCTCGTGCCAGCTTGGTGCCTCCAAAGCAAGATGTGCGTTATAAATCAGGAATTTAAAATGCTGTTGGTGCAGCTCCCTGTGAGTGCTGCAGGCTGCAGGAGCACAAGCAGAGGCTGCAGAGCTCCCAGAGAGCACAAATCTCCCATTGATGGCCCTGGGGTGTGACCCAGGCTGGCCCTCCCTGCTCCCTCTGCAATGTCACAGCAGGACTGGGGAGAGCTGAGCACGCTGCTGATTTATAATCAAAGTTTTACACATTCGTATCATGCACTGTCTGGGGAATGGGTGCTTTAAAATCCCTTTGTCTCGAGTAATTCAGCTTTTTCAGGAACAGAAATGCCTCCAAATATCCGTTTTTCTAACATGCTTGCTTGTCTCTGCTGTATGTTATGGAACAACTGGGTGTATTGAAATCCCTTGGGGCACAACCATTAGGATCCCAATGCAGAATGCACGCTTCAAATGCCAGGATTGGGATGGTGCTTCTCACTGAGTGTTCACCATTGGCTAAATAATAAAGGAAATTTCTGTCACTAACCTTTCCATATGAAAATCTGGTAACTAGCAATACGATTTCATACCATTTGTGAAACTCTCAAGTTTTGGATCCTATTAATGAAATACATGTGTTTATTAAAATTAATCAATAATACAATTAATGTATTATTATATTAATAGGCATTAACATGGTTAATGCCTATTGTTTTATAATATTACTAACCAACTAAAATCTACATTCAATCTCTTCATCTCAAGTGACAAGAGGAAAACAGTTGCTCTAGTTCAATGGATCCATATCTTAGTTCCTATTTGCAGTTTGTAGGTACTGAAACAATTTGGTTGAAGGCAGATCTCATGAGGTTTTTTATAGAAGTGTTGCAAAAGGGTTGAATCCCATCACCCATCACAGGCAAACACAAACCATAAGCACTTCTGTGTCAAGGAATCACACATTGCATTATCTACACCCATGCACTGCACAGGACAATTAAATTCATAGTTTATCAAACCTTAGGGTATAGCATGAGTAAAATAAAGTTTTAAACAGAAAACACAAACAGTTTAACAGCCTGAGTTCATGGCAATCTTTTGGTAAGTTTCTCCAGGTGGCATCAATCTGTCCTCTTCACAAAAACCAATTTAGAAACAAGCACAAGTTCTACTTTTCTATTATGTGTTCCAACAGCATGAGGATTTAAAAGACCTTTTTAATACTAAGCTAATATTTACTTGATTTCTTGTCCTTGGATACTTTTCCATTATTGGCCCAGGCTATCTGAACTGGTTCATCCAGCTCATACTCTACACCTCTCTTGCAGAAAAATGTTGCAATACTGGATTGTCCCTTTCCAGCCTGGAGCCTCTTACATTCTACATGAAGAATAAAGAAAAAAACCCAGCTCAGAATACAGAATACAGATATGTGGATAACACATATCTGATCAGTTCTGTTGAAGGTGTGGGACTTCTGCTCCACCTCAGATGGACCTTCACTGGTCAGGACCTGAGGTTCTAGAAGCCTCACTTTTGAGCACCACGTAATTTTATAAAGGAGTTGCTAATAGCTCATCTGGGTGGAGGAAACAGCAGCATCTCTATATTTAAACTTGAAGTGATAAATTATTCTGATTACCTATCCTGAATTAGCTACTAAATAAAAAAAAAGCTCATGTGGGGCTCTTTATTTAAGAACAATTTTCAGCACTGCAGCTTTGCTTAGGACACCTCCCATCACTTCAGCTGGAGCCATGCAGCCAGAAAGGAAGCAATCTGCAGCACTGAAGTCACTCTTTAAATGTTAAATGCAGAAATGGTTGGGCAGGTTTTATTCTAAAAAGCACATTGCACACATGATCAGATATTGTTGCCATGGCTGACTTCCTTTATTGCTTTGAGTAAATCCATATTTGATGCATTAAGGATGGATTGGGTTGCTGTTGGGTAGAAGTAGGTCAAGTGATTTTTAAGCCACAGTTCTAAGCATAGACTAAGAGCAAACACAATAGATATTTTCTTATTTTTTAAATCTTTAGCATGTGCAATTATAGTCAACCTATTATTAACTTGCACTTAATGCATAATTCCATCTAGTGGGAAAATCAACAGGTTTAGATGCAACAAGTCTGGATATCCCATGCAGTTTCAATCTAATTAGTGTTGCAACGACTGGACAGGTTTAATATGGAAATAAGTTTAAAGCAAAAGAACCTCCACAAAAACAAATCTTTACAGATGATGATTAAGGTCTCTTCCAACTCAAATTGTTCCATGACTCCATGAAAATTTAAATATCTTCCAAAGATGTTTTGTCCTCAAAGTTAAGATAAGCATACAATTTCAGTGAACTTCTATTTAAAGTGATTATGGGATGTGAAACAGACCTCGGTAGCTTCTTGATTTTATTTCCTGATTAAATTTCATGTAGAGATTGAATTTTTGGTAAACACAATTACACAAACTTCAGCCTGATAAAGGAGGCAATTTAAAGTTTACTGATACATCAGCCAGAACAACCTGTAATTCTGGAGAGTTTCACAATTAATGATCTTTATAAGCATAAGGTCACTTTTCTGTACCCATAAATAAAAAAGGAAACAAAGTGACCAGAATTCAAAGTTATATAAGGTGAGGGCAATAGACTTATCTAAAAGAGAGAGTAGAAGAAGGGGCTTAGATAGACTATCAGATAAGTAATGTACTCCATTGAGAGCCCTTCTAAAATCAACAGTAAAGCAACAACCCAAGAGGAGTAATTCATCAGGATTTTATCCCTCAGGAAAACATAGCACTTATCCTTTATTGGTAAATTAACCTGCTCTTAGGCTGGAATTATCCCTTTCTCTAAACCTCTGCACATTTTGTGTCTACCTGCTTTGATATGACTTTATTCATCAGTTACAAGGTAAAACCTTACAGCAGCATAATCCCTGATTATATTGTCGAAATCAAAGAACTTTGGGCCTGAAGGACCCTGTGGAGATCATTGAGTCCAACCATTTTCTCTGGGAAAGACCATAAGCATCACTATCCCAGGTCAGCTGTGTGGCTTTTGTGGTAGCTGAACTTAGAAATCCTCCAAGGGACAAATTTCCACCCCCTCTCTCAGTAACCTCTTCTGGTGATGTACCAACATCATAGTGAAGAACATTTTCCTAATGTCCCATCTGAACCTCTCATGACACAGTTTGTGACTGGCTCAGGCCATTCATTCTCATTCTGTCTCTTCAATTTTGAAAAGGGAGAAGAACAAACAATTCTATCGTAGTGGTAAAAGAGATTTTGCACAGCAGAATTACGGAGAAAAAATTATCTTATTAAAAAGTTGAATGTATCCCCCCAAATTCTCAGCCTGCAAGTAAGGCTCAAACGAGTAAGCCAAGAAAGAGCCATCCAGATCAAAGTTAGAGCAGTGTAAGTTAAGAAACATGAACAAAAAAGCCAGATCTATCTTATAACTAAGTAATAACTATACCCAAACTCCAATAATCTCTTGCAATTATTGTCTGGTGCAAGAAGTGTGCTCAGCTGCAGAAAGTGTGCTCCTTTTGCACATGAAATGTGCAGTGGGTCTGTGTGAGTGTTTTGGGGCTGTCACTGCCACAGTGAGGCCTTTATCTGCTTCATGTGTCTGTGTTACAATATTGGTCCACTTGTTAAAAGTCCAACTAATTAAAAAACACATCACCTTGCCTCCGTTAGCTGGATTTCAGACTTTATAGGAAGAATCTTTTTTTCTTGTGACACACACAAAAAATCCTGCCTGACCCAAATATGGCTTGTGGTTGACTCAACCTGAAAAGTCACTTTGTGATGCATCTCCTGCTAACAAATTATAAATGGGTATCCTAAATGTGACAAAGCCAAGACATGTGAAATGAAGACACTTTGGTACAAAGATAGGACAAAGTCTGTGGGCAGCCTTTTAATTAAAGAAAAAAGTGAAGAAAACAGGTACTTTTGGAGACACAAATACAGAAGTCAGGAAGACTGTACACCCAGCTACACTTTCTGAGCATATTATTTGGAAATTAATTAAACCAGTTGGTTTAATGAAACTTATTATTTCTATTAACAGATATTGCCTCTGTTTGCCTAAATATATAAATACCATCCATTTGTATAGCCCAGTATCAGCTGTGCTAGTCAGTGGATAGGGCAAAATATAATCAAACCATATCAGTCAATAAAATAGAAGAATATGAAAATTAAGTGAAACTTCTGTGGGTATTAAGGCATCCCTGCACCCAAATACCAAAGTATCAATAGTCTTGATGATGGAGAGGGAGCTGCCTGCATTACTCTGTGGCTGCCTGTCCCTTGATAACTTTTAGACCTCATCAAAAGCTTTAGACAGAATCTGAAAGAGACAGAAATTGACTTTCATCATAGTCTGATCAAATTATATGACTGATATTGTCATCTTTCTTTTTTATTGCAGGACAATTTTATTGCAGCAGAGGTTCAAAATTTCACTGATATTTTGAGCTTCAAACTTCAATTGCATTTAAATTTTAATTTTACTGGTTGTTTAAGAAGGCATTTGTAGGTGGATTTAAAAATCTTCATTCTATAGAGAAAAGTTCTTCAGTTTCCTAAAGATGCTTCTCACCCCTGTAAAACTGGGAAATGCACAACTCTATCACTGCTAATATAAATGCTTTATTAGGGTTATTAACCAATGAATGTTTTATTTGGGTTATTAACCAACTACCTTATCCATCTTCCATAAATCCAGATCTGACAGAGTTCACTATGGATAGACAAATGTCAATATTCACAGTGTATTTCCCCATGCAAGACCAATAGACATCCATTGCTTTTCCTACTGCTGCACACAGAGAAGGGCCTGGCTTTTGGGTTCAGAATTTGGGGTTGAATTCCACTAAAAAATGGCCTCCATTTCTTCTTACAAGAAGTACAACATGAATTATGTGCTTCACTCTTTAGGAGGATGAGAAACAATCAATATACTGAGAAAATAAAGAATGCAGAAATCTATTATCACTCTCCTGTAGGTTGTTGACAATATTTCTGCCTCTTCCAAAAAATTAATATCTAGAGAATCTAATTATTTTACCTACAGCATCTCCCTTCATTAAAATTAAGTATTCAAACCCAAATTATATGTCAGGACTCAGGAAACTAATTTCATTTCCTCCAGGAAAAAAAGCAACCAGAAACAAAATCAAACAGGCAAAAACCATTAAGTGGGTAACAGATTCCTCTAGGTATTAGAAATTTTATGTCCATCAAGCAGAGTTTGATTTAAAGTGTCAAACATCTGCTTGAGAAGGTGTCAAAAAGCCCCCAAAACTTGCACACAGAGAAATGTGAATGCTTTTCTGGCTATGAAGAACATGTTTTACAAAATATTAATTTTGGCAGAGGCTATCAGGCTTTTTCAACACTCTTTATAGTTACCCTTGCTAAATACTCAGGTGGGAATGTGCAGATCCCCAGCAACAATTCATTTGACACCAGAAAAGGATAAAATACTCTTCAATAAAATGCGGAAATATTATCATCTCATAGAGTTTATCAAACAACTTAGAGCAAAAGTGAGCTGTGGAGTACTTACTCAAGAGCAATGAAGAAGCAATCTAAGAGGAGTGGAAAGGAAATTCCCTCAAACACTCACACAGGGTCTTTTGATAAAGATGAAAATACAGCAATAAAAAGAAATTGTGTTGCTGATGACACAAGGAATAACACACCAAATCAAATCACAAATTAGAGCTTAAAATATGAGAAAAGATGTGAATTGGGCACTATTCCTCATAAAACCTATTTTTTTTTCTTTTTCTGTCTTTTCTGATACAGGCGTTAGCACTGTGTCAGAAAAGACATAAAAAGAAACACTTTTTATGATAAGTCTACTGCCTTTACCTTACCTTCAAAGTAGGGATTGCCACTCTTAATTTTCTTCATTTTTTAAATGCACAGGATAAAATTTATAAACTATAAATATTTCATACATGCAAGGGGGGAATCTGAGTATGAAGTAAATGTCTACCTACCTTTTCATGCAGCCTTTTTTAACAAAACCTGGGTCTGGCATGTTGGGAAAAGGGGCTCAATGGACTGGAGCATCAGGAGGAATGCACTCAGCAAAAGTGACTCAATCTATTTGTGATAAAAAGAATGTTTTGTGATTTCTGTAGTTCACTTATCTCATGTTTAATCATATGAACTTAATGGAAAAATGTGTATAAATTTTCAAAATGAATGGGAGAATACTTGAACTTATGTAAATACGCTGGAAGTGTCTGGTTGTTAAAATGCTTTAGGATGGGAATTATCATCAAGTAAGTATAAGCAATTGAATAAGTTTATTACAAAATTATATTATTTTTCTTCCTAGGAACTTCCTAGCTTTTTTGTTTCTTTTCTTTGATGCAAAAATCAAACATCAGCTGCTTAAAGTCACATCATCCAATAGGCTATGGCTAGTCTCATTGGGAATAAGATCTCTCTACATGGTGTGGAAAAAAGTAAAAAAGAGGAAGATTATGACTTAAGTAACAGGTTGTTACCTCTTGAAAATGAATTTTCTCTTCTATTTATCTTCAATACTTGTGAATATTAACAATGAAATAAAACCACTGTCAAATAAGCCAGTTTTATTCAGTTATACAAAACCTGGAAACAAGAGGTCTGCAGTGGTATAAAGAAACAACATTGTTTGGAATAGACACATTTAGTCTTGCTTAACTGCAGAATATTTCTCTGAACAAAATAATGAGATTAGTTTTTATGGTTTCCCATATTTACACAGCAGTTTTGTCTTGAATTAAGAACGACTCTTAAAATAGTTTGAAAATGCTCACTGTCAAGAATCTTTTCCAAGATTTTCTGCTCATTTTTCAGACATATTTTGCAGCCTCTGCTTTTATTCCCCCTTTGTTGCCACAATGGAATCTATCAGTGCTTGTGGCTCGTGCTGGCTGTGGCATTTTTTGCAAATATGATCCTGCAACAGCATTGTATAGGGAAAGGGTAGGTGCTTATGTGAGGTCTCATCAATTACTCACCAAGGTCACTGCATGCTGCATTCTCTGGGAATCATATTGTGGGCACTCTTCACAGCCTGAAGGAAAAGGCACTGAATTATCATATTCTTTTGCCAAAATAACATTCTGATTACTTTTGACCCAAAGTTAATATTCAGTCTAAAAATACCAAGAAGAGAGACAATTTCAATTTAAACTCTATTTAACCCAGTGCAAGAGAAAAACACTGAACCACTGACATACATTGGATAATAATTTAAGCAAGCTTAAGTAGTGTACTGTTGTGTACCAACACCAACATTATTTTTAGTTTAAAATTATGAAAACAAGGTGACTAATACTAGGCTGAGAGGTATCCAGACCAGGTTAAAAGAACCTGGTGGTCTGATCCTATTGAGCACTGAAAATGCTGTGGGGCTACAGGTGAGCTACAGAACAAGAGCAAGATCTGTGTCTGCTTCCCAATAAACCAGCAAAAAACCAAAGAGTTAAAAAACATCCTACAGTGTGCAGCCTAACTTGTTTGTAGAAGAAAATTGTAGGAGAAAAGAAGGCTATGGCAGCCAACGTTGCACAGAATGGTTGAGGGACTATTAAAGGAAGTGATAAATTTGTGGAAAAAAAAAGTGAAATACAGAATCTAGAGGTTTTCATCACTAAACAGACATAAATCATCTAATCATTAGAGAAGGACATGTCTAAATGATCTCAAGTATCTTATCACCTCATCCACAGAGAGACATGAATAGGGAGCTGTAGTGCAAAATTACTGAGCTCTTAACACCACAAACACTTATGGAAGGTGCTGCCTTTTGGAATACCAGGATAACTCAGTTTCAGACTTTGTCCTAGAGGAGTGACAGTGAAGATGAGCTATAGTGATGACCTTTATGAGACTGATGGGCATCTTTAGAGCTGGATTGGTTCTTAGTTTTGTTTGAGATATGTCCCTGCAGCCCTGCTCCTGCTGTAGGGCCATGAAAGGCATATTGATCCAGTAAGAAGTGAGAATTTTCTTTTGACTCTCAGCCATGAAATGTCTGATAGACCAAACTAATAAACCACCCTGGCTGACACTTGCACTTCCTGCAATACAATGCCACTGACAAACACAGAATTTTGCTGCCAAAATTTGTGTTTAGTGCATGTGTGAAATGGTGTGTGGGATTGTCTTGCTCTTAAGCACAATAACAAATAATCACCAGGTCAGCTGACCAGCTCTTTCCAAACCTGAAAGAGTGCTCTTAATTTAAGTGCTGCACTTAAGATGTTGGTCAATATGGAACATGGAAAACCTAACATCAATGAAACCAAGCAAAATTCCTTCTCAGGAACCTTTGAGTGCATCACTGTGTTCTCCTAATTCAAGTGAAAACATTCCAGTCAGTAGTGCTAAAATGAAAAGGAAAACCAGAAATTCAAATCCAATTGACATTCTTCATAGGCAGGGAGGGAAGAAAGGAGAGGAGGGAGGGAGGGAGGGAGGGAGGGAGGGAGGGAGGGAAGGAAGGAAGGAAGGGAAGGAAGGAAGGGAAGGGAAGGAAGGGAAGGAAGGGAAGGAAGGAAGGAAGGAAGGAAGGAAGGAAGGAAGGAAGGAAGGAAGGAAGGAAGGAAGGAAGGAAGGAAGGAAGGAAGGAAGGAAGGAAGGAAGGAAGGAAGGAAGGAAGGAAGGAAGGAAGGAAGGAAGGAAGGAAGGAAGGAAGGAAGGAAGGAAGGAAGGAAGGAAGGAAGGAAGGAAGGAAGGAAGGAAGATAAAAGAGCCACAACCAAAGCAGACCACAGTCAATACAGATAAGGAAGAAGTTTTTTGTGTTGTTGCTGTTTGCTGTGGTGCATGAGACTTCCATCTCATCTGAAATCTTTCTCTGGGAGTCAAAATATTATGAAAATTACAGGCAGCTCCAACTGGGAACAAAGTTCTGCAAATGTGTATTAATCTTGCAGCAGCTACAGCATATTAGGATGGTGTCAGTCTAGTTAGACTGAATCCAGAGAATCCAGAGACTTTTTTTTTTTTTTTAAATTGATTTTGGCTTTCCATTATTCCTATCCACCAATGGGAGGTTTGAGGGACCAAGAAATAAAATCATGTATTAATATGGCTATTAGAGTGAGGCTTTTTATCTTCATTAATTTTGCCTATGGGTTTCATACACAAGATGTCCAACATGGCTGGAAAACAGGATCCATGCCTTTAAAAATCTAGCCCTACATCTTTATCCAATTGAATACACTTTGTGTGAATGTCATGAGAAATAAGAGGCAATTCTGGAAAGCAGCTTCCAGCAGCTCTGATATGACAGTCCTTCTGCTCCTTAGTAGCCAGTTTGTATAGACAATGGAGTGTTCTGAAAGGCCCTTCATTGTGGATCTGCCTAATGTTTTGAATTTGTATTTTCTAAATGCAGTGTATGACCCTTCTCATGCTGTGTTTGAAAGCACTGAAGAGAGTAATTTAAAAGAAACTATAATACTCTTTGCAGGCATCATATTCTTTGCTATGGCCTGAACACTATAGCAATTATACAATTAGAGATAGCTCCAGTCCCTGCCAGACACAGTTTTATGTAAGAACAGCAATTGAGGGCAACTGAAAAAAAAGAGAAAGAAACCCATTAAAGTTTAAAACTTGTGCTTTGGTGTTCCTAGTTCCTATTTTTCTCTAAATCATTTGGAAATGTACCCCTTTGACCTCCTTTTAAAGAACTGGAATTAGGAATCTCCAGGCACTTTCCTCTTGGTTTGATTTCTGGAAGTTCTAAGAATACCAAAATAGCTCAGAGAGACTAAGAGAAAGGAGGTGGTGTTCAAGGAGAGCCACTGGTCAGTTTCTCATTTCTCAAGGAATAAGGGAGTTCTTACTGGAATGGATCAGATATGGATTTATCTCCACAGAAGAGGAGGGATCCTGCAATAACTGCACTGGGGAGCATTGCATCTGTTGCAGCAATTTCAAGGGACCCTTCACGGTTTGTCCTGGCTGTGCTCTGCATGGGATGGTGCCACCAGAGGTTTCTGTGTCCCTGCAAGGTCCCAAAGAGTGGTTGGTCCCCATTCCTTCTCTCTGACCAGGTTACAAAAATGGTTCCACTCATTTAAGGATTCTCACTTTACAGACACATTTTAAGTGAAAGAAACACACCACAATCTATTTTTATGGTAAGCAACAAAAGGTGAGGCTTTTCTACTTTTCATTTACCTCTCTCATGCATACATCCATCTGCTGTAGCATCTTGCAGGTTCTGGGTAACCAGAGCTTAATACAGAGCCCTTAAAAAAAAAAAAAATCAATTTTTAAATACAATTACTAGTTTTCAACCCCTCCCAACTCAGTCCAAACCTCAAAATAACAGTTCCCTCAAAAGGACTCACTTGTGTTAACTTATGCACATGAGAAAAAAACTGTTTTGACATTAATATCAAATAGGTATGTTGTAATTTACCATCTCATGAGGAAAAATCAAGTAATTTTGGCATTGCTTATATTATATTAATGCTGATCCAGCTAGAAGAGCAAGAGCTCTGGGATCACAAAGCAGGGTAGGATAGCTAGGGGCGAAGGTGAAATTTGGGTGAGAGTCATGAAGACTTCAAAAATATTTCATACAGAAGTGTAGTATACTATACAGAAAAAAATCATAACATTAGGTAAAAACACCAATCCCTCACATTACAACAGCCATCTCCACTCCACAAGATTGCCAAAATGCCGATCAATTTCTAAACCAATATTTTATGCCATTTATTTATATTTTACTTATACTTCTTCAAATAATTAATGATTTATTATTATAAATGCAGATTGAAAGATTTAGAAGATTAGTATACAGTTTTAAGAGGCATTTCTTAAAATTAAGACATATTGGTAATCATGTTGCACTGACAATTTTTAGACAGGTATTACTAAACTACTACAAAACTTTTTGCAAGGCTGACATAGCCAAGATTCTGACAGTTCATAAAATCATGTCCCTGTGTTGGCATCAATATTAATTTCCTGCTGGCCTTTCTATACTTGCCAAATTCACTAATTTCTCAAAGGAGAAAGGCAACCTGATCTTCACACAACTTTAATCGGGATTGTAGCCTTATGTATCACCAAAGGACCAGGGCTGCAATGCTTAATTGTCTTTTGATATTTTCCTAGACAAATTTTTCGAGTCAAAAACATGCTGCAGCTTCAAAACATATCTGCCTGCTAGTAAGCATGCAGTTGGGAGACTGTGCCCGCACAAAGAATGCTTTGTTTGTTTGCACCTCTCCATCTAGCCATCAGAAACCAGCACAGACGAGCAAGCAGCCCTGACACAGATTTATCTGTGAAATTTTGCATTTTTAGAAAGCATTGCTGTGCTCTTAAGATTTTAGGGTTTTTTGTCTGTGGTCTTGTGCAGCCCTAGGAAAGGCAGGTGAGCAATCTGAGGAGGCCAGCAAGGGTAACCCATGCTTCAGCATGAGATTGCTCCACGTTCGAGGGCAGTTTTAAGGCAACTCTGAGTGTCACAGACCGGCAGCGCTGCGGGCTCTGAGAGGCGCCTGTGTGGGGCGATTCTGCTCCCATCCCGATAAGGGGCAGAGGCAGGGCGATAACGAGCGCATCCCCGGGCAAGGGGAGCCGTGTCTTTACCTGCGTGAGGGGAGGCGAGGCGGGCAGGGCTCGGGAGCGCTCCGGCACCGACAGCGCCCGGGCAGCGCTTCCCCCCGGGCCTGGCTGCGGGAGGAGGAGGAGAGGAGGAGGAGGAGGAGGCAGAGCTCGCCATGGCGAGGGGAGGCTGAGGAGCTCCCGCTGCCGGGCCCGGCGGGGCGGGGAGGGGACGGGCAGCGCCGGGAGGCGGCACCGCGCTCCACCTGCGCTCTCGCCGCGGGCAGGGATGAGGCGGCCGCGGGCAGCGGCGCTCCCGGAGTTTGTTCGCTGCCCGTCCCCGTCTCCCTGATGCTCTGAGCCGGAGTCTCCTCCTCTCCCCGGGCTCGCACCCGGGCTGGATGCTCCGCTCGCTCCTCGCTTCCCCGCCACAGCCGCCGGCCGCCTCCCGCCGCCCCGCCAGAGATGGAGCCGCCCGCCGCGCCCCTGGACACCACTCCGGACCCCGCCATCGTGCAGCCCCCCGGCGCCAACCCGCCCGGTGCCCCCCGGGAGCAGCAGCAGGAGCAGCTGCGCATCGGGGAGAGCGGGCAGTTCAGCGAGGGGCTGGAGGACAGAGGTGAGCGCCGTCCGTCCGTCCGTCTGTCCGTTCCCCTCCCTCCTGCACGCTGCCCTGCGCTGTGGCGAGCCCCACCACCTCCCCTGAGTCCCGAAGAGCCACATACCCACCCCGACGGCTCCTCCGACACCCTCTCCGCAGCATCCTCTGTCGCTCTCTCCTGGACCCGTACCCTCCCCATGCCGCCGCAGCCGCCCTGCCCGTCCCCTCCCCTCCAGCCCTTCAGCACACACCGGTTCTTGCCCCCCGAACTCCCCCTCCAGCCCGGCTCGCCCACCCCTCATCCCGCCGCTGGCAGCCGCTCGACATCCCCCCCGCGCCGCCCTCGAAGCTCTGCCCCGTTTTAGCTCCCGTGCGAGCGCTCCGCGACAGCTTTGAAGTATTTTTATAAACTCTATTCGTGGCTGCTCGCAGCTCGCCCGGGAGGGAGCTCGCCTGCCTGCCTGCCTGGCTGCGGGCGGCACTCGGCTCCGCAGGCAGCGCCCGGCCCGGGGCGCGGTGCTGGCGGCATCGGCGCTCCCGGAGCTCCCGGCTTTCTCCTCGGAGGCCGCCGAGGTGCCCGAGCCATCGGGGTGGTGGCAGCCGCCCCCCGAGCAGCGGCACAACGCGGCGTTTCTGGGGGTCCGCCCCAGCAAGGCTGCGGGTTAAAGTCGGGGCACTTGTCTCCCTTCCCCCAGCGAGGTGTGCACTTCCACACAACTGGTTTTTGTTATTGACGGAAATACCTGACCAGGTGTTTGGAAGGTGCCGGCTGGCAAACCGCGTTACGCATTGGTGCCAAGCACATCAATTTCGGACATCTGTTCAGGGCTCACTCACCTGCCGCCCACAAAGGCAGCTGCCATTTTAACCCTCCCCACTGCCCTGTCCTCCACAACGCCTCCAGGCTCCTCTTCCACACGATTTGTCTCCATCTTTTAATTTCATCTATTTCTTCCCTTAGCCTGTCTCTCTGTTGCCTTCTCTTCCTTTTCCATTTTGCTTTCACCATCCGGGAGTCGCTTTTGTGTTCCCAGTGTTCATCCACAGCCCCTTTACACGTACCCCCTCTATGTCCTGCTCCATGCCCAGCTTCCCAAGCCCGTGCCTGCTCACAGATCGTAGACACGAAGTAGAGGAGTGAGGGGGAAGAGCATTCACCACCTTCCTGACAAATTCCAGTCGTGCTGGGGCTGGGGACAGCCCTTGCTCCAGGGGTACCCTCACTGTGGCTGCCAGTGGCTGGGGACAGGCATTGTGCCTGCCTGAGGGCAGTCTGAGCTCCCTTTTACATGAGTGAGGAATTTTGGTTATGGTTCCAACACAGAAGTTTGGGTACAGAAAATTCTAATTAGTGCCCAGGATGACAGAGCCAAAGGTGAAAGCTGTCCCTTTGGCATTAAGGGTAGTTCCATAAAGATAGTGTCTGTTATACCTAACCTACCTCTTTCTATGAGGGAGATGAAGCTAAAGCTGCTGATTTAATTTTCTTCCTTGCCTCTATGCTCTTTCTATGGCCCTTCAGTACCTTTCTTTTTGCCTTTCCTGTAGTCACTGGTTCCATGTGTACCAGGATAATTTCATTGTGGAGGGAAATCTGGTATGATTTTTGCAGGTTGTCCCTGTTGAAAATGTTAGCAGTCTGTCCTTTTAGATTGTACTTTTTCCTACAATCTTTTCCAGTGAATCATACCAGATCCAGTTATAGAGATGATGCTTCCATGTTTGCTAAAAATAAATACTAACCCTAAATTTTGGAACTAGATATTTGCTCTTTAAGAGCCAGATCCAAAATCGGTGATAATTTTGTGGATGGGACCCTTAAATTAACATCCTTAGGTGAACAGGTTTTTTATTAGCCTTATCTCTTCCACAATTTCTAACTTGACATTTTAAAATGATCCCTTAGCCAAATAGAAAAGTACTTCTGGTAAGTCAGCATATGGTAAAGAATATCCTAGAATCACTTCACAAATATGCCAAGCTTGTGTTCTGCAACTGTTAGGCAGGTTTTTTTCTCCTTCTGATTTTTTTATGGGAAGAAAATCTGTTAATATGTGAAGATACTGAAAGATAATTTAAAAATCCAGTGAATTTAATCAGTTCCTCATCTTTTCTATACCTCAAGGATATCCATGTGTTAAATAAATTATTGGCAATAAAATTACTCAGTATGTTAATTTTAGGGCGGAGGAATTCCATTTGTAGATGGTAGCTTTTTCATTTTTGTAGCAGTGCAGGTTATACTGAAAGATTAACTTTCATCCTCCTGTGGGTGCTTGCTTTCTTATGGTCAGTGAAGAAATATGGAAGTTTACCTTGTGATTTTTGCTCTTGTGTGTAAATTAATGAGCTGTTGTTGCCTCTAAATAATTTTCATTCTATGGGCTGGGTAGTCATGTGAATGAGTTTGTATCTCTGTGTGCTGGCCTCAGGACACTCCTAAGAATGATACGATCTTTCTTGGGGGTGAAAATTTTAAAGGCAGAAAAAGTATTTGAATTATTTCAGGAAGGAAGGGATCACATCGCTGACAGCCAGAGTATGCCAGCCATTTTGAGAGACAGAGAAACACGCACACACACGGCAGAAGTGGTGGAGTTTTATAAAGACTGCAGTCTCTGTCATACTGGACACGTGCTTGACATGTGAATAGTAATCAGGAGTGCTGCACTAGCTCTGGGGCTTGTTATTCATCCCTCAGTTTAATTAGGGTATTGTTTGATTTGTTAGTATCAACCATGTGTGTTGGGCTTCCCAGGTAATACGAGTTGTAGCCATGAATTAAAAGATGTCTTAGAATAAAGAAGCAGGTGAGGATATCTGTCATTCTGATCTGTGTTTACTTGAGGTTGGAAATATTGAGAGCTAAAATTGGCTGAGAAAACCTTTGCTTTATGTTCCAAGAAGATTTGGACCATAATTTGAAATCCTTGTTTGGGGAGGGGACAGGAGGGATGAATACACACAATGTGAAAGATGTATTTTCTCTAGGGTTAGATTAGTAGAAATCCCTCCTATGTTTCAAGATGTGTTGCTGAATTACTTATAGCAGACAGCAATTAAACTGTACATCGTTATATATAGTAGCAGAAGATAGGCCAAACATTTGTGGGGAAAAAAAAATTCTTCACACAAATGAAAGCAGGCATGTGAGAAATAGCTGTGCAACACTATCAGTAAAAGACTCAGGGCTTTTGGAGTTGGCATCTCTCAGTTTTCGTGTATTAGACAAAGAATGCATGTAATAAGAAATAGACATAATTCCAGTATAGGGCCTGCTGCTATATTTTGTAGATTCCTGGTCCTAAGTTTGTAGATTCTTTCATTAAGGGGGGAGTGTGTAGCACAAAGTGTCATAATATTTAAAATTTTCTAAAAATACAATACAAGCATGAAATTCTCAGAGTGGCTTTCTGAACTCCCATAAAGAAACTCTCTATGCTTTATTGTAACTGGGGTGTAAAAGGCATAAAGAATTTTTCCAAGACAGCGTGTATCCCACCAATTATGCTGGGATTACAACCAGTAATTTTAACAGAATCCAAGTGGCAGAATAAAATCTGATGGCTCAAATTTCACCACCCCTGGATGCCTGCCCCTCTGCTGACATAATGCTGCCCCCAAGGCAGAGATGTCTGATTCAGTTCTGAATTGATTCCAAAACCATTGCAGTTTTCAGCCAGTGTATTACAGTCAGTTGAAAGTAATATCTGTGAAGGTTAATAAACTTGGTTAAACATGGTGTGGATTCAGGAGTACACTGAGAACCAGATCAGATGTCCCTGCCTTGAAAGTGGCAATAGCCACCAGAGAGAAAACTAGGGAAGGTGAGGACAGTGACAGCTTCAGCTCTTCTGTTTTAATCTGGTGCTGGTCTGACACAGCCCCTGTTCTCCACCCTTTGTCTGAGACCTTAGAGCAGCCACTGAAAGTCGTGCTGTTAAACCAGTGTGTCAGTTCAATGCATTCAGTGCAGGCAAATCCCTCTGAAAAGTGCTCATCATCTGAGAGGAGCCACCCACATCTTCTGGAGTAACTCATTAAGAAATTTAAAGCCATCAGGTTTTCTCTCCAGTTAAGCAGATTTGAGCTGAAACATAATGGTGACAAAGAGTGTATGTTTCAAATTAGATGGATGTATTAAACATAAACTAATCAGAATGGGATTTACAAAATGGAAATTTGTAAAATTCTGAGTGCATTTTAGAAGTGGCTTTAGACTCAGACTGAGAGAATAAAAGCCAAAGAACGTTAATTTATGTTTAACCTGCATTGTCTGTGATGTAAGATCAGTGGACAAAAGACTTGCACAGACTGAAAGCATCAAAAAAGAGAAAAAGCAATAGCATTCCTTTGTGTTCAACAGCCTTCTGCACCCATTGCAGCAAGGACAGAGTTGGTTCTTCAATTAGTTCTAGATGGGAATGTGTTCTTACCCCAAATGAAGGACAAGGTGCTTGAAAGGGCTTTTCCAGCTGTGACAGCTTTGATTCTGGGGCATGCCCACTTGTGCTTTGATGATCAGTATGTGCAGTGTATCCCTGTGCTTTGGGAGGTGATTCCACTGGGACTGGTGAGCAGGAGATTTTCTCCTGTGTTAATTAGCCCCAGGATCCTCAGGTTCTGAAACAGATTCTGATCTGAGGGACAACAGGACTGAGCCATTTCTTGTGCAGAGGTACAGGTGGAAATCACATTGATTTGTGAATTTCCATGACTGGGATGCAGTGCTCTTTTTGAGGTATTGATGTGTGGAGCCAAAACAGCTTGTGTGTGCTCTTCTTGCTTACTCACATGTTTCTGGTGGCCTCATTCACTTCACCTTAATAATGTGAGCAGGATTTGGTTCTGTATTGCTTCTGTGTGTAATATGGAATGCAAATGTGTCTTCTAGGGCTGAACTAACACAGCTGTGTTTTTGGAAGGAGCGATGCATTGTTCATACCTTCTTTGCTTATTGCTTGTCAGGTTTACTAGAAAGCAGTACAAGGCTAAAACCTCATGAAGCTCAGAGCTACAGAAAGAAGGCATTGTGGGTTTCCTGGGTCTCCATTATTGTCACACTGGCTCTTGCAGTGGCTGCTTTCAGTGAGTATTGGGAATATTTTAAATTTCACACCTCTTCCTTTTTGTTTTTCTTTCGGTCTCTTAGAATTTTTTTTCTTTGTAGAAGCTTTCTCATGTTTTTTATTTTTCTTTGCAACTGCTAAAGAGGTTTTTCTCTAGACTGCCTGTGTCTGCATGGTGCTTATAAATTAGTAAAACTGTTGGGTTTTTTTCTGCAGAGTATGGGATTGTTGAAGGTCGGAGAAAGAAACAGGAGATGTTGATTCCTGCTAGCATTTATACATGTGGAACTGTTCATTGTGGAGGACAGTGTAAAAATCATTATGCAGTGGGTTGCCTTTTGCCAAAGAGGTCAAATATGACAAATCTTAATCTATTTGAGATTTGTAGTGGGAATGCTACAATTTATCTGTATTACACTGACAGATAGCCTAAAACAATGCTAATCTGAAAGAGAAATTCCATTTTCTTTTTTGAACAGTGTTTTTCTATAAGTTCCATGACGTTTTTCTAGTTTACCTTTATACAAAGAATTTGAATGGGAAAAAAAAAATCCAAACAAAATCCAAATCACTTTTATATGGGAAAAATTAAAATCTATTTCTTTTATTTCAAAACAGGAAAAAATGCATAATTGTGTAAATACAAATTTGAGTTCAATGCAAATTTGCAAAATACGAGCTTTGTATCTTGGGCAATTAAGTAACACATGAAAGACAAAAAGAAACGTGGAATGTGGAACAAAATATTTTCGGTGGCACATTCTCTGTTTTAGAGAGAGGAAAAATCAGAAGTGATTGAATTTATGCTTTAATGCAAACAAAAGGAAGGTTCTGTCTAGGAGAAAATCAAAGAAGTCCCAAAACATCATTCTTAAGCTTGATAAAGACAGACTTGTATTGTTTTTCCCTTTTTTTTTGGAATCACAGCAGCATGTCTTTTGTTATTCTGATCTGCATTGTATGACCTGCTGCTGGAGGTTGGTGTCAGCTCCCAGGAGAGGTGATTAAAACCTGACCAAATGGTCTCTGGAAACTCAGCACATATTACACAGAGCAATTTATATGGAAACACAGGAACAATAACTTGGTTCAGAAATAAGAAAAAAGAGGAGGGACACTTGAAAGCGGAATCTGACAGTGTAAAGAATTTGAATGTTAACAAGAGAGTGAAACAAGTTTCCATTTTGTTCTGCTTCATGGAAATACAGTGGTCTGTCTTTGCTACTGAAGCAACATAAAGGTAAATACTAAGTTACAGAATAACCTTGTTACCTATTAACACTATAGTTTTAAGGAATATTGTGATACACCTAATTTTATTTTTCATTTGTCAGGGTTGCAAGAATTAAGTGTAATATAAATAACTAAAACTGTATCTTTTAAAAGGATCCTTAAAAACATTTTTAAAGATTATTTAGGCTGAATTCTTTTTTTCTTTCCTTGTTTTTTGGCAGTCTGGTAGTGTTTGGAGAAACAAACAGCAAAGAATGTAGTGCCTGTCTGGATATCCTGTGGCTGCATATTCAGCTGGAGGGGATAGGCACTGAACTACTGAAATCAGTAACTAATTATATGTTTTTGGAATGTGTCTGTCCCCATGGTTTGCTGAGACTAAATTTATGGAGAGTAAGAGAGGAATCAGCACACAAATACATATTAAATCTGTATGGAATCTCTTATTGGGTAGTTGGCAGTTAACTTACATGCCACAAAAGCCTTGCCAGGGCTTTTCATGTCTTTACTATTAAAATTTTTCAATCTTTGAAGGAAATACACTGACTTCTGGGGTCACTTTGCTGTCCCCATGCAATTTCATGAAGTTCTGTTCATTTTACTGCCTTGCACTGGCTGCTCTCATCCTCAGTGCTGTCCTTTTAGCAGGTTCCCCCAGCCAATCCATGAGTTGGGAGAGATGCCAGGTGACCAGAGTTTGCTGCCTGTTTGATAGAAATATCTAGTTGTCACTTGGGGTACCTAACACTGACAATTATCTGCAAACAACTGCTAATTTAAAGCATCCTCTTTCCATTTTACCTCCTGTCTGTAATGGTGAAGTGTTGGAAATACAGCCCTAATGTTCCATTTCAGTGAAAAACAGGGATCTGCTCTGGTAATTTTCAGGCTACACTGACCATTCTCACTGCTCTTCCTCACTCCCCTAGAAATTCCTCATTTAAATTCCTGTTTTGTCCCCTTATAGGCTTCAAAATGCTTTCTTGCAAGTGTGTCCCACATGATACAGTCAAGATATTAGGGCAGGGAACTGATGTTATTTGATAACTGTAGGAAAAATGCTGAGGGGAGTGATGCCCATGTGGAGAGTAAGGAAGAGGTTCAGGAGCTTCCTTTTCCAACCAAGTGTTTGTAAGCAGAATTCTTTCCTTTTTTATGGTCCACTCCCCTCTCTTCTTTTCAAGGCTGGTCTAGTTGCCTCCAGCACTGTGTTTTTCCAGCATTAGAGTAAGTTGGAATGGTTTATTTTGACTGGTATGGAGTATTTTCTTTTGGTGGGATTATGATGCTGCCCTATTCTGAATAAGGAATTCTGATCTTTCACTTGGTAATTTTGAAGGAGACTGAAAAATCTCATTTTGATCTGAATACATGAGGTAGTTTCCTTATTAGGTAATGTTTATGGCAAACGAGGCTTGAGATCATAAATCACAGAATTTTAAGGTTGGAGAAGACCTCTCAGATCAGTGAGTCCAGCTGTTAATGCAGCACTGCCACATTCATGACTAAACAGTGTCCCTAAGTGCCACATTCACACATTTTTTGAAAAATTCCAGAGATAATGATTCCACCATTTCCCTGTTCAGCCTTTTCCAGTGCCTGACCACCCTTTCAGAGGAAGCTGAGCTAGGCTAGGCTGGGTATGGAGCAGAATCATTGCTGAAGGGGAAAATGAAGTTGTCACCTTCCGTTCACTAATATTGACAAGCAGGACTTAGACCATGAAATCAGCTTTTCCACTTAGCTGAAAGAACAGATCTCTTACTGTCAAGCACTTAATAAACTTAATTTTACTGCAGAAATGCTCGTAAAAGAGCATTTGGAAGTTCCAGCTGCTGTCTCTGATGCTGCTCCTGCACTCTGTGGCTACCACTGTGGTCTCAGGGCTCTGAGAGCTGCTGCAGATGTTGCTCTCCAGCATGAAATTGCACCAGGCTTCAGTAAAATCTCTGTAGACTTAAATGTGTGAGATCCTTGAAGTCAGTGGAGGCCCATTTATCATCTTTAGTGGGTGAAAATTTGGTGCTCACAAAATATTCTGGCACTGTTGTTTTGTGCAATACTTTCATGATCAAGTGCTAATCAATGCCTGGTCAATAAATTCATTTTGCTCTTCATTTCAGGGCTGCCTGAAATATGCATACTTGTAGAATTCTCATCAAGAGTGGATTTACTTTGTTATAAATATATAGCAATAAACAGAGTCTGAGCATGATAAAAGTTATTAAAATGAACATTAAATTATTCCTTAGCACCCCAAGTAAGTGCCAGAATAATAGTTCTAATATAATTATTTCTGGATTACAGTAATGTAAGGAAAGAATGATAACAGAGAAAAGAGTGATAACAGAATAATAACTTTTTTTTTTTTGCAGTGTATATCTCTGTAGTATAAGGCTGCAGTCATTTCATAATAACAACTATTATTTCTTTCTGTAGCTGCAGTATTGTGTGTTCATACTGAGCCTAGTTTAAGAATCATAATGGAGAGCAGGTGGAGTAGAACTCTGGTGTTTTGAAACCCATTATTCTTAGTTTCCTGACATTTATGTTGCTAAAGCGTAATTTTGAAAAATATACAAATATAGCTTCTGCTGTTGCAGCTCAGTTTCTGCTCAGGCAGCTAATCTCTGATAATATTGTCAAAGCAGAAAACAATCTTGTTCTGTCTGCTGTTTTCTGTCCAGTGTAGACTTGTGATTCACAGAAAGCAGCGTGTTCATTCATCTTCCTGATCTGATCAGCCAAAATTGTTCCACGGTGAATGGAGGAGTGCTAGCACTGCATCAGAACAGTGCACAGACCAAACTCTGCTCTGAGGGCTTTCTTTGTGGTCAGGGGCTGAGGGAAGGCTCAGAATGTGTGGGTTTGTCAATGAGAGCTTTGTGAAGGGCTTGGCCAGGGCGGGTCTGAGCAGCCCTGGTCACTGGGAGAGGGGCAGGGGCTGTTTGCAGAGGGGTGGGACGGGGAGTGGCTGCTCACATCTGTCCCAGGGCTGCTCTGGAGATTCCCCTTTCAGCTCACCACGGGCACAGGTAAGGTTCAGCTGCACAGAAATAACCAAGTGCAGCAAAATCCACATCCTGGTAAGTGTTCAGTGTGTTTAGTCCGGTGCAGGAAGAGGTGCTGGTGTTCTGAGAAGGTGAATTTCCTTTGTCTGTATCACAGGTGGAAACTCAGCAGGTAGAATTCTGTGGGTGGGAGTATTTTACATTATTAGCTTATCCATCAGCCCATGGATAAGATACTAAATGTAAACGCAGACACTGATTTTATATAAAAAATTATTTGTGTTTCAGAACGAATCGCTGAAAAGTGATTTATCATGGTGAGCTCCCACATACTGGGAGGCATTTTGTTTGAAATATATGGTGCAAATGCTTACAAATTTCAGGGTAGGTGTTGCTTTCAGATTAATGCTTTATGCTAATTCAGATTCTAACAGTTATAAATGCCAGCAAATGTAGAAACTGTGTATCCAGGCCCACTTTTTTCACTGGAATGACTGCACTGAGTCATAAAGTCTCATGTGGGTTAGCTATAGGACATGAATACTGGTTTTCCTCTACTCAGGGGCATGCAAATCAAATTACATGGAACAAACATTGAGCAATTGAAATTGTTGTTCTCTGGATGCTCATGTGTGGATGTACTGATGCAATCTGTCACTCTTCATCTCAGACAACTGATTAATTTATTGATGAATATATCATTTTCTCTGTGGACCATTTCTATTCATGCTTGAAAAATTAAATATATGTGGGCTTTCCCTGATGTTTGCACAATGCTTAGTGCACCCTGGGCACAGCTGTGAATCATACTAACACTACTAAAGAAAAATGTAGGGGAAGGTTCATGGTTGTGAGGCTCTTTAGTTTGGCTATTTAATTCTTTAAAGGTCATTAATTTCAGACAAATGATGGGCATTCAGCGCTCAGGCTGAGGTTGGAGTGTCTCGTCTGGGAACCTTAACAGAGCTCTCCAGGATCACAGAAAATGTGAAAAGTCTTGGTCTTTGTGTTTTCTCTTCAAGGAATTGTACAGAACTGCATTTCTCACTCCTAAAGACCCGAGAGAAGGGTTTTTTTAGATTTTTATTTTCTTGAGTAGAGCACATTGCATTTATTCAGAAACTTACATTTCAAGTCACAATTCCATGCAAGCACTTTAAACCAAGTAAAGACTAAATAGAGACTAAAGCTCCTCCATGGTAGTCTACAGATCCCTCACTTTGCCTGTTTTTCAGGGTGTTTAATTACATCAGTTACAGAAGGACAGATGCTTCAGGGCTGCAGCCTCACAGAAGTGTTAATGAAATGTGGAACTCAAATTCCCAAGGAAGGATCCTGATATTGGTCACTCTTGTGCTTCCCTGTCATCCTCGTTACAGGTGAAAATGGAGTTTGGACCTAACCATGTTCCACATAAAAGCTAAAGGACAAAAAACCCCTAACCATGTTCCACATAAAAGCTAAAGGACAAAAAACCCCTAACCATGTTCCACATAAAAGCTAAAGGACAAAAAAATCCATTGCCTGTGCAGCCCTGGCAGAAGAAGCCTTTTGTATAGATCAGTCTGTACTTAATAGCAACAAAATGCAATTTTCATTCACCGAAAATGAAACGAGAGGCCAGTAAAGGCCTGTCTATTTTTTTTTTCCAGGCACACAAAGCTCTAAGTGACTTTCTTGGGAGGAGAAAATAACATATGGATGTCAAGTTCAAGACTGATAGCTGTTGAGCAGAAGTGTGGGTCTAAAATCTGCAGTGCTTCACACTTCATGAAATCTTTTCCTTAGCTGGCAGGGAAAATGATGGTAGAAGTCTGTGAAATCTAGAACAGGCTAGATAATGATATAATGTATTTGAACAGCAAACAATTAAAAAATTATTGCTATGGTGGGAGTTTGTTAAAACAGCTGAATTGGTGGTTAAATGCTGACCTTTAAAACATGCTGGTCTGTTGTATTTTTGCATTAGAAAATTGCAATTTAATAATTACTTACGTTAAGTTGTTATTTTTTTCTCATGAGAAATGATCATTCCAAAGAATTTTGGAATTAAAACAGGGTGCTGATGATGGGGGAAAACCAACACTGTAACACGACTTCATGGAGAGTGAGAAGTGTGCAAGTACATTGTTTAGGCTGCTTGGTGTAATAATCACCATCACAGTTCTTTCCATTGTTGTTTTACTTTTCCTTTCCAAGGTTTTGTTTGGATTTATTTTGTGTGGAGAAAATTGGAATGAGTCTGTGCAGCATTTACACCAGTAAGAATGGTAACATCTTTCAAATCTATGTTATGTAACATAGGTAATATTTAAATTATAGCAAGAGGTTTTAGACACTTGAAATTTGGTGTTTTTGCCATCAGATCCCTGATTGGATTCTGTCAAAGACAACTCTGTGTGTGATGGTTCAAAGGTTCCAGTGATGAGAATGCAATTGTGTAGCGAGGTGCAATATACAAATAAGTGTAAATAACCACATGTAATTATTATTATTAAGTAATTGTATGGATATCATGGGTCCTACCCTTATCCCTGAGAAAATTCTGCTGTGCCATTAGGGGCAGGTGTAGGTAGAGGGTTAATTTTTCTTATGGGAAAAGAATTTAACACTTAATGGGGAGGGTTTTGTGCAGACCACTTGGTGGTGTGGGAATGATGTTCCCTACAGCCATCCCTACCTTGTAGTGAGTGAAAAATGTATATCTTGACTAAAAGCAGATGGAAGTAGACAGGAGAAAAAAAAGGTAACATTAAGTTTATTGCATGTGATTGGTGTTAACTGTTATCCATAAAAAAACTGCTTGAATTTTATGTATAAAATTGAAAATGAATGATCCTCCAGCAAAAGTCTCAATTGTTGCTTTTGCTGTATTTGCTGCATCACACAAGTGGGTGTACATTTGCCCTTTGAAGGACCATCCCTGCAGTCTGAAAAGCCAAATGTATTTTCAATTGCTGTAGAATTACTTCCCCAAAGTAGTGCCTCAGCTGCTGCAGGTTTGTGCAAAGGTATGAATATATTAACAAATTTCTTTATGAATGCCTGATATACCAATAAAATTTGGTTTTCATAGATCATTTCATATTTTCCCTGCTTTCCCAATCTAAAAATGCACTTCTTTGCTTATTGGCAAAGGTGAACTTGTAATTCTCCATATCTGGAGCTGAAAATCAATATTAATGACAGAAAATGTATGTTTAATATTCATTGTGCAGTTTCACTTTATTGTTTGAATTTTGTGAGCTTTTAAAGCACTACTGGATTCCAACTTCGTGGTCATGGTAGTGAAAGTAATGAAAATCAGTGCACAGCTTTCTTCTTAGGTTTCTTCTGCCAGAAATTTTAAAATATTCATGTTTTTCAACTTAATATGCAACAAAATTCAAACTGGTACCTCAGTAATTTTTTTATAACTTTTGCTTAACTGTGGAGGTTGATGGTGCTTGGTGTTCCCTTTTTGGCACTTATTTTCTGTGATTTTTCATCAACAGTGTTTGAGTTCCTTTCACTGAACGTAGAAATTTGTTAGATTTTAATACTTTCTCAGTGCAGGATATTATTTGTGAATGACTCATTTTATTAAAACTGCACAGTGGGAGGACTTAGTAAAATAATCTCATAAACAATATGTGTTCTTTACCCTGCCCTGGAGCTCCAGCAGCTCCATCCCTTGGAGCTGGATGTGAAGCCATGGTGGTGCCTGGTGAGAGCTGGGGGGATTCACAGAGTGGGAGCAGAGGAAATAACAGAGAATGGGGTTGTGTGGATGGGGGCACCACCCTGGAGAGGTGAACAGCCCAGTATGGGCTGAAGGACACTTTGGTTTCTGAAAATGCCACCAGCAAGAGCATAAACCTCATGTCCTACATGGGTTCTCCTGTAGGTCTCATGCCATGACACTCTGTGAGAGGAGACACGTGAAATACTGTGTGAAAAATCCAGTCTGCTCAATCTAAAGCTTGGAAAACTTTTATAGATTGAGCTAAACGGGTGGTACAACCTGGTCAAATTGATTTGGTTCAGATAAACATCATCACAGCCTTTATGAAACACTGAAACAAGAAGTCTGGAGATTGAGAAAGACAAGATAACTTTTAATGGACCTAACCTTCATTTACAAAGCAGTCTTCTTCAGAAAAACCATTAAGAGCTCCTGTGTATCTCTTTTGACTCTCATGTCTGACTTCCATTACTGTTCTTTTCTTTGGATATTGCAGGAAAAGGGACAGAGAAGCTTATCTTCAGAGTTCAAAGCAGCAGATTAGTCAGTGCTTAGTCAAAGAAGAATGACCAGAAATAACCAGCTGGTATTTTGCTAGACAGAAGAACTGCAGAGGAAGTGGGATGGTCTGACAGATACCATAAAAATAGGTAGACAAGAGGCATCTGCCTTCCAGGAACTGTTGCAGGATAAGTGGCTTTTGGCACTTGCACCACAAGCTCTCCTTTCTGGAGAGATCTCTGAGCCATTTTTGTGCCAGGTGTGATGCTGAGAATGAGTAACATCTACTGCAGAACAGGATCTTTGGCTGAATCCTAAATGGAATTTTCTCATCAGATGTGAGGATTGTTTATCTTCTGCTATTAAAGGTTTTGCTTCAAGGAACTGTTAAGTACAATGCATCTTTGCAATGTATCAAAGTGAAGAAAATACACATCTAAGTGCATCATCCACAGATCACATTCTTTAGTGAAATGTTTAATGGCCAAAGAATGACAGTATTTCTCTGTCACAGACATGTTTCTGAAAAATCCTTTCTTTAGGATTTTTTCTCCTGAGAAGCTGAGAGGCCTCAGGAACAAAATGTAAACATTGATTATCTGCTGCTGTGGAATGCAACAGGTGCATCTGTGATTGGTCTCATGTGGTTGTTTCTAATTAATGAACAATCCCAGCCAGTTGGCTTGGACTCGCTGTTCGAGATACAAGCTTTTGTTACTTATTCTTTCTTTTTCTGTTTTTAGCTAGCTTTCTGATGAAATCTTTTCTTCTATTCTTTTAGTACAGTTTTAATGTAATATATATAATAAAATAATAAATCAGGCCTTCTGAAACATGGAGTCAGATCCCATCTCTTCCCTCATCCTTGGACCCCTGTGAACACTGTCACATTTCCCCAGGATCTGAAAAGAAAAATTTTAGAAGAAAGATTTATTATTGTTCAGTGGGAGATTTAGTAGGATGGAAATGCAGCCTGCAGTGTCAACTAGGATGCGTAGTTGGGAAAAAAAACCAAAACTCCATGTAATCCCATTCTGGTAGGGAACAATAGACAGGTTAAGGCATACTGGAAATGTTGATGTTAAATTCACATTTAGTGTGAATTGAGTTGCTCACAGCTCCATGGAAGGCACAGGGCAGAGCCAAGGACCCAGCATCAGGCCTGGCCAAGGAAGCCAGAGACAAAACTGCTGGTGATTGCAGTGGTGGCAGATCATTTCCTAGATCCATGGCTCAGGGGCTGGGGGAAAGCTGCTCGGCAGCTCCAGCTGGTCCATGGGCATCAATTTGCATGTGTGCTGGAGCGTGCTGCCAGGAGCAGGGAAGGCAGATGTAAGGCATCAGTCTCAGCTTGTTGTGTGAAACAGGGCTGTGTGTGTGCCCAGAGGATTATTGTGTACCTCCCAAATTGAGAGACATCCCTATTGTCTGACTTGCTGCTGAGGCTGACATGTATCAGGCTGTAACGTCTAACTGTGTGGAACTAATAGCACCCAAAAGAGCCAATTCATCTGCTCATTTTTATGGCACATTAAAAACTAATAGTAAACTGTGTCTCCTTTTCATTTAGCATGACTTGATATTTCTGTGTGCAATTGCCTGCAACAAGGAGAGATTGTTTAACAATCCTCTCTAGCCGTGAAAAACTAAGTCAGCAAATTAAATTATTACGATTTTTAGTTAAAGAGGTAGAAATCATAGTTATGTGCCCCTCACCACAAGAGCTCTGATTGTGGGAAACCCGTAGTTACTGCCTGTGAATGTGTCAGAAAACCAAACCCACAATTATCTGATACTGAGAAGTGGGCAGGCAAATGATTCAATTTTTGTGTTTTGGGTCCTGCCACTTGAGCAAACCCTACTGAAAGTGAAATTTCCTGTTACTCTCCCACTAAGAGATACTCACTGGGTTATTGTGTGTACATTTGCCTGCTGAGAAACATCTGGTGGATGAAAACAAGGCTGTGATTTAAGGGATAATGTTGCAAGTGATGTTTAATGGCTTATGGAATCTTTGGACTTGGAATCACCTGAATACACTTAGGGTAATTTATAGGGACAGATCTTCAACTGAAAGCCAGAGATTTGTTTACTTCCATGGGTTTATTTCAATTTGAAACAAATAAGCATCAGTCCCTAAAGCATAAGACAAATGATAGGATGAACTTGTACTAGAAGAAGTGTTTTCAGACTCTGTTTTGCATTTCTTTGGTGTTTTAGTAGTAAGTTTTCTCACTTTTGTAAGGAGATATTTGCTTAAGGCAGTCTATCTTGATTCTCACAAGCATTTTTAAACACTGGGGAAAAAAGGTGAATTAACAACTCAGATCCTGCTAGGTTCATAGAGGCTGGGCCAAGAATTTGCTCCAGGGACTGTTCTAATCCTGGGCATAGCCCAAGCTTTCTTTGTGGCTTTGCGAAAATTATTTTACTGCCATAAGCTTGTTCTCCATCTGCACAGATCAGGCTTTGATAAATGAAAAGGTAACCAATTTTTCTGCCAAAAATGGGAGTGTTTTGCTATATAATAGCTGACACATTTATATACAACCTATGTCTTTCAGAGTGACAACATGCTCTGAATTTTGTATGTGGAGGAAGGCATTGCTGGCTGCTCCATCTCAGTATTAGACCTAATGATTTGTGGGATAATTTGTGGGATAATTTCCAGAGTTTGTTGTGGTTTAACTTGCTTAACTTCTGAGAACTATTTCAAAGTCACAGAATTTCTAATGCTGTAATGTACTGAATGCATTTAGATGTGTTTGATTTCTTGTTGCCTGTGCAGGGGTAACTCTGCTGTTGAGTGATGTGTTCGGGCCTGGTGGGTTTTGAGGAACATGGTTCTCCTCCTGATGTGTTTTGGTGGTGTAATTAACCCAGTTACTGATGAGCTGGAATAATTTGGAGACAATTTAGACTAAGAGGAGAGGGTTGGGCAGGTGTGTAGTGTTGTGGCTGTTGGTGGAATAGCTTCACTTTGTGCAGGGCCTCCCTGAAGTACTGAGGGGCTTGAATATTCTTTTTTTCTGCTTTCTTTCCTTTTTTCTTCTCCCTTTCACAGGTGGTAGAGAAAGGTAAATGTTAACATTGGTTTTTCAGTGCTTGTAAGCTGATCTTTGTTCACTTTCTTTGAGTAACCATTCTTATTGGTCAGGTAGAGGTTGGAAAGGTTTTTTACAACTTGAAACTGCTGCCAAATGAGTGCTATTGAGAAATTAAAAGGACGGGAGAATGCTAGGAAATAACCTGCCTTGAATTCTGAGTGCATGAATTTCTTGAGATCAAGGAGGAAATCTTTACAGAGGATGGCAGTTTAAAAAATTTGGAAGTCTCTTCAAGCAGCAAGATGGCTTTAACTATTGACAATTGTCTGGAACACATCAGTGAGGCATTGAATCTCAAGGCAGAACCTATTTTGCCATGTCTTGACCTGATATTCAGTGTAACTTTTCATGTTTGATGTTATTTTTTGCTGAGCTATGCTAGGTTAGTTGCATGTACTTTTTCTCTTTTTGGGAAAAACTGAGCTGGAGGTTTTTGTAACAAAGCTCAGCAGTCCAGAGTTCAAAGTAAGGCTTGAAAGCTGTATGAAAAGTGCAGTTGGATTCCCTGAGGTTATAAAATATTTTCCTCTTTTTTATTTTGCCAAGAGCTGAACAGACATTTGAGGTTTGGCTGGCTCAGGTGGCAGTCTGAAACTAGGTAAGTTACATTATTCACAGAATATATAGACAGATTGGTCACTGCATTTACTACTCTGTAAGAATCTGCTGGTAATTTGTAACTGAGCTGTGAATATTTTTCAGGGCATGACACAGGGAAGTGAAATGGGTGTCTAATGCACCAGATTAGGTACAGCATGCATGTCCCTGGAGATTGCTGTGGTGTTGGAGGATGCTTCCCTGCCCCTTGTAGCTGAAAAAAGAAGCAAAAATCAATTTATGAAGGCTAAGGAGGTGTGCCAAAATGAACACTGTCCAGCAGAATGGTGTCCCTGTTGGTTTTTTAGGTGGCTGGAAGTTTGTATTCCCCTGTTATAGAATGGAGAAGTCAGTCTTGCCATGTTGTCTTAGAACCATAATAAACAGCTCTCTGCATATGGATGTTCCCTTTATCTCTCCCCCTGGTGTTTTTAGAGTTCAGTGTGAAATAAATGCTGCTCTGCAGTGACCGCGAGGCACACTGGAGTTTAGTGAGCTGGTGATTTGTTACCCTGGCTGGGTACTCTGCACATTTTCTGCATAGGCTTCCTGCTGCAATGCAGGTTTCTGCTAAGCAGTAAAAACCCTTGCTAAGTTTTGCTTTTGCAAAAAAACAAGTCAAAATTATAAGCCAACCTCTGTAGTAGAGGAGAAAAGGTTTGGTAGGTATGGTATGGCTTAGACAACATAAAAAAGCACCCCAAATGCTGGGTTAAGTTTGTTTAAAAATTAAGTTTGATGGTGCTTATTACTGGTGGAATCAATTTTTCACGACCAAATGCACATCACTTGTTTAAAGGATATTTTCCTGTGCTGCTGTGCTCTTTTCTGAGCCTGTTATTCTTATTATTCCAGTGCCTGGCATGGAGAGGAACCTCAGGTAGATGATTTGAGGAGGAACTACTAAAGGATTGCTGTCTTGCTTTGTTTTTATCCAACCTTGTATGGCACTTGAGGATGTGGATGGGAAGTAGGGAAGACACACAGAGAAGTTCTCAGGAACAGGAGATTATGTGCTAGCAGTGCCCCTGTTGGGTCTGCAGGTTAATCCTGGGAAGGTTTCAGTGTCCTGTGTGTCACACTGGTGTCAAATCTTTGAAACAGGCTTTGTGTAAAGAGCTGCTTTCAGTCCCAGTGTCTTTGCTATTCTCATGTGCACTGGCAAAGCTCAGTGTTCCTAGAATGAGGAAAAGCCAAAAGATTTTTTTAATCATCCTATGGGCAGATGTCTTGGGTGTTTTTAGAGGTGGGAGTTGTTTTGATGCTTGGTTTGCCTTTGTGCATTCTTGATTTTACTGTGCTGTTGCATTGTGGTGAGCACAATCAGCCTTTCTTTCAAAGGCGCTCTTAAAAATGTAGTTGGGCCTGAGGATTCCAGGACTTTCATGTAGAATTAAAGAAAGCATACCCCCAGTTGGACAGAAAGGATGGAACTCAGTGATGTCAGTGCTAAACACAAGTGGAAACAGACTCTGAAATGGATCATCCAGGGTGAGACCCATCAAACCTGGCAGCAAACTGCTTCACAAACAGGGAGGTGATATTCCATCACCCTGCCCTACATAGTAGAGAACATGTGGGGAAACAGATTGCACAACTGGGCTGCAAAAGAAGCTGCAGGACTAAATAATTGGTTTGGAAATCTCATATAAACATGCAAACATGAGTGTGCAGATCCTGTGGTCTAAAGCAAGGGCACAAACTGTGGGTCTTGCTAAGTATTATGTAATAAGAAATTACTTTGAGGGGATGTAGTGCTTCTAAAAGCATGTTCTCAGTTCCAGATCAAGTCAAAGCTCTCAGGAGAGCTGGGGCTGCTGAGGGACAAGGGTTTTAAAGCCAGGCTTGCACTCTTGTGCCCTGCAGTCAGTTCTCTTGCTGCTTGGCACAGGAGGCAAGGGTGTTTATGGCAGATAATGTTACAATACTGGTTTTATTCAGGACTCTCCTACGCTGTCAGTGTTTGAAACGCTCAGAAATCTTTGGAGAAAATACACTTTTGAACTGAAAGAATTGAGTTTTCTGGAGCTTCTGGTATTTAGCTGTGTTTGTTTGTTTTAATTTCTCATACAAGTATAAGTAGGTTATTCAAGAGCAGTAGAGGTCACGTGAGGAGCTGATTTCCTTTGCTCATAATTAATCTATTTAACTGTCATCCAGGTGATACATTTTGCAGTTAGTTTAAGAAATGATGCTGCTCCCTGTCCCTTAAAGGCAGTTTCACAGTTACAAAGCAGTTTCTTTCCAAAAAGCAGCAGATTTGATCTTTGGTTTAAGTGTGTCTGTCTCCAGGGTCCGATTAGGAAGGAATGGAAATGGTTTTTTCCCTTTCCTGGTGGCCTGGGCTTTGCATTTGCTGGCAGATAAAACTGCAAAAAATATTAGTTACTACACAGTGCAAAGACACCTTTTAGGCATTAACATTTACAATCTGTTTTCTCAGCTCTTTTTGTGTGTGTACACAATGATTTCACTAGCTAAGGTGCAGGGAAATTAATAAAATGTATCCCATTAATGATGCTGCAGAGCTCCCCTGCTCACAGAGTGTATCTGCCTTGATTTCACTTCTGTAACTTCAACCAGAATTGATTTTTGCCTCTGTGTGCTTCTGTCTTGTGATGCTGATGAAATGAGGATGAGAAATGTCGAGGCCCTGGGTCAGCAGAAGATGTTGATAAAGGGGTTCTGTTTGGGAGGTATTTGGTGCTCGTTATCTTCTCTGCAATCAGTAGGAATCCTTTGACATAGGGCAACATCAGTAGCTGGGAAGAATTTGACATGCAATAAGTGCCTGGCTTTAGGAAAATCTGACTTCAGTTTCCAGTTCTGGTGCTGGTAGGGCACTTTACTTTTCTGTCACCACTTTGCACTTAGATTTTGAGGGCTGCACTTGGTTTTAGTAACTGTGATTTAGGATTAAGAATTAGAAATTAAAAAGAATTTAGAATTTTAAACCACTGATGTTATTTGTTTTGTTTTCATTGAGGTTATTCACATTGTGCTGCTCAGCCCTAGTAAGATCCATGATCTTGAGCTTTGAGATTTTAAAGAAAGAATGTATTTTTCTAAGTGTAGATGTAGTAGAATATGGTATAGAATTCCTCCAGTTTTAGGCAAACAATACTGTGCTAGATAGTTATAGAAAGCAAAGAAATACAGAAGAAGGTACTTAGGATCTTGGAGGAGGTTTAGAAGCAATTACATGTGGTTTTGTTCAATTTCCTTCTTTTAGCTTCTTCTATTATAAAACCTCCAAACAAGGTTGTTCAGAATTCCAATAGATAGGGACAAATTCCCTGACCTCAGAGGTGGTTTTGTAGGATTTTTCCTCTTTCTTCAATAGGTTAATAATTTATTTGCTAACAATATTAATGATTGCAAGGAATATTTGGTTTTTAGAAAACATTCCCCTTGACTCAGATGACCCTTCCGGAATGTTTTCTGCCTTTGTTTGCTATGATGAAATCCCCAGTGTGAATATAGTTTTCTGTACACGAAACATTTGTTAATCTTGCTGTGTTCATTTCCAGAGGTGGTCAGCTCCAAGTGGAAGAACAAAACCCAACCCTCCATGTCCCACTGTTTTCAGTGGCAGCAATACAGGGCTGTGCCAACCCTGATATCACTCCACACCAACTTTTGTCTGTTTGACAGTTGGGAAAGAGGGAAGTTTGGGCATTGAGAGTTATAAATTGTATAAAATTTTCATTTCACCACCTTTGGAAGGTCTGGCCTGCTCTGTGTGTCACTCCACAGCAGCTGTGGCCCTGAGTCACAGGGAGCAGCTCACACGCAGTGTTTGCCTCCAGTGCCGTGCCCACTTCCACTGGGGAGGGATGCAGAACATCCTGTTACTTTGCTGTTGTGGGAAATGGTGATTAAATCTGAGCTCTTTAGCAAATAACAAAGTGATTCATAACGTTGCATGGAACACATGTTGAATTTGGAGATTAGTAAAAATAGTAGGGATGGCTGCTTCGAGCAGCTATCAAGTTTCTGACTCAAAAATTAAATGACAATTTCTTTACTTTCTTCTTTTTGGATTATAGAAAGAGAGAATATAGATTTAAGGGATAGGAAAGCAACAGAACCTGGAGACATTAATTCTTTATGCACTTCCATTATTTTCAATCAAATTAAACCATTCTTCAAATTTTCTTAGCTTTTAAGATATTTTTAAATTTTTTATTGTGAAGATAGATGATTTATCAAACAGATAAAGAATATTAGGCCACCTCCTCTCTTCTGTGCTCACTCTAGAGGTAGTGATGCAATATTTTAGCTATTTCATGATACAGGACTGTCTTGCTGATGTAGTTCATATGGTTAATTGCCTTTAGCAAGAGTTAGGTCAGCCTTGAATGTAGTAGCCTTCAAAGCAATATGTTTGAATGGTTTTCAGTCCCTAGCAACTGAATGGCTTGTCATCCTAAAAAAATTAATTATGTTCTCCAGAAGTACTTGAGAAAGCAATTGTTTTGTAATTGAGGTTTGGAAGGGAAAGGTTGGAGAGGGAGAAGCAGTCTTATTCTGGAAAAGCACATCACCCTAAATGCTGTTTGTTGGGCAAGAGAGAGATTGAGGGTCCTAAGAAAGACAGAAATTGTGTTTGCCTGTACTTCAGTGCCTGAAAGAGTAAAAATGTAGCTCCTGCTCCTCTCACCCAGATGGAGAGAAGGAGAACACAGATGCAGCCCAAATTCCAGTTTGCTGTTGAGATGCTACTGACTCCTAAAGGAAGATGAACACAAGCCCAGAGTCAGGGCTGGTGGACACGGTGGGTTGTTGGGACCCAAATCAGTGGGGAACCTGTCCCCTCTGATATTTCTTCTCTTTAATTTAACTTAATCTTCTGAAAAATGGGGAATTTTTAAAATTATCTGAATTAAATAAAAAGACTTTAGAAGAAAAACTCCATTAGAATCACATTACATGCTTAGTAATACGAGATACTATTTTAGAAGTTATACCATTTTAAAGAAGTGCTTATTCCCTTTCTCTTCCTCCTTTTTCCCCCTGTACCTGTTGGTTTTGTGGTTTTTTTTTTCCAAGCGTCCACTTGTTTTGAATCTCAAGGTGTGCTTTGTTCAAGTGCTTAAACAGTACAATTCAGACCATTCTGATCACTGAAAACTTTACTTTTTATTACATTTTTATCATTCTTAGGTGAAAGTATGTGGTCTTGATTTCTATATACAATGACTATTGACTTCAGGGGCAGGTTCTTTGGCTGTTACCTGGCTCTAAATAAGATGAACATTGATATTCTTGCTGTGAGGTGTCAAGGGCATTTTAACCAGCTCCTCTTTGTTTCTGTGCTTTCCCTGGCTCTGATTCTGCTGTTGTTTTGATCACGTCTCAAAAGTGCAAATTCGGGTCCCAACTCTGTACTGTGTTGCAGTGTTTTATGCTTCTGGTTTATTATTTATCATTGAATGCCTGTGAATTGGATCATATTTGCTATTGCAGGCCATTGGGAAGGTTACATTGAAGAAGAATAATTTGAATACTGATTTTAGAAGTTTGACTCTTAATATCTCAGATCACTTCTTTGAACATTCTCCCAGTGGATAGTTTTGCATTACATGATGTTTTCTTAAAATCTTTAAGAGGAGTTGTTATAGAAATATTGCAACTATTTTCCATATCTTCTTCATTTTAAGGGAAATTTGCAGTATTTTCAGAGTTATATTTAGGTTTATTAATGCTTAAGGACTCTTAGGCCAGGGCACTGGCCTTCCATCAAGTTTGTTGTTTTTAAGATCTTTGCTGGGGATTAGCAACTGGTGATTTCAGATTTAATTGTGTTTGTCATGGTGTGTCCTGTGCGAACAGGCAGCTTTGGACATTGATCAAATCAGGCATTGAAGTCGATGAAATTGTGAAGTTTGAGTCAGCACTCAGAATTTCAGGAGGAAGCCCAAGAGTGGTTGGATAACAACTGCTTGTGAGGAGTGCTTTTGTACCAAATATCTTTGGGAAAGCCAGTGTTGGTTGAAGCACATTTCACTAGGAACCGAAGATGAAGGAATGGTTGTGTAGCTGAGACATACATTAATGAATTAATGACAAATATCTGTGCATTTTTGGCTTCTGACCTCCAGCCTGACTTGGGCATGTGCTGGGTTTCCATGTGTAACAGCACTGTAATTATCAGACAGAGCAGAGCATGGTAATAGTCCTCATGGGAACTTCAGTAATAAATATAATTGAGTTCACTGAACAACAGTCCTAAATGTGCATTGATTTCTGAAAAGAGAAAGAAATATCAAAATTATTTCCAATTAAATATTTATTTTATTAGTACAGGAGTTCAGGAGGAATCTTATAAATTCACCACTATGCTTTGAAGCAATCTACTGGGGGAAATTGTAATTTTAAAAATTGCACCATGAGTTAAATTTATACCAACTCAAAATACCAAACTGTTTTAACAAGCTCAGTGCTGTATAAATGAATAGATTAAAGCTGTGTTTGTGTCAGAACCTGAAGGTGCTACCACTGTGGAGTTCTACTCCAGCAGCTTTCACACATCACATGGCAGCTGGGAAGGATGCATTGCTATTAAATCAGCAAGGCTATCAAAGAAAGGGCCTCTGAGCTGTCTGATCTGTTTCATCTGATAATTAAATGGTAATTATGCAGCCAGCCATTCTAGAGTAAAAGTTTGTTTAAGGCAATGTTGGAAATTAAGATCTTATGTAGAGCTAGAGACTTTTTTGGGGGGTGTACTGTACTTTTTTGATCCCTAAAATTTGGTGTATCAATAAAAAATGTTAATGGACCTAGAATAAGAATGACCACTGAAAAAATATCAACAAAAAGATGCTGGAAAGTTTAATTTAATAATTCCATCCTTTAAAGCATCTTGTTGCTTTAAATGGGAAGTGATTTTTTGACTAAATCAAAAGCCTCCTGTGGAGTTCCATACCAAGAGAAACATGTGACACATCTTTCCTTCATAAATATTGGAACTAGGAGATCTAGTGTGCAAGGACTGAAAGCTCTCCTCACTGAAAAATATTTTATAACCTTGGTACTAAGTTTATGCTGTGTAAAAATTTATATATATTCAAGAATACATCCTATTTCCCCTCCTGCCATATGAGAATGTTTCCCTCTATAGTGAATTCTGTCTCCCAGATGCAGTATTTCAATTGAATAATTCTGTTAGCCCAAGTTTTACATATTTTTTTCTAATTCTGACTTTTTATCATCATCATCTATATATATATATATATATATGTATGTAGTCATTGAAGACCAATTCAGCATTGGAATGGTTGCACTGTGAGCTTCACTATTGACTTCATAGCATGAGTTTTTCTGGTTCTGATTTTGCAAGTTGAAAACATTTGGAGGAACTGGAAAATCTCACTTATATTTTTGGTAGCTAATATTTTACCTAAGGGGAACAGCTCTTTCCAACTTATGCAGTGATTATTTCTAATCCTGGAATAGTGCCTTCTGATGTCTTAGCATTTGGAAGTACAAGTGATACTTGATATAAATTATTCAGTGTTCTTGAAATATCATTTATAACATAATACAGTATAGTCTTACTGGTGGCTGCAAGATATACTCGGCCTATGGGTTTATTTTGTGCAGACCTGGGCTAAAAGGACTGAAGAGAGCAATGAAACAGCAAAGAGATGGGAAGAGGAGTTCATTGGAGCAGTTCTTTGGTTTCCTGCTTGTTTTATCCTTTGAACATTCACTGTTGACTCTTCTTAAAACAGTGGCCCCTGCCTGAGCTGGGTGGCTGAGTCTGAGCTGAGGTTCAAAGCTTCACTGGGAGAAAAAAATGTTTCTAATGGATTTGTTGAGTTGATCACATGCTTTATTTAGATTTGCATTCAAATGCATTTCAGCTCTTTACATGTATTTGCTTCTGAAGGTCTCACAGTTCATGCACAGGAAGAGGTGTTTGGCTCATTTTCTGTGTCTCAATGAGTCCTGCAGTATTTTAATTTCATAATTAGTGCAAGGACATCACTGGTTCTCCAGACGTGTCTTCAGCAAATCCCAGCAGTTAGTGACAGTATCTAAAGTTCTTGCATTTTACAGAATAATGTTCTGCTTTGAAGAAAGGGACCTCTGTAAGTTATTGATCAGTGTTTGTGCTGTTTCTGAAGTAGTTATGAATTAAAACTTAAGCAATGGACTTTGATGTCTGATATAATCAATCTGGCATGAGGAACCTGAGCAAACCTTTCAGCATTTGCTCTTCTGATGCATTTGCAAGCTTAAAAATCTGATGGAGTTGCATAGGCAGCCCTTAGACTTTTAGGATACAATTTAAGGATCTCAGCCATCAGAGATCTTTTGTAGCTGAGCTTGATATATTTTGCTGGTGGGATAGTACTGGGTAGTGCATATGTATTGAATTACCCTATTATCATTAGTGGACTCTGCAGAAAAAAACAAAGTCCACAAATACAAATCATAAATATTTCAATAGAATCATTTAAGTGAGGCCCATTTAACCTTGTTTAATAGAGAAGAATCACTTATAAAGTGTTATGGGATATTTAATATATGGTTTGGTACTTTGTTTTTCTTGGAAGAGGCTGCTCTTTGGAAGCATAAGCACATTTTCATCCATAAAAAAAAAGTTTAATAGTTGGACATCATCCTTTGCTAACTCTTAAGTGACAGAGTACAGCAGAGAGGGCTTTGCTGGTGTCTTCTTGAACAGCATGCAGCATGGTTAACTGCACTGAGGACACCACACAAACAGAAACCTAGAGGATTTCTGTCCCTCAATTCTCTCCCCATCCCTTATCTCAATTTTTTTGTGGCAATCATGAGTGCCCTGGCTTAGCCCAAGTTCACTGTAGGGCTTGGTAACACATCCCATCCACTGATGTCTCCTGCCAGCAGAGAGTAGAGATGTCTCTCCCTAGAGAAGGAGAATATGGATTTTGTAGCTCCACTGCCTTTCCTCCCTCCTGCTAAGCATTATCTTCTGGACCAGGGTGAGTCCCTGAGAACCATGTAGGTGTACACCTCAGATTTGTCAGGGGTATGACACAAAATGGCATTTTGTTGTCTGTGGCATAGCAGAAGCTTCCCTTTGGCTTTTTATTTAGCTGTTTACCCTGATGGTGTTTTAAGTGGTATTTTTAATTTGGCACACCTGACCAATCAATATCATTAAAATGCATTTTACTGAGAGGCTATGGAGTGATTTATTCAGAAGATGAAGAGCATGGACAGGAGATAATTGTGATCCTTGCCTATATAAAACTCACATTCTAAGCACCAAGTCTAATGACAATAAAAAAATTCCCTGAATTTGCAGTTGTAGCTATTAATCTTTCTTAATGAATGTAGGGGGTTTTATACCTTAGTTATGCAAAAACTGTTTTCAGATGGGAAGATTCTGAATTATTCATGTTCCAGTCATGCATCAACACATATGTGTCCCTTGAGAAACCAGTGCTGTGTGCTCTGCTGTTTGTTGTTTTTGGGTTGGTTTTGTCAATATTTTGTGGGGAGACTGGCAATTAGTAAACCAGTGTAACAGAAAACTGCTCTCATAATGGCAGACATGGAAAAGATAAGTAATTTGACCCACTGGAGAGGATTATGTTTAAAATGTATTTGGATTTTATTTTTTCCTACTTATTGTTTATCTCCATGCTAATTTCATTCTTCCTATCTTTTAAATAAAATCAGCAGTAATAAGATTACAGATCCATTGAAATCCATCTCTTCAGACTGTGCCTGATGGCTATTGCTATGCAAAAGTGATGTTTTCTCATACTGAGAAGATTCTAAAGATTCTTAGTGGTACATTGTACTTAAAAAGCACTTTTCCCAATGATGACTCCTTCAAAGGTTAGTTTTTATTTATTAGGCTATGGGCTCTCCTCCAGACATTGCAAAGTACTCTATAAATAGGGCACAGAAATACAAATACCTTTAAATAGTTTTCATGCATAATGATTCCTAGCAATCCAATGATAACCTGGATTTCTGTGTGTATTTGGAGAGCACAGCTGTTCTGACTGGAAATGCTGTCTGCCCTGGAGCTCTCCCTCTATTTTGTGGCCCACCAAGGAATTGTTATTTGGGGACATACAAAATTATTTAGGGTAATTAGTTAGGCAATAGTGACTTCTGGGCTTCTTCCAGCAGTGACACTTCATCTGAATGCTGTTTGAGAGACAAACTGATCTGGTAACATGGATTAAATCAAGCAGGGATCAAAGTGGTTCACTGATTTATTGATGGCAAGTAATTAGCTGGCAATCAGTAAATTGTACATTAAGGATCAATGCCAGCAGTGTAATGCATAAGCCACAACATTAGGCACTTGAGAAATGTTTATTTGCAACATCAAGCTCCCTTGTAGAACTAACCCCAACCTTCCCAAGGTTATATGTGCACCCCTATCCCTTCATTACAGAAATAAAGTTTGGAGGCTCCCCTGGCCGTGTGCTGGTTGTGCTGCCACCCCTCCAGTGGTGACAGCTGTGAGTGTTCTGTGCATCCTCCAGGGCACATCCCCAGCACTCCTTGAGGTCTCCTGGTGCTCTGGGTGTCCCTGTGCCATTCCTGGTGCTGTCCCATGGCTTGGAGTGCTGGCTGCACATGGAGCCAGGCAAGGAGGCTGCCCAGCAGCTCCTGGCAGGGCTGTGGTGCTGCTGGGGGCACTCCAGGTAGTGTCAGGCACTCTTGGATTGCAGCTGTTTCCTCCTGTTGTTGCAAATGCTTATGTTTCTCTCTTTCAAAAGTTTCTTCATTCTTCCCCTCATTTCATCCTCTTTAGCACAGCCAGTTTTGGGCACACACTTTGTTTCTGCCTGCTCACCATTCCTGTAGGGATTGCTTGGATCCTGACATTTTGTTCTCATGGACAGGGAATGCTGAGTGCTCACCCCCTTTCAAGTAAGCGTTTCAAAGACAGATGGATGTTTCTTATTCTCTCTGTTGTGAATTCATAAAGGCAGGCCAAAACTTACAGAGCTGACTGGGCCCTGCAGGGATTGTTGTGTTTTGCATTTTGTATCATTCTCTCTGAAGTCACAGAATCAGGCAGAAATGGAACCCCAGAGATCAGACTGCCAACTCCTGGCCTGAGTGCTGGAGACATCTCTGCCTTCTTGCCCTGGAATTCCTACCTACTCCAGCCTGATCAAGTTTTTCTTAAGTTCGAGTATTTAACTTAGGATAATAATTGGTATCATGTCTGTTTCTTATTTGCACAAGTCTCCAAGCAGTTTTTTTCCTTTCAGAAATAGCTTGAAGTTTAATAGACTTCATGTGGATGAGGGACCTGCAAAAATCTGATTGCAGGAAGAGGATTGTTCCTGGGATTTGATTCTTTGTGTTGAGGAGTAAGAATTACAGCCTTCAGCATTTCTGGAAACCTTGGAAGGTGTAAGTGTTGGCTTAGCTAAAGAGCTGAGTAATTCACTCAGAAAACAGTGAACAGTCTGCAGAGTGGGATTTTTTTTTTCTTCCCTCTGAGCTCTGCCAATGTATGTTATGGAAAAATGGCTAAATGAGGAAACTCATGAAAACATTTCCTCAATTCACACCTCCCACTCAACTGACAGTTCAAAAACTGAGTCAGAAGGACTAAGAATTGCTCAAAAGTACTGTTGGAATTTGGCAAGGACTTTGGAGCTAGGATTTTATCTCTAATTTGTAGTAAGACAGCTACTGCTGTCATCAGCTGCCATAAGTTTTGACCAGTGAAAGTCCTTCACTAAAGATTAATGGCTCCAATTCAATTATTTTTTTCCTGCCTCTTATTCACATTTTTGATATTGGGAATCATTTGAGGCTATGTTTTGTCAGATATTCTTAGAATATCAGTCTAGGTGGAAGGGGAGAGCTTGCAAAAAATTGAAGTTTCAGAATAAGGAGGAACATTATATATATTACTTATTTACATTTCTTTATTTGAATTTTAAAAATTTAGTTACCATTCTGCACAAACAGAACTGCCTCAGTGCATGTGCTAGAGCTTGAATTGAAACTGTTTTGTGGTTGAAATCTGAATTTATTTTCAGCCCAGTTGTGTTACCCATCTCCAGGATGGTTTTAGACTGCAAGTTGCTAAATCATATAAAGGTCTGAGTGTGACTCTCCAATAGGAGTAGTAGAAAAGTAAGTTTTTTCCTTGAGACTTGGTGTTTGCAGAAGTATTTTCAGCAGCAAAACTGAAACCACACTGTACCACAGCAGGATGAGTCTTGTACATGTGTAGAAATTTTACTGTGGTCTTTTGTGACTGTTTTTTCCTTTAAAGTGTAAAATAGAATCTGATTTGTTTGACCATACATGGTTGTTTTCTTGTTTAGTTAAACAGAGCTGGCATAATATAACTGTGGAATTTTAATTCTAAACTCACTGTAACTTAGCTTTGATTTGAGCAACCTCTTACTCTGTATTACACTTTTATGCCTTGTTTTTGGGAAAGGAATGACCACAAAAATACAGTGGCTCTAAACCCACTGAAACATCCAGTATTTATGTGGAAATTTTAATGAGTCTTTCAAGAAAAACCCTACCTCTAAGGTGAGTATTTAATATAATTTAGAAAGTTATGTGTTGCAGTAAACCATAGTGGCATGACTGGTGTTACTAAGTGCATCTGTTTTGCTCACAAACAGATATAAATACAAATTATTTTTGTTGTTGACATTAATATTTATGTTTCAGGGTCTGCATATGTAATAGGAATTCTGCAGGAAAATGAAGTCTGTTCCAGGCTGCTTATTATACATATGAAGCTCTGTACCCGTTGTTTTATTCCAGTTATTATAAAAATAGAAATCAAACAGATTTCTTTTTTCCCTAATATGCATATTGGATCTGATACAAGGACTTTTAGACTGCAGACAACTGAAGAACATAAGAACACCTTTATTTCACTATTTTAACTTGAAAACTTAAATGCCTTTCTTCTTTACAAAAGCAATCCCTCAAGGATATATTGGCAATGCTGTGAGGTGAACATTAAATCCAGATATTTCTAAAGTGCTCTAAGAAAGCCATCAGCTCTTGTTGAGCAGTTTGTGCATATTTTTCTTTTCTTTCTGTCAAACAAAAAAATCTTCTAGTTATCTCAGCAGGAGAGTGCTATCTACCAGGGCTACAGGAAAATAATGTGCATTTTCTTGGGTTTAGTCAATCTACAGTAACTCGAAATATCAGCACATTGCAGCAGAAATGTAACATAGGAGGTGTTTATGAATCTGGTATAGGAAAGGATTTTTCCTTTCCTTTAAATCACCAAAAGAGGTAGATATTGTTTGGGGTTTTTTTCATGTACAGGCATGTACACATTTTTTGGTTTGTTTTGTTTTTGTCCAGATTTCCAATCTATACCCAAGGCACCGAAATTCTCCAACTGCATAAACCAATACTTGACTTTGCCTGAGTGTCTCTCTTGACTTCAGTGACCCAGGCTCAAATCCAGTAATACATGGAGGCTAATGAACTTGGATGATGTCTTTGTGCAGTGGTTTTGGTATGCCAATTTCAAATTTAGGATTAGGTGAGGTAGGATTTAGGTGAGACAGGATTAGGAGAAATGTTTTTGCGGCTCTGGAGCTGCTGGCAGGACGTTTCCATGCTGCTGAAGGTTCCAACAGCCTTGGCTGTGTCTGCTGCTGTCCAAGGTGCTGCAAACGCTTGACTCAGCAGCATTGATCCATCCCTGCTCTGTTCTGCTGCCCGAGGCATCGTTGTGCTGGTCTCAGTTGCATCAAATCACGTTGCCTGCACATTGCTGCTGAGATTTTGGGTGTGGGAGATCCTGGAACAGACCTGGCATTTCTGTGCCTCGGAAATAATGGAGGAGGGAATGGCAGCCACCAGCTGGAGCAGCCAGGAGCAGCAGCCAGAGCTCCGTGCCATGTTTTGGTTAGCTGGGAGTAGGTGAAGGAGGAAAACTCTGCAGCTGCTAGGATAAGTCTGACAGCTCCTTCTTCCTGTTTCATCCTTTCTGGCTGCAGATGCTGAATTTGTCATGGAAGATGCAGTTTGGGAGAGATTCAGTGGTTATGGATGCAGTCTCTGGGTGGACGTGGAGAAACTCAAACCCCAGCACTAAGGCCGCTCTTGTGTCAGCTGGACACCCAGCAACTGCAGTTTAACTGTGTGAGGGGAAGAAAGGAACTGAAAGAAAGTCTGTAAGAATGAATAGTTATCAATGCAAGGCTGGAAAAAGAAGGTTTATCCAAGCAATGCTGGCTGATAGTGCTTGTTTGTTACCACAGGTCCAGCTCTGATGGAGGCAGTAGTTCAACATTTCTTGTTCAGCACATTTGGCCAGTAGATTGAGTCATTTTGATACCTTTGTTTATGTGGTACTGCAAAAAGCATGTAGGTAGCAAGAGTGTGTAGAAAACTCATGCCCTCCAAATCCTGGAAATACTGATAAAGTTGTAACCTTGCCCAAACACATCAGAATCCTCAAATTTCAATTCATCTGCCACGGAGTTTTGATCATGTGCAGAAGTTAGCATGCACTTCTTAGTGGCAGTAACCATGCTGTGTGAAAAGGGATTGTCAAAATACATATTATGTACCAGGACATGAGCTGTTCTGGCAGAACAAATCCTGTTAGCATCATATGAATATATCCTCAGTGTAGCCCATGTTAATACTTTTTAGGTCTGGCAGAAAGGGCTGCATGCTTCAAAAGCACCATCATGTAGCATCATAAGAGTGCCACAAACAGCATTTTTCATTAGTAAGGAAGTGGCAAATATGTCTTGCTTGAATTTTATGTCAGGATGAAACATTACAGGTAAACCTGACAGATTAATAAATTCCTAGTAGGGGGGTTTATGAGGGAAAATTCCTAAGCAAGTGTTTCTCAGGAAGAACACTTCTATTCACAAGTGTTTCTGTTCTGTTTTTCTGCATAGAAAATTGGCTTCAATTAAGAATTGTTTCTTGATCGTTACAAATGCAAAAATCCCTCCTGTGTCTGCTCTTAGCTCTGCTAGCAGAATGCAAAAGAAGGAAATCCCCACAGCTAATAAATGACACATAGCTATTAGACATCACACTTATTTTTATGTCTGTTTACACATCTGTCAAGGAGTTGCTTAAACACACTTTTTAGTGAAATAGTGTTATTTTGAAGACCTGCCTGGTTGAGTTTGAACTCTGGTAGACCTTGGGTATCTGCCACCCAGAGCAGTTAACACAAGTAGGTTGTTACACCTGGAATGTCATGGTTGAAGGATTCCAGAGCATCTATGGAGCATTCCCATATTACTCTCCATGTAATATTCAAGGCTTTTTAGAGAAATCTCGGAATTTCTTTTTTTTCCTTTCTTCTTCTATGTGTTTCTCATATGCTGAAAACCTACTGAGGATAATTAGCAAATAAACCCCTGAAAAATTATCTAATTAATGGGAAATTGGAGTCATGCAGCTTGGCTCTAGAGTTGAAAGGAACCTCTGTGTCTGTGTGCACAGTGGCCCTGTGTTCTTTCCTTAAAGGATTTCAGGGATGTAAAGTGATAGGTTGGGAAGGCTCTAAATCTTTTCAGAATTAACCTATTATCTACTAAAATAATAAAGTGTTTGGGTAATCTTAGCCAATTTATAAACATATAAGCATTTGGGTAATCTTAGCCAATTTAATTATAAACATATAAGCATTTGGGTAATCTTAGCCGGTTTGAAGGAGATATTGGACAGAGGGGAAATTGCCAATTTCTGTGTGGTAGTTTACAGAATCAGGACTTCCACTTGATATTTATTGGTGACATTCCTCAGAATCCTTTCTTTAATGCTCATTAGGACTAAATGAGTTTTTTTGGCCATCATATTTAAGAGCAGCAAATTTTGCACCATCTCATGTGCCAAAAATTGCTATACTCATAAGCTTGATATTTTCTGTTGAAATTAACTTAATCAGAAGAAAAGATGATGTTATGTTTTGAGATTGTATTGGTTTGCTTAATAGAAACGTTTATTTCAGTGTGTTCATATAGATTAGGAGTCCTGGGAGAGCAAACTGAGATCTGCAGCTCCAGCCCTGCACGTGTTTCCTTTTGTGACATGTTTGCGGCGGGTTTTCAAATGCAAATGAGAGAATCCTCATTAGAGGGAGCCTGGGCGTGTCAATTGGGGTTCAGAACAGCCCCTTGGCCTTTTCCCCTCAATCCAAACCGTGGCACAGGCAGAGCCCCCACGCTGCTCAGGCAGCAGACAGGGCTGGAGCTGATGCAGAGGCAAATCCTCGCTGCTCCAGGAGGAGCAAGTGTTGATTGAACACATTTGCTGAGCGTCCCTGGAGCCCTGCAGCTCTGTTCAGAGCACTTGCCTCTGCTCTGGAGGGAGCTGATTAACTCCATTTAAATGCTACAGCAGCCACCAAAAGCGGGCCTGAAAGAAAAACGAGAAGATGAAATATCTGTCTATCTGCCTAGCCATAAATAAGATGCAGGGAATGATTAAAGATGAGTCTGACCTTATTTAATGCATTCCCTTATAGGTCTTTACAACGTTGCTGTGTATTTGCCAACAAAAATACCCTGCTCCCCAGTGTCATCTGATTCTGTAGGATATGTATAGAAGTAATAAAAAGTATAAATATGTGTTATCAGACCTCAGTAGATGCTCCATACTCCCTGCATGGAAAGGAGGGGACAGAAAGCTCACACAAGAGGCTGGTTTCTGTTGGGAGTATTTTACATTATAATACCTAAGTGAATATCTTCATAGACTTTTGCAGTGAAAAAATGATTTTTTAAAGGGCTGACTGTTCTTTTTTCTCTTTGTTTACATATCTGTTCTTAAATTATTTCAATCAAATGGAAAACTAGAACGATTTAATTTATTTCTAGATTTGCCTCAAATACTTTTATGAATGCAGAATTAAAAACAATAGAATCACTTGTACAGGTTTACAAGTCCATGCATTGAAACTCACCTAGAGACAGATGGGAGTGTTATGTTATTATCCTAAAAAACCTGTTCAATGTTTATGATTAATATCCAAAAGGAATTAAAAGAAAAAAGGTCCAAACCTGTTAATTAGAAATCTCCACAAAATATTCACTTTGGAGTATTGAGAAATTTAAAAAAAATTGACACACCTTAAAAAATACTTGACACAACCTGAGTTTCTTAGTTGTAAATAAGTTATTGTGAAAGTCTTGCTTTCTGATACACCTGAATTTTTAAGGACTGAAAATCATTTAAAACTGCTTGTCTGTGTTCAAGATAGAGAACTCCTTACTATGCTGCTTCTCATAAAAATATTAACATTTTTTCTGGTTTGCACTGCTGAAATTCTTCAATGTTCAGTGAATAACAGCATGACTGATCTGTGTAATATTTCTTCCTCTAATAAAACTAAGAGCAATCCTTCCCCCATTCCACAAACAATAGCTGCATGAGATGTATTCAAGATTTATGTTCATTTATACAATATTTAAAGTGAGAGCTCTTCCCAGCATGGGGAGATGTCAGTGTTGTCATGGCAACAGATGAAGATGTGGCAGGATGGATGAAGCAAGTCTCAGCCCTGCCCAAGCTGGACCCAAACCTCACCTGTGGCTCTGAGCTTTTCTCCTCAGGAGCTGAACTGTGCTGCTCTCCCTGTGGGAGGTGGGAAAAGGGGTAACTGGCCTTGGGGTTGAGTTTGAAGAGGTTTTTTCAGCTCCACACAATTCCCATTTCCTCTCCCCATTTTCTGCTGGTGCCACAAGGCTGAGCAGGGATCTGCTGGTGGTGGGTGCTGACAAGTGTGGCTGTTCCTGTCTTTGGTGGTTCAGGCCAGCTCTGCTTCTTCCATTCTGCCTTTCCACAAATGTCACAAATGCCATTTCTGTCAGCTCCGTTTGGTTTACCTTCCCTCCTCCCAGTGCATGTGTGGCTGTGCCTACACACACATGGAAAGCACATGGGAGCATTTGTTTAGCACCTTTCCTGAGCTGCACTGTGCTTTTCTTCAGTTGGGAGATGTAAACAAGTGGCTAGTTTGCATTTGATCCCATGTGAATTCTGCTTTCAAATCCTCAGTTACACCTGGGGGCTGAGGGAGTGGTTTTGGCCAGTTGTTTTTACTGATTTTCAGTATTTGAGCAGCTTTAGGGATGGTGCTTGTTCTGCAGTAGTTCCAAAAGGAGCCAAAGGCAAAATAAGAATATATATTTGTGTAATTTTCATGTTCTGATAATGGAGTTATGTGTCACAAGAAACACATTGCACTAAAATCTATCACAGAGAGGACCTGCATCTTTAAACTAACATCAAGGTATATCATTAATTGACCAAACTGTAGGAAATTACCTCATCTCTGCAGGACTTGCTGTGCAGACACTCCTCTGTCTTTTAACTTTTATAATAATCTGTACAAACCTGTGTAATGACATTGTACAGGGTTTCCTTTGATGCTGCTTCTAGATATTTTTATTTGTACAATATTTCAGTCTGGTTGTAAAATAAAAGATGAGTTACAAATTGTTCTGCAAGTTACATTAGGGTTTCTTTAAGGAAGAAAGGATATTTTCATTATCCTTGTTGTGATAAACTTTTACATGGATCCTTAAATAGTTCTTTTGAAGTTTAAGGATGAACCAGTACCTTACTGATGTGCTTTATTTTAACAGTTGTTTTGCCTATGGATCAGAACTTCCTCACAGAGTTAATTTTGTAAGGAATTGAAAATGGAACCAAATTCTTGGTATGGAGCTGTACAAATTTAAAGTGGCGCTGAGAGGAAGCAGATGCTGAACATCCATTTCAGGTCAGCTGCCAGAGATTTAAAAAAAAAAATTAACACCAGCAGATTTTTTTACTTTTCTGAGAATTTGTCTGAATATCACAGAGTGTTAAAGGCCCAGCCCTTGACTATTGTCAGATCCAAATTTGCAAATAATCAAAGTGACTGTAATTAACCTTTTTTTAAGGTGTAAGAATTTAAATCTGGTGATTGTTGGATGCCAGTCCAGACTGGATGCCAATTCTCTCTAAATCTGCCAAACTAGTAAATAATAGACTGTATTTTAGATAGGTGGAACCTGAATTATATAGGGAAACTAGATTGGCACAATCAGCCAGTTTGAATGAATGTTAAATGTCTAATCTTACTGAGAATTTATAAAATTGTTTGCATTTGTTTGTGCACATATTCTTCTAGCTGTCTCAATGAACTTTTCTTTCTGAGAGTGCTCTCCATGGTACCTGTCATGAAATTAATCATCTGGCCTGTGTTCAGTACTGCAGCTCCCAAATGCCAACACCTGTTTTTACACTTTCTTTCATTGTAGAACAGAAGAATTCATTGATTCCATTTGTGTCAGTATAAAGCTGCAGACTTTCAATCCTGAATTTGTTAAAGGGCATCAAAGATATGGAACAAATAATCACTGTTTCTTGTTGTTTCATGGCATGAAATAATAGAAACAATTGAGAGAATAATTTGCATCAATATATAGCATGAACAAAGATAATTCCCAATTTTATTTAAAGTTCTTGCCATCATATTTACTTAATAACTCCTGATAAGCACCTTTTACTCCTTTATTGTATTTTCTTTTAAGTAAATGCTTCATTTGCAGCAAAAGCAATAACTGGTCAAAAGCCATTATCCAGTGCTTAAGGAAGTGGTTTATTTTGGACCCTACTTCATCAGTATCACACCCCAACAAGTCATTATCTATTGAGACTCTGATATTGAAAATATTTCCAATTAAATTAGTGTTAATGAAAGTGTTCTGCAATTGCATGTGAGTCAGTGATTATCAATCTCTGCTCAGAGGTCCCAGCTGTGGGCTGGTGCTGTGTCACTGTGAGATGAGATCTGAGCCCCCCAGCCCAGGAGAGCCAGCCTTGGACAGTGTGGGTGCCAGCCACAGTCATGGGGAGGAGGTATTTGAGCTACTAATGGGCAAGATTAATTTTATAAATAATTATAGTTGTACAAGAACAGGTGAATACTTCCTTCCCTTCTAGGTGGAAGTTAGAAGAATATTAAAAGCCATGCCAGTGAGGGAGTTTGCTCAAAATTCCCACTGTAAGGTTTGTAACCTGTTGATTTTATTAAATCAAAGCCCAACTCTAACAGTGAAATCAGGGAGGAATCAGTGTTGGCTTTAACACACAGCTGGCCAGGTAGGATCTGTCATTTTGTTCCTGTTATGACAAAAGCAGATTCCAAAGAAGTCTTTTATACAAAAGAGGGGTGATTTTGCTGTTCATTCCTGGGAAGATCATGCATATGAAGGAAAAAAATGAAAAGCAAATAGATAGAATCTTTAGAGTATGATTTAGTCTTTTGATCCTTTCCTCCTCTGAATTTTCCTTGTTGTGGCTGGGATCCATCAAACCACAATCAGGACTTTGATTGCATCAGTTTGGGATGTTGAAAGTGAGCTGTCATTCCAAGAGCTCATTTGTGTTCCAGAGTTTTGGATGACATAGCTGGGGGAGTTGAGCCCCAGGATCCCTCCTGGACAGTTTGTGGAGTCTTGTGGCTGAAAACTCAAAATACAGTGCAGAGCTAAATGCCACAGAATGGCTTGTCATGTACCTAGTGACTGATCCTGAACCATGGCTCTTCTATTTTTGTCATGTATTTGTAAAAAATGCACAGGAGGCCAGAAATAAATTATTTTATTTGAAATGATGACCCTACAGATATATGCATATTATAAAGATTGCTTTCTGTGTCATAAGAGCTTTCTGACACATGGGAGATTGCAAATCCATTTTAAAAACATTATTAGAACTACGTGTGTGCACTGTGTATGTTCAGAGTGATGCCTCCTTTCCTGTACCAGGATAAATTCTTGCTCCAGGAGAACTTCCAGAATTGTTCTTAAGCCCTTTCAAGACTTGATGTGAGAACTGTGACTAATCTCATGGCTTCCATCTGGAGCAGCTGTGTCATTCCTACTTCCTGCCCCAGAGGAGTCTCAGCTCTAGCTCTGAATTCATTTTTTTCTCTCAGGAGATTCCTTTAAATTGCATTTTCTTTATTTTATTTTTTGACAGAATGGAGTAGTGTATGGCAGCATATTTTTAAAGAGATAGTATGCAGAAGGAAGAAATCAGGATGCTTGAGAAGCTGTTAAAAATTCTCATTTGAAGAAAGGATATTATCATTCAGCATTTCAAATCTATATTTGAAAAAGAATGTTTTCACTTGTTAGTATTCTTTTATCCAGCACTATCATTGATCAAGCTATTTCAATTTCCATGGAAAATTTTAGACTTTACTACACTTTATTCAAAATGGGAAATGCTAAATTTCAGATGAGTGTTACAAACACAGACAATTGCATGATGATAAGATAATCAAGTAGTATAAATAAACAAACATATGTGAGAAACTTGGTGTAAATTTACACAATCTGAGACTCTGGACTTGTACCTGCTATGTATGCAATCAAGTTACCATGAAATACACAGTGAGGTGAATTCAGAGTACTCTGGAACTCACGGTAATTCTCTTTGCATGGGTGACAAAAAGTAACTTGTTCTTTCTGCCTTCCAAAAGTAAGCTCAGCTTCAAGGATCAGGATTGGTGACCACAAATCCAGACCAGTGGATTTTTTGTAAATGCCAGTCCTGCTTTCTGGTGTTAGTAATTCTGGGTTTCTGGCTTTTTTAAACTAGCAAGGATTCTCAACATGATTTAGAAATGAAAAGAAACCCAAACCAAACCCATCATTATTGATATGAAGAGCCAGAGAATGAGTGGATACTGGCTGATCTCTAAAAGGAGAGCAAATGAAGATCTAAGAATGATAAAAGTGTGTGTGTGTGTGTTCATGTCTGTGTGTTTGGGGTTTTTTGCTTTCAATTATCTGAAAAAATGTTTTAAAAAATATAGTGTTGCGAAAATCTTTTAAAACCTTTGCTGACTGATGATCATAGAAGACATTTTAGCTCATTTAAAGTTACATCTATTTTCAGAAGGCCAACTGCAGGAATCTTGAAACTGGATTTTCAGAGACTATGCTTATCATTTCAGAAAAATTAAGTGAGGATATTTTGGATGATTCCACGGATTGTTGGTGCTTAGTGTCTTCCACTGAAAAGTCATTAGGAAGTGAAGTGCATATCAATCCTGCTTTAAACATTCCCTATATACTGACACATAACATTTTCATCTTAGTTTTGAAGGCTGCATAACAGGAAAGCAAAGCAAAAAGATCAACAGCAGAAATTCTTTGTATGTTAAAAATACATATATGCTGCTTGACATAGCAGGTTTTATCCTGGGAATATGTTTGTGAGGCTTTTCAAGAGCTTGCACCTTGGAATTGTGCATGGAACAGAAAAAAATAATTGATATAGTTTGAGTTTTATTGACATGATTATATGTTGTAAATAGTGATGAACAACCTTGTAATATCCCTCTGTCTTATCATCACATTTTTTATGATATTATCTGAACTGTTTTCTGTCCAAATAAATGAAGCTCATCTCATCAGGGTGGTTTGCAAGTCTTCTGTTACTTTGATCAGAATTAGCAGAAGATGTGTCAAGCCAATTACTCTGAAATTGGGCAGATGCAGAGCAGTGTGGTATGTCAATCACTTAGTGGGTTTTCTTTCAGTTTTACAACTCTGGCTCTGTCAGGGAAGCTCTTCCCAGTCTTTGAATTGCTGGATATGATTTCCTATTGCTGCCTCTTGTCAAGACCCTGCAATTGGAAGAAAACTGTAAGAGTTGTAAAATGTTGCAAGACGCTTTGTTTAGAATTTCTGCATTTAAAAGCTACTAACAGGACTTGTTTAATCAAACACAGAACAAAGGAAATTTGCTAGTTAGGCTCATATTTCATTTTAATTTTTGCTTAATGACTTGGAGCTCCCAGCTGACATGAGGCATTGGGTTTGCTCTTGGGCTGTGGACCAAGGCTGAGTGCAGAGCTATTTTATGTGTGCTGTGTGTCTGTGGCATCCTTGCTGTCACACATCCCCATGCTACAGCCCTGAGGCAGGATTGATGACAGGGCTCTTTATTGCAGCCCTTAGCCATAGATTGTTGAGATTAACACATTGTCTGAGCAAGAGATTTGTCTGAAGGGCCTGCAATTCCTCCCTGCAGTTACATTCAACAGAGAACCAGCAGACAGTTGCTTCTCTCCCCAGAAGGTTTGTTTATATTCCAGCTTAGAAAGATAAAAGATTGCACAGAGGATTTATTTTTTCTATTTTTCTTTTTGACTTTTGATGTATTTAGAAGAATTGTTTCTGTTCAGAACTTGACTGTTTGATTAAATTTGTGCCAGAAAGGGTGAATTTTCATTTCTTGGTGGTTTTTATTAAAGGAACATTAGTAATCCACTTCAAATTTGAAGATTTCCTGGCATTCCAGCAGCTGTAAAAGAAGTAGAGCCAGGGCCTGCTATCTTTTAGTTGGTGAGCTGAAAGCAATTCATTTTACTTGAATTACCTGGACTATTTCACTGCTTTGTGCAAATTACATAATTTTCCCTATCAGAGGTGGAAATGTTAGTGTAATGTTACTTTGATCATGACCCATGATAAAATATATGGAAATAGGTGATAAAATCTACCATTTGGTCTAACTGAATGAAAAGGGCAACATTTTCAGTCATCTCTTTATTTCAAGTTTTCTCACCATAGAAATGAGTTCTAAGTGTAGCAATCTAAGTGATAAACTGCCACAGATTATCTGACAATACAGGAAATGTAAATAAATATTTCTAGGACAGTACTGAGATTAAATAATGTATAAAGTTGCTTATTCAGACTGACCATTGCTGTTTTGGCATTTTGTAGGTTTATTAGCAAAATGGACCAGTACAATTTATTATAATTGTGATAGTTTTCCCAATTTTCTCTCTGTTTGAAAATACCTGTTACTTTATTCCAATATAATCCTTCCAGGTGTGAATTTTGATGTTTTGTCAAATGTGCCTCATTAAGAAATTTTTGAACATACTGACCAATAAAGGGACAACAAGTAATTTTGCATTTTTACAATTGCAGATTTTTAGAGTGTGGGAACAACTCAGTGAGACTTTTACTGGTTTATGATGTTAAATGGCAGGAATTGAACTCTCACTTGTTGAAATTGAAGATTAAATAGAAGGATTTAACAGGGTATTGAGCATTTGTGAATAAGTATGTAGAGGTGTCCTTAGCATGATGTGCTGTGTGCTTAAGTTCTGAGAACAGGTCCTCAGGCTCCTACATACTAAAATGGGCTGGAGAGGTCTGGTCAGGTGTCCTTTCCCACAGCCAGTTGAGGCATCTAAATTTTTTCACATCAAAAAACAACTTTTAATTGGAAGTCTGTTTAGACATGTATGTAAAACCAGGTCTTAAAGTTTCTCCAGTAAGTCACTGAGCTGCCTGGGATGGTGCATTCCTAATCTCCCTTTATAAAAGGAAAATCTCTAAGATTGTGCTGTATTCTGGCAGCCTGCTTAATTGTGCTTGGCAGCTTGTTTTGGCTCTGGAGCTGCTCACCAGCCTCCTAATTAAATAGGGGTGCCCTGATATGTGTCTTGTCTCTGAAATCGATAGCGATGATGAAAAGGGCTGTGAAGGCAACTAATTATCTTTCAACAACCAATGCTTTTCAGTTTGGATCTTCCCTGGTTTTCATATTTCTAAGTTCATTAAAATGCTCAGAGAACAAACATTTTGTATGAGATGAAAAGTCATGAATGTGAATTTCTTCTGGCCTTGTGCTCACACACCTTGTTCCATTCTTGGCACGTTCAGGAGAGCCATGCATAGAGAAATGAATATAAATATATTTTTAAATAATATAAATCTCCAGCTTTGGATTTGGTCAGGTGTGCATGGGCTCCAAGGGGAGCAGCCTTAGGTCTCTAAATCTCAAATGTAGACGTGAGGAGAATTTATTCTGTTTCTGTTTATCTTCCTCAAGAACAGCATTGCAAGACAACCACTTCTGAGTTAAGGGAGGAACCAGACAAGAATATAAAGAAAAATGCCAAGCAACTATCTTCTTTCACCTTCATAAAAAAATGGAACACAGATAGGTGGTTATACTAGAAATGGTTTTTTAAAAAAGTTTCAGCCTGCCTTTGTTCTCAGATACCCGAGTTTGAATGTAATTTTTAATAGCTCTTTCTTATAATTTTTTGGGGTGTATTCATTATTTGGTGTCCAGCTGGCAGTTTTGTATGGACTCATTTTTCTCTGTTCCAAAATCAGAACTTTTCAAAGGGAGCTAAAATGAGGGATGCTTAAAATAGTCACCTCTGCATTCATGGCTCCCACTGCATTTGTGTTCTAGAGGTTTCAGCAGGACCAAATCAGCTTCGAAACCTATCAGTGGGGGTGCACAAGTAAGTTTCAGTAATTATAATTACATTATACTAATGCAAGTTAAGGGACAATGCCAAATCATTTTCAAAATGAATATTTTTTTCCAGCACTTGATGATACACTTCTGAAGACGTGCTGTATTTCTCTATAGAAGGAAACCTGCTTTGATTTTCAGAAGTCTGTTCAAATACTTTTAGTATAAAAATAGTCTCTCACAACTGTTGAGCTGTGGGAATGCCATAAATCTCCTCCAGATCGTTTCTAATTAGGGTAATTTTCCATGGGTAAAGTTTGCAGATCTAAAAATGAAGGCTTTGACAATGTGAAATATAAAAGGCAGGTCATAGCAGGACACAGTTTATTAGAATAGATGAGATATTGATGGTGCCTGCTGTCACTCTTTGCAGAATTTCTCCATCTTTTTGTAGGGTAAAATGATTTTCCCTGTGTGGAAGTACTTGCACCCTGTTTTAGGGATAAGAATCCTAGGGAAGGAAATGTGGAAGGGTTGGCAGCAGGGTGTGTGGGACTGTGCCAGCCACCTGCATCCACCTGCCTTTTCTCACAGTTACACTCTCTCTTCAGAGCCCAGTCCTTCTGGATTATTGAATTATTCTGGATTCCTGATCTTCAAATATCTCCTGTGCTCCCTTACCCAGTGCTGTTTCCTTTCCTCTGAAATAGGGAGACTTTTTATTTTTTATTTTTACTTTATTTTTACTTTTATTTTTATTTTTACTTTTATTTTTATTTTTATTTTTATTTTTATTTTTATTTTTATTTTTATTTTTATTTTTATTTTTATTTTTATTTTTATTTTTATTTTTATTTTATTGTAATTGTAATTTTAATTGCAATTGCATGTCTACAATGACCTCAAACCCCATAATTTCCTCCACACATACACTGAAAGGAAAAGCGAAAATCCATAAAATAAAATAGATTCTAATTTGTTTGGAAACCTTTTCATGGTAAATGCAAGCTGTTGCAATGCATTTCTTCATATGATGAGCTGCTTAAAATTTTATTGAAATTCTAGGGGAAATAAAAGGACTTAGATCAAAAACTTTGTATATTCACCTGGAATTTCAGTGGAAATTTTCCTGTCTGACAAATTTCTATTGAAAATTCATCTGTGTTGTATCAAGGATTGTAGATACTAAAACAGAGTTCTTACAGTTAATGTGGAAAAGTAAGAATTGAGCCAGTGCCTTTGTGAACTGGTTTTAAATGCTTACCACGGCTAAAATGTGTTTATTTTCTCTAAATTTAAAGGCTACCTGGAAGAGTCAGACTGGAGTAAACATTAACCATAGATAGGGTCTTTTTCCTTATTTAAGAAGTGTATTTAAGCTACAGGATGGTTGTAATATTTCTAGAAATGTAGATATATTTCTAGAATATGATATAAGACAAAGCTAACTAAATCCTCTCTTGATCTCTATCCTCTGTGTTGCACTTCTATCAGCCAATTTATATGGAGCACAGGCTGGATTGCAGTGTGATTCCAGGTATTAAACTGGGTTGTGTCTGTCTGTCTGCTGCTCTGATGATACTTAATTATTATTATTATTTTTTTTAAGAGCAGCCCTGATTTGTTTTAATGCTCTTGATTTCTAAAATACCCCAGCTTGCTCACAGTCAAGTTTGAAATAGCAGGATGAAAATAGTGAGCAAAAATAAATTAAAAATAACATGAATCTGGAACTTTGGCACTTGGACATTTCTGATACATTTTTTCTAGTCTAAATCTGGCAAGCTTCAAATTGATCACCTTTTTAAAATGAAACCAGTAGGCTTCTTTACAGGAATGGAGACAAATAACCCTGTCAGGGACAAGGGGATGCAGTTCTCACTGGGTGTGCACATTTGAGTGTGCTGTGCTTCTAAATAAAAGTTATTAACAATATTTCTTTTCTTACAGCACCAATGCACAGCCAGTAGCACAGCCAATGATATTCATACATTTATTGTTGGCTGTGCTGCAGTTAGCCTGAATCCTTGCATATAAATTCTATGTTAATACATCTGAGCTTTTGTACAATATCAGCCTTTAATTATATTTTTGAAAGGATCTCTTCATCTTTCTAATGTGACCACAGGACAGGAATTTACCAGAACCTGAGAATAATGGCAGTGTTTCATCTCTTTGATTAACAATTCAAAACCTTCAATGACTGGTAAAAATGTTTAATCGGTGTCCTAGCTCTTACAGGTTTGAGGATATATTTATAAAGCATGAATTGGTTGAATTCCTATGAAGATTCCAGAAACCCTTTAGGTCAGATAAGGGTCTTCACCTCACTGTCCTGGCTTATTCTGTTAATTTTGTTTAAAATTAACTGGTCAGACTCCCAAAACAAGTTTGGGGTTTTTTTCTTTTGTGCTGAGTAGAACCTCAATGCTTCTCTTGCCTCCAGCCAATAAAACAAAAATTGGGAGAAATTTTGTGTTTGGAGGGTCTCCCAGGTAATTAAATCTAGATAACTCTTGTCTGGAAACAGCAAGTAGCAAATCTTGGCCAGAGGGCTTTAGAAACAGCTGCTGAGAGTTTCTGATATCACCCAACATTTGTGTTAATTTGTGGATTTTTAGACAAGGTACCACTCATTCCTTGTCCCAGTTCAGGGTCCAAAATCTTTTGGTTTTGGAAGCTCACTCCAGGCTTGAAATTACAAAGCTTGTGGATTGTAGGCATAAGCTGCAAAAACCTCCCTGGTAAATGTTCAGTTACAAGCATTTGCAACATTCTAGGCCATTTCAGTTGTTATATTTGGAGTTGGGGCATCAATAATACATAATTTCATTAAAAGACAATGTGCTTTAATGTCATTGCAGTGAGTTATTCTGGGCATTTCAAGTGACCCCATTTGAAATACAACAGATGAAAGTATGCACCTGTATATTCAGTTGCAGAGACTTTGCACCACATATCTAGCTGGTTTTTTATAGACCTAAAAGTTTCATTATTTCTATTCTGAAATGCCAACATATGCATTTAGTATCCTGATAAAGCTCAACTGGAGCAGTAACATATGGGCCCTCCTTTAGCTTCGGCCCCCTGGAAAGCCAAAACTAAACAAAAAGACCAAGTCCTCCTTTGCTCTGATTTATTTGTGTTCCCTTTTTTTGAGATGATCCTGTTTGGAAACAGAAGGTTGGCACCTGAGAGAGGAAGCACGGGCGTGTGTGAAGCAGTGGGATGCCAGACAGGAGGGATCCTGCTCTCTCCTGTGCTTTGCAGAGCTGGAATATTGCTGGAATATTGCTGGAATATTGCTCCTGAGCAGCCCTGGAGATTGCTGCTAACTCAGCCTGATGGGAGCTGCCTGATTTCTGCCTTTACAGACAGCTTTCCCTAAAGAAATGGTTCCTGGTGTTCATCTCCAGCAATGCTGGCAAAGAGTGCCACAGAAAATGGACAGCCCTGGTATAACTGGCTGACCATTTATTAGTGCTCTGCTCACTGAAGGGTGGCAGGGAAAGCTTGCTGGAGGTGGAAGATATTTCAGCAGCTGTTAAAAGATATCCCAGGCATTATTTTTTTCTTTTTCTGAAATGAGGGACAGATTTACTGTCAGTGTCTGTGTGTCTCTGCCATTCAGGGGCTCTATACAGGATTCTTTATATCACTGCTGTGCTCAGTTTGCTGTGTATTGCAGCTGGGTCACCGTGTTCTCCACAAGGTTTCCATCATTTGGAAAGTTATCCCTTGTTTTCTGTAGCAGGATTATTTCACAGTTCAGCATTGGGCACTCCTGTGAGTTTGCCCAGTCTGGCCCATTTGTGGGACATGCCAAGGGAGGCCTGGCTGCTCTTTTGGTGGCAAAAGGAGAGGTAAAAAAAATCAAACAGAAGTGAATCTGCAGCCTAAGGGAGGTTTAGGAGTGTTTTGCCGTTCTTGGTTCTCTGTTACTATTGCTGAGCACCATGGTGTAATGGGTAATCACTTTCAAATGGAAAAAAATAAGCAAAGGGAGTTAGGGGAGAACTGACATTTCTTTCCAAGAACCACAAAAACAGGTGTTAAAAACTTCTATAATTGAAACATTGAAAAATGAACCACTTAGTATAGAAAATACTGATATCAACAATAATAATAATATTAGTAATAAATAATATTAAAAAATCTGCTAACATGCGAACAAACTGGAAAGAACTGTTTTGATTAAACTCAAGGGAAAACCTTTGAACAAAGTCCTGAAACTTTCTTCTGTAGTAATAATAATAATAATAATAATAATAGTAATAATAAATAATGAGGAATACATTCAGCTTATATATGCTGTTGTATCTCACTGCAGAAAAAGAAGTTATGGAAGTTTGCAGCTACTAAAGATTTGACCACTGCCAAACAAGCAAAATAATTAACTACATAACAGACAAGGAAAGACAATTATTCCTGGAAGGTTTTACTGCTATCAATAGCAAAATTTCTTGCTGTACTGAATCTGCAAAGATTTTTTTCAGGATGCCTTGAGGATTTTTGTGGTTTCTTGGCCTGAGAGTGATGCCCCAGGCATGGCAGAGCTGGAAAGTTGGTGTCTGGCTCTAGAGCCTCATTCACTCAGTCCCAGAGCTGAACTTCCCCAAGGACTGAAATCTCCCAGGACTCTCCTGCAGCTCATTCTGCAGAGTGTTGCTGTGACACCTTCCAGGCAGGTGGAAAAATGAACCCTCCTGGGGACTTCTTTACAATTGGTGGTGAATTCTAATGAGATGAACATCCAGGTTTGGTGTGCATGAAGTTTGGGCTTGGAGGATACATCACAGTGTAGTGGTACTGAGCAGCAATGAGGGCCTTTTCCTTGTTGATGCAAAAAAACCTGAGAAAATCAGCCAAGTATTTTGTGTAGATAATGTTTTTACACTTTTGCCAATTACTTTGGGATAGAAAAATGGATCTAGAGGGATGACACTGATGATAGCTCTGGATCTACCCATGAAGATAAGGCAGACTTGTGTCTGAGATACTGAATGTATGGCAGCCATTTGTAGATGCTGATTGTGGAAATTTATTGCATGTGCATAAAAACCCTTAAATTTTGCTCTATTGGAATTTTGGGGAAGGGAGAAGGCACTGAGGCACCTGTTGATTTGGGTCAGTAGCATTTTAAACAAGTATTAACATTATCTGACATGTCTGTTCTTTGCCTTCAGTTGTTGTGAGGGATTTTTAGAGAATAACTGCTTATTTGTTTTTCTCTATTTGGAATGAATTTATTTTGAAATATTTGTTGTAACATTAGTTTAGTTTTACCAACACTAGGCAATGAAAACAGACTGTATTTCAGTCTCACTTCTGATTCAGCAGAACTTCCAGTTCCTCTTGCTCGTGACTGTACAACCTGCAAGATCTGCATTGTAATATAAAGAGACATAAACCCACCATTTTCAGCAGTGTTCAGATTGCCTGACTGATTTCTGCCAAGTGCAGGTCAGGTGCTTTTGAAGCCTTATTATTTTATGTGCTGACATCCAAGCTTGTCTTTCAGAAAGCCCAGTTTCAAAGCAAACATGATGGAGTGATTGTCCCATCTAGAGGAGCTGCTTAAAAATAATTTTTCCCTTTCTGAGTAGGTAAGAGGAGATTTTTAGGACAGGTGGAGGAGCAGTTTTTATCCATCTCTCATTTGTAGTCAGACTCATCCCAAAAATTTCTGTTTGAAAGATCTAGAGTCAGAGTTAGTTTTCTATCCTATTTCTTGTCACCTAGCTTTGTACAAAAAGGTGCCAGGAGGCTCTCCCAGCACAGGGGAGGAAATGAGAGTCCCAGGATAACAGCAGGGTCCTCACTCTAGACCAAATTTGAGCTGGATTGAACCTGCCAAAGGCTGGTGGCAGACTAGATGTCTGGAAAGTTTAATTGGAGCTATTCTGTGGAGTTAAGGCCTTAGTTACATGATTTCTGTCTGAGGCACATGAAATGAATAAAATCCTTATTTCGTTGAGGGTAGAATGTGTGGGAAATAGGCTATTTTTTTTTATTATTATTATTTGGAATCACTTTGAAAGGGATGAAGGAATTCCAGCAAAACCTGACCAAACAGGCCAGCAGACTCCACAAATTGATATTGCTGTGCAGGTGGAGACAGAGGCAGATTTGTTGCTTACTGTGCTGGCTCTATTTTTAGCTTCTGACTGCTTGCAAGTTCTGTTTACAAATGTCAGGAAAATGCATTAGGATTATCGGCTTTATTGTAGAGGTAATAAAACCTTGTCCAATTTAGCCAATAAAACAGCTAAAAGCAGGCCTCCCCTGTCATGGCAGTGCAGCTGCTCAGTGTGGCCTCAGCAGTGGCTTTGTGCGGCCTGCTCTGCTCTTTCCTCATTTCTCATTCCCCACCATTGTTCTGGCTCAGTGTGGACATCTGGAATCTCTGGGGGGTTTTTATTCCCATTTGGGAGTAGCTGAAAATGCACTTTGGGAAGAGGGGAGGTGAGGGATCAGCAGAAGCTCTGGGCCCATCCCTGCAGTGCCCTCCTGGAGCCCAGCAGTGACTCTAGGGGCAAAAGGACCACAATTAATTATTCCTCTGCCCAGGGCTCTCAAAGGATCACAAATTATTCTTCTGCCCAAGGTGTCACAAATTATTCCTACCCCAGAGTGTCCAGCTCCAATGTCTGCAGTGGGAACCAGTTGTTTTTAGTGGATGTGGTTGGTCTGGTGCAGCCTGTGTTGGCTGATACCCTGTAATCCAATATTAGAGCTGCTTTCACTGCCACAGAGCCTGAATCAAGACAAACATCCTGTTTAAGCTGGGATGACTTGCTGGAGGGCTTTATGACTGTATTTGCCAGCTAGAAGTATTAATGTGCTTAAGTCAGGGCTGAAGGTGCTTTGACATTGTTATTTGACTCTAAAAGAAAAAGAAATGTGTTGTTTATTCCATTAGAAAACCAATATAAAATATAAAGCCAAATAAATAATATCAAAATACATCTTTCCAATGCTTAAAAGCTCTTTATTGCCTTTATTATGGCCTTCCACCGCTATAAGTTAGTGTTGTAGGATGCCAGTCCTAGTCATACTCACTAATTAGAAAAAAGGTTTGAGCAGAGTTGTGACACTGTTAGTTAATACTTGTTTTTCATTGCTGTTTTAGATAGCTCAGGACAAACAGATTGTGTGTTACTGCTGTGATAGAATACATAAAATAAAAATAGTTCTCATGCAGAATTCCCTGTGCTTTAAATACACCAAATATGTCCCTTCAAGCATCCTTAAGGTGTGGAACTGCTATCTGTATGCAGTTCAGCACCAGAGAAATTACATATTCATTTTTAAAGGAACCATACAATTAGTTAGTTTCAAGTCTGGATCTGAGTTGGGAAAGAAACTGGCAATTGAGTAAAAATGGAGGAGTTAATTCCACTAGAGGGGTAAGCTAGAAATAGGAGTAAAAGTGTTGCTTTGAACTGCATCATATGGAAGCAGCAATGACAGGAACATTGCAAGTTTCTATGTACCTGTGAATCCTCATAATTTATTTTTTGCAATGTCTGCTGATTTTGAAGCTATATTCCTCTAAGGAGGCAGACAATGAAAATTTGATAGGCAATATATTATTATGCAGTGAAGTGTTGAAATTTGCAGATCACTGGCAAGTCTGACCAAGAAATACAGCTTCTTTTTTCACCTAGGGAATGAAGTGTGGGAGATTATGCTTTAAAAATGAGAGGGAGATGTAAATCTACACTGTTTCAATACTCTTCAGCTTTGAGGAAATTGGAGTCTGGGAGGAACCTTGATGACTTTTCTTTGTGTTTTTGCCAAATGTAATGATAAAGTCCAAATATTTGTGGCATCTGGCTTGCTCATGACCACACATAGATCTTAGATCCATAACAAAAAGGCTTTTTTCCCCAAGAATTTAATTTCTGTTTCTCCAGATAAGTGCCACAGAACTGCAGCTTGCTGTTACTGAAAAGAACAGTCAAATCATAGTGTCTCTGTTCTGCCAAACTGCTCTAATGAACAATGAGAATTAAATATTGTGTTTGTCAGCCTGAGATTGACAAAGTCATTGATGAGTCTGTTTTTTGGTTTATTTGGTATTTGTTCTACAAAAATATGTTCTTATTAAGTTAGCTGATATCTGTTCATATAAGAGTAGTCAAATCAATCCTTCTAGGCTTTATTTCAAACTGGAGCTGGAGTTCTGTGAGTTTATTCAGGGAGCAGAGGTTCAGGTGACCCTTCACAAACCACAGCAAGGAGGATGGAGTGCTCAGTGCCTGAGAGCTTGCCTGGGGTAGCTGTGACCCTGAGAGCTGCATTTGGTGAAGTCTCATCTCCAGGAGGCTCCTCTCCCACTGCTGGAGAGGAGAAGTTGTCCCACTGCTTCTTCCCTGCTATTCCTCTGGGCTGTTGAAGTATTTGTTCTGGCACAAGCCTTTCTAGAATTGGAAAATGAGGTGATGAAATTAGGATGTGAAGAGTAAAATGTTAAAAATTGTATTTTTTTCCTAGGTATTAGCACATTTTCAATCTCGGTTATTTTTTAGAAGGTACTAGGTGGTCAAAACCAGGGCTGCTCAAAAGTTTTCCTCCTGACATTTTTGCATTGGAAGTCATGCAATTATGGGATCTGAAGCATTTCTTGAGGCTGTGTGAGTTACCCTTGGGCTTTTTGCCAAAAAATGGCACTCAAGAAGTCTCAATGGGCCTGGGTAGTTTTTTCTGTCATCCAGTTCAGGTGTTCTGAAACTCCTGGCTGGAGCAAGGAGCATTTTGAGATGTGTTAAGTTTTCTGAGAGTTTGATACTGTGGTTTCAAAATGTTTTTGTTAAAATCTGCGTCTCAAACACAGCTTGTTTCATGGGCAGACTTTCTGAATGCTGCTCAATCTCCCCCATTACAGTTTTGGAAGAAATCTCAGTGTTCTGACCATTTCCTGTGGCACAAAGTCTTTTTGTAGGCATTTTGTAAGTGTTGGGTCAGGTTGTTCTAGTGGGAACTGGGTGAAAGTAAATCCATGTGTTAAAACTGGTTTTGTAGCTCTTGAACAACAGAAAAAGAAAAATAAAAAAAAAAAACAAAGAAAGTTTAAAGTGATTCTAAATAATATTTTCTTTCCTTCAGCTGTCTCCGTAATGAGATACAGTGCATCATCCTTTGGATTTGCTGTAAGTAGAGATGCAATTGAAATATTATCTGCTCTTTTTTTCTTTTCCAAGGGCCTTTTCTGAACATGAAATACTGCATTTTTCCTTATGGTAAGTTCATGGAAAGGCGTGCAAAGTCAATAATGGATTAGAAAACATATTGTTAAAGTCAAGAATTGAAAAGGGTGGCAAAAATCCTCTAATTATAATTTTTCAGTTTCTGCCCATTAAGTCCCATCCTGGAGTTAAAACCCATGCTTATACCTTATAGTTTATAGATGTTACCCAACAGATATGATTTTCTTATACAAAATCACTCAACTAAAAATGTTGTTGAACTTGAACCAAATTCTGAATTTCCTGTCTGAACTGTTCCCATTGGAGCTGATGGAAGGACTGCTCCTGACTTTGGGATGTCAGCTTTCCTCTCCAGTCCTTGCCATGACTTTTCAGATTCGTGGCAGAGCAAAAAATTCCTAATGACAAGCAATGACTCATATCAAATAATTTATCTTTAGCTTTCAATTCTGAAGGTCAGATTGACTCTGTAGGAAGTTTGACTTGGGAGTGAAAGTTCTTACAGGGGTACAAGCCTGGTTTTCAGTATTCCTGACACCACATCTGCATTAATTGGGAATACAAACATGGCAATTTTGCTGATGATACAGAATAATAAATTCATGTAGGATGAAATCTGGGTGGGATTTTGGAGAAAAAGTTAATATTTTCTTGGTTGGAAACAAAAGTTCTTGCAGGAAATTAGTGACTGCAGGCATTTTTCTACACTTAACTTCTTTACAGTCTTTGCACTAGGATCATATTAGTATTTTAACTCTTGGAGTGCTACGGTGGCAGACTGTGATGTTTGTTTTTTCTTAACTTCTTCACAGGTGATAGATTAAAAATTCAATTTTTTAAAATCCTTTGATTGACTTTCTGAGCTCTGAGGTGTGCTACTGTGCAATAATACATGGCGAAAACGTGAACGTCAATTCAATAAACATAAATTGTGCTTTCATTAAAGTGATTTATTTGAAGCTGCTTTGTGCCTGTGCAGCAGGATGGCAAATGCTTTGTTCTTAGTGCAGGGCACACTGAATGGCCCACAGGACAATTTGCTCTGTCTCTCTTGCAGTTTGATGCCACCCTGGACGTTTTGTCATCAGCGATAGTTCTGTGGCGCTACAGCAACGCGGCCGCGGTGCACTCTGCACACAGGGAGTACATGTGAGTAAACTTCACTTTTTCTGCCTCTGCCAGGGGCCTGCAGAGCTTCTGGTGTCAGGCTGGGAGGCTGCACATTCCAGAGCTTTGACAAAAGCATTTTGTCCTGTCAGCAAGTGTTCTTTCCTTCTGCCAGCTCGCTGCTCGCTCCCAAACACGCAGGCCCTCCTCAGGCAAACCTCCCTGTGGTTGGGATTTTCAGCTTCTTTTTAGCCAACATTGCAGTGGTTAGGCCTTTGCAATTTGTTTTCCCTTGCGGCACCTGTATCAAGTGAACTGTATTTGCAATCTGTAACAGATTTGTAAATCTTTCATTTCGCATCTTACTGAATTGTTAATACTAGAGTATGGTTTTTGAAATTGATGCTTGTATTATATTTGTACTTCTCTCAACAAGTTTGAATATAAATCACTTAAATGTTTTTCAAAGTAAGAGTATAGCAGTGATGCATGTCTTCTTTATGCTTACTTTGCAAGCAAATTTTTTCCATAATAAATGTTTGATGTATATATCCTATGGGGGGGGGGAAGTCTTTACATATGCAGCCCAGTATTGATCACAGTGGGAATTGTGTTCTGCATCATTGTGCAGCATTTCTATGGATGATTCATATGGTAGCTGAGAGGATCAGGTGAAGATTGAATCAAGAATTTTTCCAACTAGTGCATAAAGAAGATTTAAAATTCCTACTCGAATTTTGGGCATCTAGGTGGAGAATTGCAGTACATTTGCCTGGTTTTGGTTTTTTCCTGTACTGCCATTTCTGGCAGCATCCCATCTGGCTGGAAAATAGTTCAAGTGTCCCCTGGAATGGACTGCAATTTTACAATAAAGGGGAGTAAGGTAGATTCTGTGCTGAAACACCTCAAATGATGTCCTTTGAACAAAGGGCAGCTTGATGAAACCAAACGTTGCATAACTGGTAAAGTAAAGAAAAAAAAAGCCACACAGAAAACCAACAGCAAAAAGCCAGACTGGAGGTTCTCTATCACATCTTCACAATTTTTTTCTAAAAACTAAGGAAAAGTAAGCAGTATTTTTACATGCCTTAGCTCAGGCTCATGCAACAGCTTGCCAGGGCTGTGAGTTCCTTTCTGGCAGGGCTCCATACAGAACAGTTTGGAATAAAAGGCCATAAAAGACTGATGTGGCATTGATTCATAAAAATAATTTCAGAAAAATGTGATTAAAATTAGTCTTCCTGAACAGATTTGGAGATTTTAACAGACATTTTCTTAGCATCTTGCTTTTGTGGGTGTCCACAGAGATTCCTGTCAACATTCAATTAACATATTTTTGAAATCTTCTGTTGGGCTTTTTCAAGTGAACCTTGTAAAGTATTTAAAAGAATACAATACACAAAAGAAGACTCAACATATCCCTGTGGCTAAGCCAGTAAAGTGAACAGGCAAACTAGTAAACATATTTTCCTGTTTTGTTATGCTCATTTTTAATTTTCTTTCATATAATCCCTCTGCTTTAATAAGACTGAATTAAGTCAGTGAATTACTTGCCATGCCTATTAGTTGAAGACAGTTAGGGTTTCATTATGAGTTCAGTATCAAGTGAAAGAATGTTCCCATGTGCTGGGAATATGAATCACTGGATATCAGCCTGGTTATCCCTGTTTCCAGAGCTGTGTTTCCAGAGAGATGGTGAGATGGTTGTGCTGCTTAAGGCAACTCTTACTGTGTCAGATTTTTGAGGATGGCACATTTCTAATTTCCTGTTGTGTTTAATCAATCTTTAGCTTGAAACACTGCACGTAATTATTTTTCCTCCTTGACACTGGGAGAATGTTGCAATGATGCCTGCTGGCTGCTTGCTCAGCTTATGAATAATCAATCTTTGCATCATATGTGCCTCTAACTCCACCTGGTCTGTCACCATCCCTGTTTTCTGTGGGCCTCCTCCCTCAGACTCCTGGACAAATGTGGTGTGGTGCAAATTTGTGTGGGTGCTTAGGTTGTGCTGTGTGTTTATTCCTGTTTTTGTGTGCTTGGCCATATTCTGCCTTAGTGCAGGGGTCTGGTTACCAAAATAAGGTGTGCCAGAGTAGCTTCAGTTTAGTTCTTTATTTATAGGTCTCTCTTATTGATTTAGATATGACACTTCTCTGTGTATCCTAACAGATCTGAAAAAACCCTTCTCTCCTTGGCAAAAGCCAAGTGGAATTGACAATTAATTGTGTTTTGCAAATTTATAAAACCTCCTCTTTCATAAACTTGACAGCAAGAGATTGATCCAAAATCTGTTAAAATCAGTGCAAAGCCTCTCATGGGAAGGCAGCGCTAGAGTCAGGCCCAGCTCTTGGACGTCATTGAGAGAGAACATAAAGATAGACTGAAAAACACACCCCCAGGAGAAGGCACAGAGAATACAGCCTGACTCATGATGTGCTGTGAATTAAATACTGAGAATAAAATGCTAAGAAGTGAAAGAAATGCGTAGTCTTGCCTAAGCTGTGGCCATATGGCAGTTGGAACTGCAGCATTGATGGGCTGGCACTCCCAAGGGTACAGAAGTGCTTGCTGTGCCAAGTTCTGCTCAGAGGAACCAATGCATTTCCATTTGACTTCAGGGCAACTGGAGTGCTGAAACCATCATGCAAATGCGTCCTGCTGAGCTTAACTCTGCTTAATGTGTTTCATTTTTATTAGATCATTTGATTTCTCTTGTTTTCTGGGGTGAGATGAGACGGTTCTTTTTCAGAGTGCATCCCTTTGGTTCATCCCTTCCCTCCAGGGTGTCAACCACAGCACACAGCTCAGAAGAGGCTGAACCCCTGGCAGGGGCACCAGCCCTGTAACCATTTGTTGATTCTCCAGATTCAGCCATCTCAAATCTCTGCTTTCACTGGGAGCATTGATGAGAAAACTCCTTTTGCTCCAGAGTCCTTTACTGCCTCTTCTAGAGCTCTGTCACCCTTCTGATGCAGCTCAGACTGCTCCTGGATATGTCATTGGTGCCCACATGAAATAAAAGCCAAGGCTAAAACATTCACCAAGATCAGGAATTAAACCACTGCAAGATTGAGACACTGCTTGGCTCTGCCTAGCTGGCTCATTAATGAAAGAGTATGTGGGAGTGGGATGAATATTTGATGTTTTTTGCAAGAGTCCTTGAAAGAATTGTAGGTTTTGAGGCAATGCAGGAGTTGGGAAGGACTACAGATATCTGGGAAGAGAGTCAGAGTACATGCATAGTTCATGAGCACTTGATCTGCTCAGTGTGATCTGCTAGGTTGTAAATTAACATGCAGGAAATGTAAAGGTGCTGAACAAGTCATCAGAAAGCAATGATCAAGGAATTAAAGAAAGAAAAAAGTGCTGAAATAACTGGAGAAATAATTTGAAATTTCCACTAAAGATGAAAATTTGCAACTGAAATTGACTGAGGCATTTAAGATGTGCAAAGAAATGTCAGTGGCCCTCCTGGCTGCTCTCCATAACCAGTTTACAAATGCCTTGAATATTCTGCCCTTTAGTAAACCCTTAGCAACTTGGTAGCTGAAGCAAATATAAATCTGCTGAAGAAGAACTTTATTGACACTGGTTTGGCAGCAGTGATTTTTCACGTGCTTAAATAAACTCAGTCAATAGCTGTAGAAGAAATTTCTTAATAGAAGACTGGAAAAATGTCTCATGAGATGTTGAACTAGTCACTGGCTATACAGCCAGGGGCAGCTTTTAGCTTCTGTTAAATTCAGGAATGCAGGACTTGGCTGGGGTGCAGGAACTGTGTCTGAGAAGAAAGTGAGAAATACCACCAAAAAAGGACAGATTGGAAAAACAGAATAACAAACTACATGTCCACAGCCCTGTGGGAAAGCTTCAAAAACCAGAGCTCTTTCAGTACAGTTGGTTGAAAGATCTTGCTTTTCTGTACAATGCAGTACAAGGACCCAGTATCTGCCTATGCCTCTGGGATCCATTCTGGGATTTTTGGCTACTGGGTTTTTTATTGCAAAAGCCAACTCTGTACAGCATATTTAAAACCGTGATTCTTGACAGTTGCAGCTGGTGTTTGCTATATATTATTTTGTTGATGGTATCAAGTTAAATTCTGTGTTTCCCAGGAACCAGTCTGTCAACATCTCTCTTAACCCAGTGCCAGAGTAAATAGGAATCCTGACTCATAATGAACATTCTGGATTATGGCAAGAGCAGAAAACATATTTCTTACATTTCTTTCACTGTTTTGGTGTTGTGGTTTTGTTTATTTGTTTGTTTGCTTGGGTTCTTTGATTATGTATTTCAGACTCTGGCTATGCATTCCTAAATTACCTAATAAGAAAATTAAATTATATCATGGACTAATCATTTTAAACACACTTGTGGTGCTCTATGTTGCCATGACATAATACATAATGAATGCAGATATGTCCTTTCTTTTTTTCTGTTGGTGGAGCTGTTGTCTGAAACATGAGCACTAATACCAAAATTACAGGAATTAAAATCTACAGTGTGGTAGATAGGGGTGCAGATATCTGTCATAGCTCCACCTGCTTCTGAGAAAGCTTTTTGCCAGAAGAGAAGAATCATTTTGCAATTAGGCATTACCTAAATGCTTTGCTGTGTGCCTGTACCTTAACTTTCATCTCCACACCTGAGCTGTGGCTGCGGATTTGATAACTTCAGGATGCTGAGCCCATTTGCCCCCTGAAGAATGCCTGGTCTGGGGATTTGCTTCTTAATGGATTCCTAAATTATGGGGAGGAAGAACTGGTGTTCTCACCTGTTTTGACATTCAGAAGAACACAACTATAACAGCTTAATCCAAGAATTTCTTTTTTAGCTTTAGCTAAAAGCAGTCTCCAAGAAAGATCTTTGATTGCTCCTCATCAGAAATTATGTGAGAAATCACATGAGAAAATGTGATGAGACCCTAAGAGAGAGAGAGAGCCTCTCCTTCCAAAGTAATTGTAACCCTTTTTTCTCTCTTGCTCATGTTCAGATGACACCACTTGGGAATATTTGCCCTGGTATCTCTGGTCATGAGGAGTCTTGCAGAAGTTATACTGAATATATGTGCATTTCAATTAGGCATATGGGAATATGGGAATATGGGGATTGTGATGTATCCCACTTTTGCACTCAAAGCTTGAAAGAATTAGAAGCCACCTTTTATGACTGCCATACTGCAAAGTTAGGTCTGGCTCTTCTCTCTTCCTCTGATTCTAAAAGAAAGCATATTGATCTAGATGGTTCCAGGGCATATTCTCACTTGGTTCACAGAATTGAATAAAACCACCCAAATTTTCAGTATTTCTATTGTATTTAAATTTTCATGTGAGGGTTTGCTCTGCTGTACTGGTTAACCCAGCTAAATGAGCACTGTCTATTTAGGTAGTGTTGAATGAAAATAATCCTCTGGGTTCAGACCCAACATATCAGTCACATTGAAAAACTGAAGATAATTTTATCTATACCATGCACACGAAAGAGACTCGAAGCACAGATGGCAAAATCCACACCTACCCACAGTTCAGGGCAAACCTCTGTGGCTGGAGGCAAAGCTCTTTTGTGATGAGTGAATGGAATACCTAAGTGATCTGGAAAAATGTCAAATGCATGGAGCTCAGAGCCCACCTCTGCAGCTCATGTGTGGTTCTCAGCACCCAGTGGTTTGGCCTCACACCACATTTTCACAGAATGTGAAAATTCTCTCCCACAGAATGAGGCACAATAAAGAGTTTTCAAAGGGAGTGTTCACCTGTGCTTGGATATCTGCTTCATAGAAGGAGAGGTATAGTTTCTTCTTAACCACACTGAAAATTTCTAAATAATTCTTTCTTCTGAGATATTTGGCCAAAATTCTACATCCAGATAAAGTGCCAGGTACAAGAGGTCCTTCATATGGCTGATTTAACAAACATCATAATTTCTCCATCAATTCATTATCCCATATTCAGAGAAAAGTAGAAATCACAAATTTTTCTCATATGCAGACAGCAATGCATTTATGCCTTGTGCAAACACACCCCAAAAAATCATCGCACATACAAGTTATATTAAATTTGAAATAGAAAATGTATATATTTATATATTCTAAAATCTGTTTCAAAAACTGTGGCATCTGTAGACTTGGCAATGATTTTACTGGAGCTAGATCCAAAACCCATGAAAGCCTTTCCTTTTACTTGACTGGTGGTTGATTAAGCAGGATTTGTGTGTTTTGCCTACTATTTACACATAGGCACATGTACATAAAATCAGGGATATGATGTTTCCTGTGCTGAAATTTGATGATCACCATAAAAATGAATATTATAGAGGTTCTCAAAAGGGTGTAATTTCCAGGTTCAGGGGAATGGCAGAGTCTCTGATCATCTGCTGCAAGGGAGGAGCAGTGCTGGAGCCAGGAGGGTGGTTGTAAGGCAGGTGTACTCCAAGTGCAGCTGCACAGTCTGTGCAGACCTAGGAGCTAGAAAACAATTCATAAGAGTTTTTGAACTCCCCCCAGTTGTAGAAATGTCTGTTAGCTTTTTCTGGTAGATATTCCATACCTGGGGTATCAAATTATTTATGGAAATGTTGCCCCAGTTCAGCTGCATGATGTTAAAGTATGTAAATGCCCTGTTCTGCAGCAACTGGTTGAAATCCTAAGGGATAATAAAAGTTTTAGAAGGCCTGTAACACTTTCAGCATGAAATGGTTCCCTAGCAGAGCTGATCTGAGTCTCAGACATAACCAGCATTTCCCCTCAATGTCTTTTAAGTTAGACCATGTGATATCACAGCACACTTTTCCAACACAATAATTGAAAAATTGATTTTCAGGGGTCATTTGGACTATTACTTGTATTCTCTTTATTGTGTAATCTAGTTTGGGCTTATGTTTTTTTTTTTGTTTTTTTGTTTTTTTTTTTATGGTGACAAAAACAGAGTAGCTGTAATGATGCTGATCTGGATCCTGGCAGTTGGGGGTGGATTATGGAACATGTGTGATGAACAGCAAGCCCACTTCGTTCCTTTTAAAGAGTGTCTTAAATTGACTCCATTCCCTCCTCACTGAGCACCAGGCAGGTGTAAATACCCTGAACAGCTGTGATTCTGTACAGTTTGGTGTCCTAAACCTCTTCAGGAGCTACACCTGATGCCAGAGAAGCCAATATAACTGCCTAATTGGACACAAGGAAGCTTTAGATTAGCAGTAGAGCTTGACAGGACTCTCAAGACTGAGGCTGATATTGCATCTTTTGCCTGTGTATTACCATAATATGTCACAGTGCCTAGTTCTTTTTAGAAAAATCCTTTAATGAGTTTAAGAGGCAGATGTTACAGTTGTCAGAGTTCTGGATGTCACCCTCATGACAAATGTGACTGCCATGTTACAGAACAGCAGCAACTGTTAGTGAACAGCTGCATTGTAATTTGGATTTCTCTATTTAAAGGAGTGGATTTCTCTATTTCCATGGCAGGAGTGGCTCTTGCTCAATCCCTCCTATTCCTCACTTGTGTGACAGCAGATTTTCCCTACCGTACTTCTCATCTTCTCCATCAAGCAGATCCCACTGATTTGCCACCAGAAAATAATTTTTTTGGTGACCAAATTTGAACCTTTTTCCCCAAATCCTTATCCTTTAGATTCCAACATTCAGTTTTGACTGCACTTGAGGATTCCTGGGCTGGCTGTGACTGGCATTTTACACTTGGCTGTGTTAAGTAGGCTGTGAGAGCTGCCATAGTTCCAGGGTTTAAACAGGCTGACAGCCTCTCCTCAAGAAGAAATGTGGGGCAGATTGTTGCAAGTTCCAAGTTATTAATGAAGGAGCAGTCACAGAATGTAATTTGTGTTTGGCTTTGGGAAGGAAGAATGAAAACAGGAGTACCAGCAGAGGCAAAGAGATAGTAAAGGGTTCCTCTCATGTGGTTAGACATGGAAGACAATTGAGAAAAAAGTAAAGATACAGAATTGGAAAGTGAATGAATACTTCATGCTCAAAAATATTTTCCTAACTTCTGACAGCAAAGACCTCCTGGACAGTTGCCTTCTGTGTTACACCGTGTGACTTCCCCTGAATGATGCCCTGCATGATATTCACTCTGTCAGCCACTAATACTGAAATCCCTTCTAATCATAGGGAAACAGGATTTAGCACTTTTACAGTTTTTATTAGAATAATTAATTTTATAATTTTTTTTCTTCCTTAAACTCTAGAGGTCTTATTGGTGGGTTTACTCAGAGATTAAATTCTGTATCCATCATAAAACTGATTTTCTCTGCTTTGCTGAAGAAGCTCACATTACTCCTGGGCTTAGAGCTCTTATTGGCCTGCAGCTCATTTTAATGTGAAGTTACATTTTCTTGCAGAGTAATATTTTTCACCACTTCAGTGGTGAAAACAGCCTGCAGAGACTTTAACATTTCCTTTTCTGTGGGCTATTAGGAGTCATTAGTACTGAAAGATCTTGACAGAGCCTGCAGAGTTAAAGATTTTGTGACTAAAAATTAATGGGTTCACAGGATACTGCAGGTTGGAAGGGCCTCCGGAGGTTTCTGGCACAAGCTCCTGCTCAGAGCAGAGAGAGCTGTGAGATCAGAATAAGGCACTCAAAACTTCATTCAGACAGCTCTCCAAAACTTCCAAGGCTCCACAGCCTCTCTGAGAAACTGTTCCACTATTAATCCACGGTGGAAATCTCATTTCTTTTAGGAAAAGATAATGTGGTAAGATTATTAACAATCAAGGAAATGCAGAATTAAAACAGAGTAAACCAGCTCTTGTAGGGTAACCAAAATACATGTAGAAATGAGAAGTATTGTCTTTTATTTACAGCATTGTGGCTGCCAGAGAATTGGATAAAGAACAGAGGCTTGTTTAGATGGCAGCTTTGCAAATGTGAGAATAGAGTTCCTATCTCAAGAATATGAATACAAATCCTCGTGCTCTATACAATGATTTTTTTTCAGTTCCTTTTGTCATGTTTACCCCTGTAGCTCAGCTGAAATGATCAAAATGTTTTCTGTGAGTAAGGCAAGCAATCTTGATACCAGAAAGGAAGTTTTTACAGTGAGAGCAATCAATCACTGGAACAACCTCCCCAGGGATGTGGCAGAGCCCTCATTGTGGGGAGTTTCCAAGATGCTGAGAATCTGATCTAGGTGCTGTGAAAGGTTGGACCAGGTGACATTTGGAGGTTTCTTCCATCCCAGACTCTTCTGTTATTCTGTGAGCCTCTTTGCTTTGGTTAAAGTAAAAAATACCCCCAACCCTCCCACAAAATAACCCATATAATCAAAACAAGTCAGCTAATCTGGGATACTGCAATGGATGAAGCAGGTGGGAGAACAGAAAAAAAATTGGGAAGCAATTAGACTGTTCCTGACAAACTTGTTTTATTCCATGTGGTGTCATCATGGTTCAGGCATTAGCGTAATGAACTGGAAGTGTGGCAGTGAAATATTTTCCAGGCTATAACAGACAAACCATCAAGAGCAAGAGACCCTTTTCCCTCCCTACTGCCCCAAAACAACTCCCTGTGAGCTGCTAGGAGAAAGTTGACACATTTTTGCAGATTGTGTTCATATGCATCGCTAATTTTTTCTGAATCTTTAATTCTGTTGTCCCACCTTTGCTGACTTGAGAGGAGGAATTTCCAAGGGCTCCATTGCAAACCCTTGTTGGTACAGTGCTGCTGTAAAGATTTGCCAGAAAGAGAAAGGGATGGTGATTAAAAAGAGGAAATTTTTGCCTTGGCTGTTGATATGAGAAAAACTCCATTTCCAGTCACCCTTGTGTAGCTTTCCCCTGATCACTTTTGAGCTAGTTTATAGCAGAGCTCGTTACTTAGCATATATTTGTAATTTCATTCCTATTATTGATTTATTTTTTATAAAATGTTACTAAACAAGTAGCTGAGAATCTAAACCTGCAGTCTTACATCAATCTGAGTGCTGCTCACCTGGAGGAGCAGCCTCTTTTTCTGAAAGAGGTCAACTCATGGAAAGGGTGTTTAGTGTGGCAAAGCCATGCTAAAGGTAAAGTTGCTTCATTATGTTGAAAATTAATCACCATAGAAATCTGAGTGAGAATAATCTCTAATTCTGTGTTGGCAACATTAGAGAATTTTAGACTTATCACTATCTGTAGGGAATTATAACAAAGAATTGCAAACGTTAAGATAGAATAAAGGCTAAATTCATGAACTAGGAGGCTGTTCTGCTGCATTTACTGAATGCAAATGAATTGGATCATTGGAGTTACTCTCCTTAGGAAATTAATTTTATCATAAAATGAGGGGGGGAAGTGCTAACTTACTAATAGCAGCTTGAAAATTGAGTTTGTGGAGATGGAAGCCCCTGAATCTCAGTACTTTTCATAGCTACCTGCTTAAAAGCCATTGACTTATGCAAAACAACAAATTTTTGATTAAGGAAAAGAATATCAGGTGCTTACAGTGATTGATTTCCTTTTCTGGTTTCCTTATGGGTTGTGAGAATTTGTCATCAAAATGAGGAATTGTGTCTGTTAGAGCTGCACACAGGGAATATGTGATGGAAGAGGTGAGGTGGCAGCTGTGTGTGCTGTAATGCAGTTACACTGATCTGCTTCTGATGGCTGTGAAAAATCCAGGGCTGCTGTAGTACAAAATGGGTATTTATAGGGCTGCATTAATATAAATGGCTTGTATGTGGGTTGTAATACTGCTTTCAAGAAAACATCTTCTGAAAATTGTCAAGATTCAATTGTCAGAATCAATCTTTTGTTTTTAAGATTTATACAGGTGTCTGAATTCCACTAGAAGTGATCTAGCAGGGACAAAAGCTCCAAACCTGTGTAAAGTCTTTGATGGTTTTGAGAGTCTAAATTATTTCACTCTAAATGCCTGGAGCTGCAGTACAACCACTTTAACAGAGTGTTTCATATGTGACAAAATAATGCTCAAATGATGAGGCAATTTCTAAAACAATGAATTACACTTCATATTGTCTTCTGGATTTTCACATACAAATACTGCCTCAAAAACACATCAAGAACTCTTGGCAGATCATGATCAGCTACCAACACCTACAGCAAACTAAAGAAGGCTTGGTGGTTTCACTGTTAAATCTGTAATATTTAATTATCTTGTAGTTTTCATTACTTTTGCATTCCAAATTGCTTTAAGGAAAAAAAAAACAACTTTGAAAGTTCGAGCTGTAGCTGAATTAAAAGTTGATTGCTGCCTGAATATCAGAGAGATGCCCTCACCTTGTCCTTTGTGAATCAGTTTTCTATTCTTCAAACTATACTGCATTCTGAAAGATTCCAGAAAGATTATTGCTTCTGAAAACCAAATAAAGCTTTTACACTTTGTTTTAAAATGTTTTGACGAAATTTTCTCTCTTCCTCCTTCTTTTTAGAAGCAATATATTACATGGGACTGGAGGAGATTCCAGATTCATGCATTCTTCATTAGAGCTTTTCTGCTGCCTGTCAAACCTGTAGCATCAATTCTTTTGCTTTACAGATCAATTATAACTATAACTATTTAGTGGGTTCAGTGGTAACCTCTGACACTAACTCAGCTAGAAATGGCTGTAAAATAAGGACATGATCTTCTAGAGATGCTGGAGATGTGAGTCAAGGGTTAGGACAAAGTTATCAGGGTTATCGTAAATTCTTCTCTGTGTTATCAGTCCACCCTCACTTCTGCATCACTGCTCTTTCATTAGTTTTTATGGGTACTTCTGAGTTGATTTCAACCCATTTAGAAATGGCAGTTTGCTCACCTAATTTAATTGAATGTTATTAATGAAGTTGCATTTGCCAAGCACCTTGGCACTAACACCCTTCATGTGCAGTTGGAAACACTCTGTAGTTACACAGCAGTGATTGTTAGCAGATGGAAATGGGCTGGCTTGTATTAACATTTTTGTGGTCTAGCACAGTGAAAGTAGAGTATGCTTACAATAACCAATTGCAACTTGTTTATTATGTATTACAGTTTCTCAGATTAATTTTAGGAGGTTTGTTATTTTTTACATTTGTAGTTGGATTTTGCATGATTTGCAGTCTAGTTAGAAATTATTTCTTTCTAGTAAATGAGATTAAAAGAAGACAGTGCAGTGTTGTGTCTTGGTGGTTTTGCAGATAAATCAATACATTCAAGAAGGCAAAAAACCATGTATTTTTTTGCTTGAAGTACTATACTCATGAATTTTGCATGGCTGTGGATTCCAAAAGCCAGCATATAAAGGAGAAGCTAGGCTTGCTAAATACAACTACTGAATGCTTATTCAAACCTCAGTCTGCTTTTCTGTCTGCTATTAATACCCTTGTCACTGTTGTTATCTTCTTCTTTTTCATCTATCTACTTCAGCTATTTCTGGGTAAGTAGGTGGATGGGAATTCTTTTGCCACAGTAAAACTGAGCTGGAGAATAAGAGAAACAGATCAAGGTTGCTGAAGCCATTGTGTATCTGCTGGCAAATTTGCAAAATATTTGGGTGTTTGGCAAGTCCACAGAGATAACCCCAAACTCTCTGATTTATGTGGGAACAAAATCCAGCCAGTGGTCAGGGCATTCCCCAGGGAATGTTTGCCTCTCTTGCCCAGAAGTGTGCAGGGAATAAAAGGTGTGCTGAGGGAAAGGGAAGATGCATTCAGCAGGCATCCAATTCTAGGTATTGCCACAGGAAGTGTCATCCACAGTTTCCAGCTCACAGATTTGGGGCTGTGTTGGTTTAAGCCTGTTGTGGGGGATGGAAAAGCTTGTCTTTCAGAATGGCTGTCAGATGAAATGTCAGCATATCCTTGCAGGAAGTTCATGTGTCTTGTGTCAAGCAGTCACTGGCTCAGCAAGTGGCCTTAGGCAAAGTCAGCCAGATTTTGTGGACCAGTTCCTGAGTCATGTCATGCCTGACTTGGGAGGAAAGGGCAGGAAACAGCTGTTCCAGGCTCTGTTGTGCTACTGACCACATTTACCAAATATCTCTGCTGGGTTAGTAAAGAGAATGAAGTTCCTTTCATTATTCTAATGGGAGATCCTAGCAAAACAAACACACACAGAGAAACAGTCCTTCTCTAGAGGGCTCTGTGATAAATCATCAGGAGCAGAAGTGGCAGGGCTTTCTCTCTGAAACATCAGAGAATAGAGCATCATCTGCTGTGCCCTGCCTTCTCATACATAATCCAGGTTTTAAGAATGGGAGAAGAACTGGATGTTTCATTCTTTAATTTAAACCTCTATCTTTAGCTTCTTAAGACTTTTTTTTTATTATTAATATTCTGTCACCCTCTGTTACCCTGGAAGTGTTGGCAACTTCAAATATGTTCTTAACATTTCTTTGTATTTTTCTCTATTTTTCCCCCCAGGGCTTGTGTTATCTTGGGTGTCATATTCCTGCTGTCATCAATATGTATTGTGATCAAAGCCATCCATGATCTTGCAAAGAGGGTGCTTCCAGAAGTGGTAAGGTGATTCCTGTTCTTTTAAATGTTCTCTTTATTCCCTGCCCTGCCAGTGGGACTGAGAATTGCCAGTGTCTCCTTCCAGCAGCCCCACTGAACTCTGTGGAGCTCTAGCAGGTGCCTTTCCTGCCTGGCTCACATGCTGCTCCTGCTCTTCCAGCAGTACTTTTTTTTAAGTGATGGAGTCTAGTCTACTTCTGGAGTTTAATTATGGGTTTTTTATAGGTTTGACCCCAAATCTCTCTCAGTGTAACCACTTAAAGCTTCTACACAGGACTGTGGGAGTTCACTTACAGAGAGGAGGCCTCTCTGAGCTTAATGAATGTACTAGAATTTTATGAGAAGAATGTTTCCACAGTTTACTTCTCCAATGGCTTCAGTATTTTATTTTCAGTGTGGAAAAAAATATATTTTTGGATTATATTTTAATTTCTTCCAGCTCTTGCCTCCAACTCCAGAGCCATGTACGTGTGGCAGGGATGGAACAGGTGAGGGGAGCATGCTGGGTGAGAGAGCTGGCTTTTAGACTGACTCACCTTGGAGCATCACAAAGGGCTTTTCTCCTGCTCTCTGCTTCCTTTTGGCTGTGGAAGCAGCCCCTACCTGGCCTGTGGAGCAGCTCTCCCCAGTGGCCTTTATCTCCCAGCTCTGCTCTGGCCTGTCCTGCTTGCTTCCTTGCAGTACTGGCTATTACCTCCCACTCATCTTAACAAGCTGCTCGCTGGGAAAACCATTTGGCAGTGGTTCTGCTCCCACAAGGCTCTTCCTAATGTGCTCAAATAAAATGAGTTTGTCAGTTCAGTTGTTGTGTGCACAGCCTGACTCAGAGCTTTGTGAAGTTTGGTCAGGTTGTGTGCTTAGCCTTTGACCTCAAGGACTCACCCTGCCAAGTGGCATTCTCCACAGAGCACCACACAGAAACCAAAACTCCTTCCTTTCAACCAGGAGATGGAGGCAGAGCTGGAAAATCAGAAAGCCAAGATGGGATTCCATCTGTTACCCACTGTTAGCAGTGCAGATGACCAAATGGGTCTCGTGTTCTCATGGAAACTTGCAAGAAGCTGGGCAATTCCAGGAGCTTTTTTTCAGTGGTTTATGGAAATCTGGGTGAAGATGAGTAGCACAGCCCATGAGTGAGCAGGTTACTGAGCTGCAGCCAGGTGCATTGTTTGACTGCAGGTGATTCATGTTCTCTTTGCATTTTGCTTGCCCTCTTTCCCACTCTTCATAGTTTACTGCCTCCTCAGCTTTGCCAGCATCCCAGCACACGGAGTTCACCAGCCTGGTTCTGTCAAAATGATCTGGGTTAGCTCAAACACTTTCAGGAGTCAGTTCTTAAACCCAACAAAAACATTTTGACAGAACTGGGTTGGGGGGTGAGCCTGGGGCCAGTGAGGCTGAGGAGGAGGAAGGTGAGGGTGAGGGGAGACCCTGCTGTGATGGTCAGCTAAGGGACAAATTCTCAACTTGTCTGTAGCCAAACAGTGCAAACTGGCAACAGCTTGACTCCTCTTTAGTGAGAAAATGAAGTATATAGTCCTGACTCAGTGAAGGAGAAGGGAAAAGGGAGGTTACAACCATAATTAAAACACTAATTATGGTGAATTTTTGGTAGTGTATATCAGGTTAACTCAGATGTCTCAGTCTAATTCATTGTGGGAAAATGCTCTAATAATTCTATCAGTAGGAACAGAAATTTAAAAGTTTTTTCATCTATATCTTACACTTTCATCATTACAAGTTCAATCTACAAGAGAGGGCTCTATTTCTGATGTGGGGAGAAATGTCTCATGTTTGGATTGTGAACATTTTTCATGATTTGCATTTAATGATTTTTGTGATATTGTACTTCCTCTTTTTTTAATTCTTTTAAGTGCAGTTACAGTAGGAAAATATATGGAATCAGACCTATAAATGTGGATGGATAATCTTCCTCCTGGGACTGTTCTCACTCATCTAGGCACTCAAGTACTACCAGCAGTTTGAAGATGTATCTGGCAGGGCATGGGCTGTGGATGAGTGGTGGCAGGGTAAAAGTCACACACACACACCTGAAGGATTTTCATACCTGGCAATTCTGCCTGGAATGTAGATTGGAGCATGGCATGACAAGAGATGGTGCTTTTGTTCCATGTCTCTAAAATGACATGGCAAGTATTTTAATTTCAAAGCCTTTCAGTACATCTCCCCATGGGAAACTGATTCAGCAAAGGTTGTGTCACAGGTGAAATATCTCTGTGCAAACTCAGAATAACAGTGAAAAATGGAAGGCTCAGGGGACAGCACCACTGCTGCAAGTCATGGCCAGCGAGGTGTAGTACCTAGGGGTTGCCAACATTAAAAATAACTGGGGGAAGAGGATGTTGTTGAATAGAAACCTTTCCAGTTGCCATAGCTGTGCCTCACTGTGATGCTGATTTTTGGGTTGCTTGTTGCTCCCTTAGCTGCTCTCAGCAGAAATTATTCTTCTCAATTGTTTGGGTCTTGTTGATTGATTGTGCTCCCAGCAAAGCTGTACCTGCCCAGGCCATGCCATCAGCATCTGAGCAGAGGGGAAATCTGCTCAAATTTCATCAGTAGGAGGCAGAAATTTCTGCCTCTACTCCTTTATCCACGGTGCTGTCTTCTACTTCTTGGGCCACTGATGAACTAATTGCTAATGACACTAATTTCTGTAGTATCTTACCATGTAATTTGGTTTTAATGTGTGGCTATATATCATATATAACAGTAACAATGTTTTCTGTTAATGGTTTTTTGCATAGCAGTGAAGTAACCAGTTCTGTATCAAAGTAATGACCTGAAATATTTTCTGTGTGATATCTGTGTTATTGGGGTTTGATATTAACTTGCTATTCTGAGACCAGGGAATTATCCTTGTGGTGTGAGCAAGAGCAGAACATTAGGACCAAGGAAAGGTAGTGTAACTCCACCAGTGTCCCAGACTGGTATAAAACGGGTGAAGAGCTCAGCACTAAATTAAGAGGATCTGTGCCTCAACAGAAGTTTCACATGTGAGTCAGAGTCCCATGATTTTTTGGTACAGTTTACATCCTTGTTGCCCTTTATTGCAGCAAAGGTCACTGAAGATGTGGGTAATTTTTCAAGAATCTTGTGAAATTTTAGCTGTGTGACTTCAATCTTAAGGGAGATAATGCGGCAAAAACCCAACTGGAAAATGTTGCTTTTGGGGATCAGATGCTGAACACAAAGTTGGTACTGTCAGCCCTGAGAATGGAGATGGTTGGGAATGCACTGCTCTATGTGAGGAATACAAGATTAACCTAATGATAATAATTATGCAAACCAACATGACTGACTGCATTGTTCTCAGAGCTATAAAGTATCTTTTTATGTCTTTATTTCTCTTTAACTTGAGGAACTTTGTAATAATTTCTCTGAGTTCATTTCAAATTGCATATGTTTTGGAGAAAACAATATGATCTGGACAAGTTTAATTTTAGAAATTAAATAGACTGGGTACTTAAGTATCTGCTTGCTAATGGTAAAGAACTATGACTAAAATCCTAAAAGCAGAGTCAATAACTTTTGAATAATTCTGGATCAATTGTAGGAGGCTCATTGTAATTCTTGTTGCATATGAGATACACTGGTTATGTATCTGTCAGTTCTTAATATGCACATGGCAAAAAAGTTTCTGGGAAAAATTTTGTGAATTCTTTGATGTAGAGATTCTCTTGTCCTTAAAGTGAACCTTGAAATAATTGCTTTCATGAAAATACTAGCAATAAGAGAAAATATAAAAATCATGTGATTAAGAAATCATTTGAAGTATTTTCCAAATGTTTTGAGCAGATAGAATATCTGCTTATGTAGACACTTAGAAACAGGAGTCTCCTGTATTGTTGCTATTTCACATGATGATTTCAGGTGCAGGTCTGGCTACCCTCAGAAGGATTCAGAGGACCATGAGGAGAGTGACAGCTTTACTGCACATTAATGGCATTTCCACCTTGACTTCCCCATTGTGTAAGGGGCTGAAATGCCCCCAGGTTCCTGTTAGGCTGCAGGGAGCTGCTGCTCAATTTACAGGGAGGAGCTCATGGTTAGCTCAGCCAGGCATTTTCCAGTCACCCGTTTGAATTCTCTTTTCTTCCATGCTGGATGTGATTTTGTTGAAACCCTGTGAATGGCAGCACTCCTGATCTGCTCTGGCACAGGAGGGAGGACAATTAGAGCTCCTGACTTTCTGCATTTCTTAATATTGCTCCTGCCTTCCTTTTCTGCTTCTTGTTTGTGTTACCTCTTGCTGTGTCTCAAGTAAAAATAACCAGTAGGTAGTGTTATGTCACAACACAGGCTTTCAGCACAGGCAGTGGTTTTGTAATTCTTTTGAATGCATCAAAACCTTGGGAAACACAGAAATAGTGGATTTCTCCTTTTGGTTCCCTAGCTTGATATGCTGAGGGCTGTAGTTAACTTTGACATAGCCTGTAAGGCAGGATATGAATGACCAGGTAGATTAATTAGTTTAAAATAACCTGGATGAATTTAATGAGAAGTGTTTGTCTGGAATTTTGGCTTTGGTTGTGTGAGTGTTTCCTACATGCAACAGCAACCATGGCTCTACTGGCCCAAAAGGCCCAAATTTGGTATTGAGTGACTTTCTTCATGCTTTTCTTTTTAATTTTATCTCCATCTTTAGATGAGAAAGCCTGGAGAGCCCACGGAATTCAAAGGATGAGGGTCACCAGGGATTTATGCAATATGTTCACTTTTGCAAATTACTGTTTAGCACTGAATTGATATTTTTAGAGAACTTTAACTGTAGATTTCATTTCCTGCAGTTAGCAGCAAGTCCAGAAATTGTCATTATTAGGTAAACTTATGGTTTTCCCTTTGCACAGGACTTTGTATTTATATTATAATTAAAAAGAAGCCTGCCCTGAAAAATGATACTCTGTGTCAGGAGAGTTGGCCAGACAGTTAATTATACACTTATTATGTAATTGTGTATTTTTATTAATTATACATCTCTTAACTGTGAAAATTTCGTTTTCAAGCAACTGAGATATAATAATAATAATTCTCAGTGTTCAAAACACCATCCCTTGTGCCAATGTTTTCTGGTATTTGTGATGTAGAGCAGTGTTCTTCAACAATGATCCATGGAATGGTGTATGTCTTGAAATGAGTTATTTACTGAAGTCATGAATTTCAGGGTTGATAAGGTAGATGTAGGAGAATATTGCAACTGAAGGGATCTGCTTGTCCAAGAGGGCTGGAAAATGCCAATATTGAATATGTGCAGTGAGAGGTGGAATGGATTTTTTCTCCCACATTTTTGAGGATTTTTACATTACATTTTGTGAGCATTAAAAAACATATGATAGGTTTCTAATTCTTGGAGAGAGGAGTGTATGAGGAGAGTAGAGTTTTCCTATCACTCCCAGAAGGGATTTGTCTGCCATGCAACCTCACCTTGGATTTGTAGAGATGCTTCATTTTCCTTTGGAGGCAAATTTGGGTGTGGGAGTGGAGACAATTTCTGCCAGCACGTGTGTGCCAGTCCCTTTGTCCAGCTGTGGCCTTCATTCTCAATTGCCTGAAAATATTTTTAATTAAGGCTTCCTCATTTGGAGAATTTAGAGATGTGATGACATTTTCTACTTGCCTTGGAGCACGTTTGGAAGGAAATTTTGCTGTTTCCTTCTCTTGTATCTCTAGAATGCTTCAGTTTTTGGGTAAGATTCCTTCACAGGAGCTGTTTAGAGCCCCCAGCCCTTCCCAGGATCTTTGAGTGCCACTATCAAACCCCAAAAATATGGAAAGATTACAAAACCCAAAGAGACCAAATTTTATACAGGAGAGAGAGATGTGCCATTGATGTATGGGAACATTACTGCTGCAAATTCCAGTTCTTTCTGTGTTCTTGTCCTATTTTTTATGTAGCTGGGAATTTTTTATTTCACTGGGAATATTTATTCTGTATGGGCCTGCTTCAACATGACATGCTGCAGTTATTATTTCAGTTTCACATCATTGATCCCTAAGGAAATATTTTTCACCAGCCAGATCTTTGACTTTTTTTTGCTCCCTCTCCCTTTTTTTCTTTTTTTCCTTTGTTCCAGTACTTGCTGAAAGTGTTAGATGAAGTAGGCCAGCTGCTCTTCTTTCTGGAGTGTTTGGAATTAAAATTTCTGATAATTTTAGCTCTTGTTCAATACACCTGAATTAAAAAGCTAATCAGTAATTGACATTTGGAAGAGAAAGTCTTCATTTTTGTTTACCCTTCAGGTTAATTTTAAATGAATATTTCTCAGATCATGTAATTTAAAATGTTTTTTTTTTCCTACAATGATGAGTATTGAACCTAAAATAGAATCATTTCTTGTTGGCTCAGAAATAATTTACTGAGGCTCCTTTTCCCCTAGCTATGAGATTCAGAATATTTCCCTCATTGTTACTTTCAGCATTTGTTCTCCTACCTGTGTTAGCCTTTATAAGATAATTCCCAATAGGGGAAGGAATTACCATCCCTTTATTGATGTTTCAGAGAGCAATATCCACAGCCAGTGCTGTCCCTGAGGATCTGATACACACACATTTCACTACAAATAAGGAAGCAGTAGTGATTTTGCATACTGTTGATGACATGCTTGGATTTTTGTGTAGATTTTAGTGATTTTTGACATTTTATTAATATATTGAGAAAGGAATCTAAAAATCCTCGAGTGTAGGTTTTGAGAATTGCTTTGTGTTTGCATTTGCTGCTTGCCAGTTCTGTGATAAAAAAACCCTTCAACATTTGCTCCTTTACCTTCCTCATGTCAATTACTAGATATTCTTGGGTAGTACAAACATAATTTATATGTGAATGATGTGCTTTATTTTGACCATTGCCACAAATAATTTGCAGACTTTTTCTTGTTTCTTGAAGAAGGCTCAAAAACCCAAGCACACTGAGAAAGGCTGTTTTAATTTCACCTGGGGTTGTAAATCAATATCCATTTACTATGCAGTTACTGCTTGCTTTTCCCTGGGTAATAGTATGGCAAAGGACACTTTTTTGCAAGAGTAAGCAAGCATCATGCAATATTTGTGACATTTCCTGCAGGACAAAGGCAAGGTGTAATCAGTTTGTGTATGAAGTATGTGCAGCCCATCTCATGTGGTGCCTCCAATGCTTTCATAAATGAAATCTCTTGAAAAATTATGCCATATGTTATTCTATTGTATGTTATTGATTACAGCTGAAAAAGGAAGGTAGGGGTGGCACAGTGTAGCTTTGTGAGTTCTAATTGATTTATTGGTTTAACAGTTTAAAATAAATACATCATAAACATATATTCAACAATGTCAACAGTTGATTTATAGGCCAGTAGCAACATAACAAATTACATTTATGATTATATACACATATGTCCTTATACATGTTTCCCTATACATTTATAAACCTCATATATAATTTATTGCTTGCCATTTCAAATCAAAGTATCATACACATTAATTATACATGAGAATCCTGCTTTATAATTGTTATTTCTGTGTATGGCTTGGAGTTTGGCCCAAAATACATGTCCTTTTTGCAGGTTATTGAGAATATTGTGGATACTTGAATTGAAGAGTAAGCCAGGATTAGGGCAAATGAACAGCTACACATCATTCTTTGCTTAGGTGAAAAGCAGATTTTCCAGATTTTCCCATAAAGAGATTTTTCCAGTTTTTATAAGAAAGAAAAGCTGGTGGCTGCTCCCCACTTGGTGGGTGATGTGGAATACTTTGCTGGGCTCAGCTCCCTGCTCATAGGAAACATCAGTCTCACTCTTTTGAGGGTGGACAAACACAATTTTAATTTGTGTTTCATAACTTTGGTGGATGAATTCTGGGAGAATGGGAAGCATGACTGATCTAATAGTTAAGCAGACTCTTTGCAGGAGTCCTAAGGTCACCTAAGAGAGTTCTGTGCTCCCTCAGCTCCCAGGCCCCATGCCTTGATGTGGCATCCAGCACACCCTGCCTTTGTTATCTGCTTCTTGAAAAAGCATTCTGTGCTGTGGGATTGCTTTGTCACACCAAAGACAAGTTTAAACATTCATAAGATTTTTTTTTTTTTTTGGTACTAATAATAGTTCTTTGTATCTCCATGTGAAGAGACTGTCTCCTGCTTGAGTCAGAGACTGGGCTGTTGGTTTGTTTTCTGACAGTGAAGTGCAATTAGAACTCATCCCTTTTGAAGCTTGCTAGTGAGAGAGACCCTCTGGCTTCCCAGGAGCTCCCTTTAGACTGATTACATAAACTATTTATTACTTGGGAGAAAGTGTGAGAGAGATTTGGACTTCTTTTTTTTTTTAAGTGTTTGTAATAGAAACATCTTTGTCGCTCTCTATATAGTAACATAATCCTTCAGGGGAAGAAGAGGAGTCCTTTTTGACTGAGTAACAGGCTCTGCAGAGGGGCTTCTAGTGATCCCAGTGTGCCCAGATGCCTTGGCAGCTGCTGGGGGAGCTGGAGGAGCAGGAGGCTGTGGGAAGTGTGGGAAGGTAGGGATGGGGAGCAGAACCTGGCAGGTGCTGGGGAGGATGGCCACCAAGCACCTGGACTGAGGAAGGGTCATTTCTGGGTTCCAGGAGACAGATGGTGAGTTGCAGAGATGGGCAAAATTAATATTTAACAACACAAACTCAGCTCAGTTTGGGCCAGCCATGACTTTGCTCCTGCCAACACCATCTGCAGCATTCCAGAAACACATCCCTACCTCCTCAGCCAAGAGCAGCCAGGCTCAGCTGAGCAGAGGCAAAACACTGTGAGACACCAGCTTCTCTGGAAAGGGAAAAAATGGCAGGGAAAAGGCAGCAGCAGTGATTCCCAGCTCCTGCAGGAGTGAGGAGGAACTCTTGGCTGGTTCAGAGAGGGCAGAGGAGTGGAAGGAAGCCTGCAGCTGTTGGATGGGAGAAGCAGCTTGTTCTGGGATTGCAGTGGGATGAGTGACCAAGGAAGGACAGAGTTTCCTCCCTCCCATTCGTTTTGACTCCACACTGCACAGTGCAGGTGAAATGAGAACATTTTTGCATCTCAAAAGTGGAAGGACTGTAACTGAAGGAGAGCGAGCAGAGAGGAACTGGTAGAAATAAAACACGAAATCAGGGCAAAGTTTTAGGGTCAGCATTAGCAATATACATTCTAGGGAAAGATTAGAAGCATAAATCAGCCACAACTTAATTACTAGGCTGGGAATTGGTTAAATATTTCTACCTAGTAAGCCAAGCACTGAAGAATCCATTGTGAAGTTTTTTTATTTTTTTACTTTCTACAATAGATTCAGGAAGAGATCAAAGTTGCAACATAAAACCCAACAAACTTTCTGGAGCCATAAGATTACTGCTGCTTTTGGTGAAATCCTTGAAAGCAGGGGCAGAACTGTTGTGACAATTTTGCAACCCCCCCCCTCTCAACTGCACAGCTGGGGACAAGGCATTGGGACAAAGTGGAGGAAAGCTGCCTGCTGACTTCTATTATTCCTTTCTTAGGTAAAAGAGGAAAAGACTTTATTGCTAGGAAAGAAAGCATAAAACCACAGTATAAAATAAATATTAAGTAGGGACATTGTAGCTATTAAAATGCTGTGTAATGAGCAGGCAGCCCAGGATGGGCACCTTGCTTTATGTGCAGTGCTGGTCTATACCTGAAGCCATCTAATCAGAGATAGGTGTCCTTTAATTAAGGCTCATGTGCAGTGTGGTAGCAGTGAGGGAATATGATGAGAAGAAATGCAAAAGAAAGGCGCTTTATTTACCACACTGGGAAGCCTTTATCGTATGGAAATGATCAGAATTTAAATTTTCCTCATCTGTCCCAATTTGCTGCTGCTTTAATTAAAATAACACGGAGCACACGTGGGGCGCTGTGCTGGATGTGCCCCCGGTGCCTGTCAGATGGGAGGCAGGGGCTGCCGACAGGGCAGCATCCGCAGGGACGTGGGGCCAGATGGCCCGCCTGATTTTATTCATTTACATCTCCATTACGGCTTTCCTCGCCTCCATCTCTCCGAAGGGTCAGTTCGTTCCTTGGGAATCGTTTCACAGCCGTGTTTAACCCTCTGGAGCCCGCAGCGCTGCAGCGTGTCCCTCACCTCTGCCCAGCCCAGCGTTCCATGAATTACCCTTCCCTCGGCTGATTCACCCAATGCTGCTGTTCCAGCTGGCACCAAAATAGTGCCACAATAGTGCCAAAATAGTGAGATGTTTTTTCTTCTTTTCCACCCTCACCTGCCCAGGGAGCAGCCCCGGCTGCTGGGTATCACCGCTTAGGGCATCGCCGCTTTGGGCATCGCCGCTTTGGGCTGCTCTGTTACACCCCCAAAACCTCCTTGTCACTGTCCTTATTCCGGCTCCGGGGCTCCAGAAAGCACAGAGGAGTACTGAAAAAAAGAGAGTTTAAATGTTTTTTGGTTTTTTTTTTTTTTTTTTTTTTTTTTTTTTTTTTTTTTTTTTCCTTTTGGTTTGGCGCTCGCAGCCGCGCTCGGTTCGTGCGGGATCTGCCGCCTCCCGGTGGCTCCTGCGGGGAGATGCTGGGGCTGGGAGTGTTGGGAGATTTTGGGTAATATTTAGAGATTTTGGTCAGTGTTTAGAGATTTTGGGTGTTATTTAGATATTTTGGGTGGTGTTTAGAGATTTTGGGTGGTGTTTAGAGATTCTGGGTCGTGTTTAGAGATTCTGGATAGTTTTTAGAGATTTTAGGGTGTTGTTTAGAGATTTTGGGCGTTATTTAGAGGTTTTGAATAAAGTTTAGATATTTTGAGTCGTGTTTAGAGATTTTGGGTGGTGTTTAGAGATTCTGGATAGTGTTTAGAGATTTTAGGGTGTTGTTTAGAGATTTTGGGCGTTATTTAGAGGTTTTGAATAAAGTTTAGATATTTTGAGTCGTGTTTGGAGATTTTGGGTGATGTTTAGAGATTCTGGATAGTGTTTAGAGATTTTAGGGTGTTGTTTAGAGATTTTGGGTGGTGTTTAGAGATTTTGGGTGATGTTTAGAGATTTTGGGTAGTGCCCAGAGATTTTTGGGTGCTGTTTAGAGATTTTGGGTGTTATTTAGAGATTGTAGATGTTGTTTAGAGATTTTTAGGTGCTTTTAGGAGGTTTTGGGTGGTGTTTAGAGATTTTTGCATAGTGTTTAGAGATTTGGGGTGGTGTTCAGAGAATTTGGGTGATGTTTAGAGATTTTGGATGTTGTTTAGAGATTTTGGATGCTCTTTGGGGATTTTGGAGATGTTGTTTAGAGATTTTGGATGCTCTTTGGGGATTTTGGGTAGTGTTTAGAGATTTTGAGTGCTGTTTAGAGATTTTCGGTGTTGTTTGGAGATTTTGGGTGCTGTTTAGAGATTTTGGGTGTTTAGAGATTTTTTGGGTATTATTTAGAGATTTTGGGTGTTGTTTAGATATTTTGGGTAGTGTTTAGAGATTTTGGATGCTGTTAAGAGATTTTGGGTAGTGTTCAGAGATTTTGGATGCTATTTAGAGATAAAGCTGGGAATATCACCTTCCAAAAAGCTGTTTGGCACAACCAAAAGCACCTGCATTCAGAGCACGGTTTTTAATTTCTTCCTTCTCTTGCATCCACAGTGATAACAAAGCAGCTTCAATTTGTTTGGTCTTTTCTTTTATCAGGGGTTAGTATTAGTAGTTAGTGGTTAGTATTGGCAACAAAATGAGCTTGTTGCATGCGATTCAGTGGGAAAAAAGTCAAACTTAGAAACAATTTCTAGATCCTGAATATGTATTTTGTATTAAAAAGGCTGTTCAGTAATTCAGGACTCCATTCAGAAATCTGTGGGATTTCTGTACATTTAGGTCATTCTGTACATTTAGGTCATTCTTGGATTCCAGAAGAGTAGCAAGACTCATTTTGATCATGACTGTAAAGCAGAACAAATAGCAAGATGCATTTCCACATACTGTGTTTTAGTGACAAGTGCAGGAAAAACAGTGAATTCACCCCAAAAATTTGTAGCATGCCATGACAAGAAAAAAAAACCAAGAAAAAGCTCTGAATAAAGTGCCATGAAGAGATGAAACCTCATATGATAGCACAGGGAACAAGGCATTGCATTTTCAGGATTCTGAATCAATAACTGGAATTTCGAACATCTCTGGAACAATTTGCAAAATACCTTGTATTATGATCCATAGATTTTTTTTTTTGAGAAAGATGTGTAAAAATTAGAGGCATAGTTTTGACAAGGATCTCAAATTTTGAGGGTTTTTTGCAAAGTTTATCCAGACTTTTGAAACTTTTTTGTCACTTCAGACCTTCTGAGAGCTCCCAACTTTCCTTGTTAGATTGACAGCAACCAAATATTTCCTTAGTCCTTCCCTAGAACTCAGAAATTGCCTGGCTATTTTTCAGTTGTCCTGTTAAAATAACTTTATGAATGCTTTTTATCCCACCTTTACCCAGTACTTGAGTTCTGTGTTCTCATTGCTTTTATTTTACTCTCTTTCCCTCAGTACATTTTGTCTCATTACTTAATATTGTTAATATTGTACCAGGCCTAGAGAGAATGAGCTCATGATGTGAGTGAAGTAGACTTTTACAATTATACGACATACAAAATTGTATAAAAAATATTGAATGATTTATTTGGGGACATGAGTACATTATACCAGTAATCTAATTCCCAGTATCTTCCTAAGCAGCTTTCAAAACCATTTTTTGATTTCTTTGGGTTTCAAATTGCTGCTAAAATGATGAAAATGGATGGAGCAGCTGATGAATCACCATGACAATGTTTGGTACCAACGGGGACTTTTGCCAGAGTGTTTTCACCAGGAGCAGGGTCCCAGTGGCACTGGCCCACTTAGACCTGCAGATACAAATTAAAAAAGGATTCTTGCTATTTCCTTTACTTGTACTGGTGTTGCAACAGCTTGAATGAAAGTTTCTATGAAGAGTAATAAATGAATGTAGCTCAAAGCTCTGTGTTTGGGTGGCACAGAGAGCTGTGGGTTTTTCTGCAGCCTGTGGACTGATGGAAACCATCACAAACCAGTCAGCAGGAGGGGCTGGGGGGCTCCTGGTGGCCTTCAGAGAATGGTGTTAAACAATATTAACTAACTCCTCTTTGCCTGCCCTGACACACAGCTCTCTCCTGAGGGAGCCTGGGGAGCCCATGTTTCATGTGCAAATTAATCAATGGGAATGTTTCTGTGAAATGGACATCCATGAAAAAAATTTGTTTTCTATGAAAGAGCTAAACCTGACTTTGCACGTCAGCATCAGAAGCTTTATGGATGTAGATTGAACCAGACTTCTGGAAGAGGAAATGAAACAAAACCAAAGCAAGCCCAGAATCAGAAACAACATTAAATGGTTATTTCTTGCACAAAAATCTATATTGTCTGGTGAGTGGGATTCTATTTTCAAGCCTTCCTCCTGCCTGTGGGGACTTCATTAGTGCTGGCATCAGGCATTGGATGCCCTGGCAGTCTGCACTCAGCCCCACAGGTAAATATCATCTCCTGACTCTGACCAGGCTGGGTCAATTCACAATTTGTTGATTGGAACTGTCATTAATTATGGCTGAAAAAGCAATTGCAGGTGACAATACAAGCAAAATAAGCACCAGCTGTTGTGGAAGTCATAAGGTAGGAAATCTTGGTCTCAGGTTGTGTTTCTCAGTAGCACTAATAATAATAAATAAGTAGCACAGTAATTAGTGCTTTTTTTCATTTTGCAGGTGGGACACGACCAGAGGACATACTAATGTCTGGCTTTTTTTTTTTTTTTTTTTTTTCCCCAGGATGATTTTCTGTACAGTGTCTCTGTTCTAAGTGGAATCCTTTGCACAGTCTTGGCAGTAATCAAATTTATGCTGGGAAAGGTCCTTACAAGCAGAGCACTGATAACTGATGGTGAGTGTGACTTTGATCCTGCTCCTGTTACAGACTCTTCCAGGGGCCCCTGCATGATGAGAGCTGTGAATGAAAGAGCATTGAAATAAGGCAGCCACTGAGAAATGGGAAAAAACCCAGACCCAAACCCTAGAACAGTCTGTGGTACCACTGGCCTCTAGCACAGAGAGGTCAGCTGAAATGAGCTAACACCATTAAAAAGTTGAGTGTGGGGGTCCATGAATGTGCTGGGAGAGCTCTCTCCTCTGCCACAGCTGCTTCAGGTCTGGAATTCAGGTAACAGAGCAAACCAGGCTTAGCCTGACTCTGGTTTTCCAATCATCTAATGTATCCTATGGCTAGAAATATTATGAGTAATGTCTGGTGGAACCAAGCAGTGGATGTGTGGATAGTGAGCAATTACAGAGTTAGAGGTGGAGCAGATAATGGATTAGAGGTGTGTTAGTCAGAGTTAGGCTGCAGCAGGGGGATGTGACACCAATTTAGAGAGCTTTGGTTAGGTCACCTCCATCCTCACTGCCTGTGCCTGGTAAAATCCTGAAAGCTCAAATGAAGCAAAGTCTGCTGCAGAAACGCTGCCTGCCGTGAGCAGGGATCACCACAGTGCTGGTGCCATCCCTTTGGTGTCATTTGTCACCACAGGGCTTCCCTGCCTCTCAGCAGAGCTGCTGGGGCAGGGCAGGCGTGAGACAAACCCTTCCCTGGCCTGCACTGCTCTGGCCCTGCTGGGGTTTGAGATCCCTTGTGGGATCTCCTCCCTGCCGCCCCTGCATCAGCCCCTGACTGCTCCTGCTTTTAAAGCAGGTTGGAAATCATGCTTTCAAAGTGGGTCCAGATATTCCTCTCACTGCCAGGGCTCAAGCTCCTGAATCCCCAGAAATCCCAGGCTCTGCCCTTCACACGGGTGAGGCCACAGTGATGGCAGCAGTTTCACAGATCTCTCCCAGATTTATCTGCCAGGGCAGTGTGAATTACTCAGTAAACAAACACTGTAGTGTGTTCATGATTCATGGGTTGTGGTACCTAAATTATTTTACTCTTTGCTACAGATTTCACTTTAAGGAAATTCAATTCTCAGCTTACTCTAGAGAGACATAAATTTTGCTTTATTTTAAGCAAATTAAACATACTTAATTTTTTTTCTGGATGATGTGTGATAGCACATGTTATGAGTATCTCTATCATCCCACTTATATAAATTCTTCATGAGTATTTATATTTTAAATCTGAAAGAAGCAAAAAAGGCATCAGAATAGCAGTGAGGGGGTTACAACTAAGCCATTGCCTCCCTGCATTTGGGATTCTCTCCCAGCAGATCTCCAGCTCAGAGATCTTATCCTTTCCAAGGGGCTCTGCCACTCTAGACATTTGAATATTTAAATATCTCCAACCAAAGGGTGCTGGGAACTGCAGCCCATGAGCCTGACTTCCTTCCCTGCCTGGGTGGAAGTGAGACACATTGACCATTTCAGAGCTGTGCCTAGGAACCCTCCCTTCAAACAAATGTAGCTTAGTTTTGAAACAGAGCAGCTCATTCAGCCAAAATATTAACTGAAAATTCCTAAAACACTCCAGCTCTGAATTGTTCTCCTGTATGACAGAAAAATCTCTTTCCCAATAATTACATCCTTACATCCTCATGCTAATGATACTGCTTCTGAGCTGGAGACTGCTCATTCTTTGATTAAAAAAATTAGGGGAAAAAAAAGTATACAATTACCTCAGCCTGGTTTTTATCTCTCTTCTCCCCTCTAGAACTACTTTAGAAAATGTAGGAGGCTGATCTTAACATGTGTGGTTAAATATCTGCTTTCACAAGATATATTTACATATGTACTTGATTTATTAATGATCAGGAAGAGACAATGTGATTCAGCAGCTGAGACAGATTTAGCAGTCCCTTGCATATCTTTTTTTAGTGTTTTCTGTTTCCTGCTAATTTACCTCCTGTGATCTCTGGCTCCAGACCAACAAACTGTTTTGAGTGAAAGGAGCATGAATTCTTATTCCTAAAAAATAGGTTTATTTTCATAACAGCAAATTCTCTTTTATGCATGTCAACCTCTATTAATTTTCTTTTAATTTTTTTTTTTTTAGAGTAGGGCTTAACAGCAATATCTCTTTAAATCCTGGATGTACAAATCCTAATGAGGCAAAATGTCATTTGTACAGTTTGTTTACAGCAAAAGCTCTTGGCCTTTTGGGTAATAAAAATAGCCATTTCCTGCCTTGAATTTTGTGACATCCCAGAGGACAACTCTGTGACAGTCAGTGATGTCAGCCAACTTTCCTGTAGGTTTTGGGTACCTGTTTCCTACCCAGATTTAGCCACCTGTTTTTTCCTGTGCTGGCCTTACACTCTGAGCAGTGTCTGGATTAATACCTGCAGCCATTCCATGATTTCCTGCCACACCAGCAAAGAAAGATTTGCCTGAATGAGAGTCAGGAAGGGAAAACTATTTCCTTTGCAAGTAGCTTTAAAATTATTTGGGATCACCAGCCAAGAATGGCATGGAAATGTTTTATTCTTTTGCATGAATCCATTTGTGCTGATGAATTCTGAATTAAGCTGGAGCAGGGAAAGTAACACTGGTTTAACATTCTAATTATTAATTTATATTTTCTATTCTTTATTTCTATAGACACAATATGCATAATTTCAATGAGTATAAATGAGTAAATAGACAAAGGCTGGATGTGAGAGGTGTGGATCAAAGGACAGGCTCAGGAACAAGTGTCAGGTGTATCATTGCTGGCAGTCATGGGAACTGCAAAAACCTGGCTTAGTCTGTAAACAACAGCTGGCTAGAGCTGGCTCACCAAGCAATGTAGAATATTTCAAGTTTGATATTTCATTTGCTATCTAGATTAAATAATGTATGGATCTACCAAATGAATGCATTCTCAGGGACCTTTTTTTGTGTAAAACAACAGGGGTATCTTTTGGGTTATTGTGGAAAAAAATCAGAAAAGGGGAATTTGGAGTTAAAACCAGAACACAAGGAATGACTTATAAAACCCCAAATCAATAATCAACCCAACAGGAATTGAATAGAAAAGGACATTAATTTTTCCAAAAGCTCTATGAGAATTTTGAAGGAACAGCCTTGGAGAAGAAGAGAACAGGTTAAAAAAAAAAAAAAAGTAATCTAAAAGGATGTTCATTAAAATTGTAAATTGTAGATAAGAAGCTACTGTGGTATATCTAAAGCATAAATAGAAAATATTACCAGGATTATTCTGTATGTCGTCAGCAATGTCTACAGCTCTAAGCAATAGTGCCAAGCATGTAAATAAATACATAGAATGGAATAAAAACTTCAAACTTTGACAGGGAAACTGTGCAAAACCATTTCCCTTTCCATGAGTTCCTGGCGTTCATCCTTTAATTATTTCTTTTTCCCCTTCTAGGTTTCAACTCTCTTGTAGGTGGAATAATGGGATTTTCCATCCTTCTTAGTGCAGAAGTGTTTAAACACAATTCCTCTGTCTGGTTCCTGGATGGCAGTATAGGAGTGTTAATTGGACTCACAATATCTGCCTATGGAATCAAGTGAGTATCTCCTGGGAGCAGGCAGGGCCCTCAGAGTTGGGAGGTCATAGCCTTTGGGAGTTTAGGTAATTCCAGTGAAATCAGTCCCTGGAATTTATTAGACAAGCAGCCAATGCTGGAACTGGATGTGTGGAAAGGGTTATAAAAGGGTGTGTTCCCCACATCAGCTGGAAAGCAACCAGGACTTAAAAAGAAATCAGAATAATTTTAGATTTTTGTGTACTTGAAATGAAATATCTGAAAAATAACCACAAATGATGGATAAAGTCCTCTCTGCATTTATGGCACATTTCTGAGCACTGCTTTGCCTTTGGATTAAAGGAAAGGTGCCCAAAATTAAAGAGGGATCTTGCTATTGATTTCTGTCCCAGCCCTGCCTTTGGCAACCTCTGAACTGAAGGCTCCTGCTCATGTTTCAGATACTGTTTCTCTTGAATTTTAAGATGCTTTCTTGATTCACATCAGAAACAGAATAAAAAAATGAAATGGAGCTCTGCCATGCTTTTCATTGCTGCCACATTTTCCCTTGACTGCATGGAACCTAACCCAAATTTTGGACTTTATCCCTCATGGCTTACCTGCCACAAGAGAAAATGGGAGATGGAGCATCTTAGTTGGAATTATGCCCACTGAGAAGCAGCCCTTGGCCAGGCTGCAGTCAGCCCCCAGCTGGAAACTGTGTGGTTTTGGGGTTTAGGGTTTTTTTTCAACTTGGAAAATTCAATTAACATTTTAATGGGGAGTACCACTCTTAAATAGGCCAGTATAATCACAATTTCCACTGTAAAACTTAACTGTTCTGGAAAGCTGTAAAGGCTATTACACCACCTGAGTTCTTTTTTATTCATGAATATTTAAATATTCAGTTCTGGGGCTGTCCTGTGCTTGATCCTTTGTGTGGTGGACTATAGCTGGCCTGTTATCTATATTCTTAAATAAATAAAATCCTATGTCTTCATTTCTTTAAAGACTTTAAATCCTTTTAATAGTGTCACCTGTTTTAGGATATACATAACACTAGGCATTTCCCCTTTCCTGTCTAAAAATATACTTTAAAGTGCTATGTAGTGGATTCTAGTGGTGTAACACACCCTATAGCTGTAAGAATTTTATTTAGTGAGGTATAGAACTGCTTCTGAAAGTACTATTTACAAGACTAATTCAAAATTATCAGAGGAAACATCTCATGTCAGGTTTCACAGGCATGAGATGTTTTGGCACATGAGGAAAAATGACACATTTTTGTGTTTATAATGTCTTTAAAATATTTGATTCTTGAAGTATTTGTGTAAAGTTACAAGTGAGTTGTCATTCTGAGGGTCCCATTGATGGCCCAAGGTGTATTTTTCTTTGAAGGATTATGAATAATCATTAAACTGAAAGTGACAAAGTTAAGTGTAATGTTGCCATTATTTAGAGTTATCACAAAGTATGTGCAGTTAGATATAAGGTAATAAAGTCCAGGTAAATATTATCATGAACATTGTTTGAAAATATGTATGTGGGGCTTTCTTTTACAAGCAAATTGAATAGGTAAATTATTATATTATATTATATTATATTATATTATATTATATCATATTATATTATATTATATTATATTATATTATATTATATTATATTCCTATAGCTATGTAATAGGTATATATTGTTATGTTATATTATATTGTATTATATAATATTATAATGAGATATTATACAATATATATAATATATTATATAATTATATAATTATATAATACATATATAATTATATAATCATTATAATTAATAATATATTTAAAATAATATATTATGTATTATATAATTCTATATGAAGCATATAATATATAATACATAATATATTATATATTATATAAATTATATTATATTACATTATATTATATTATAAGTATATACCTATGTAATAGGTATGTTATATTATATTATATTATATTATATTATATTATATTATATTATATTATATTATATTATATTATATTATATTATAATGATATATTTTATAATGATATATTATAAAAATTATATTATATATTATATATTATATATTATATATTATATATTATATATCATATATAGGATAATATCATATATAGGATAATATTATGTATAATATAATACATAATTATTATATTACATTACATTACATTACATTACATTACATTACATTATATTACATTACATTACATTACGTTACGTTACATCACATTACATTACATTGCATTATATTACCCATAGGTTAAATTTTGGTGTTTTTCTTAAGAACCCTGTAAGCTTTAGGGGTTTATTTGCCCCAGCTGTGTTTACTCCAGCTGACCCCTGTGCTGTCCCTGCAGGCTGCTCATGGACATGGTGCCCCGGGTGAGGCAGACGCGGCACTACGAGATGTTCGAGTGAAGGTGCTGCCCTCTCCCTGCAAGGACTGTAAAGCCACAGCAAGTCCTGGCAAGTGGTGCCAATGGTATTTTCCTGAACATGCAGTTTGTCCCCCCGTGGTCTGTTTCTGTTGAAGTTTGTTTGAATGGGAAATCTCTCTGTAAATCTGGCATATTGTGCACACTGCTTGCGATTCAGCCAAACCGCAGCGTTTTGGTTTTTTTTTTTTTCTTTTTTTATTTCCTTATTTATTTCCAGTATGCTATTGATTCCTGTGACAATAGAAAACATGCAGTTTGCAGCTTGAACCCAGCTGCCATGTTGTATATTCCAGAGTGAAAGTGTTCTCAATGGTGTGGTAAGCCTGTGGGTAAAGAAGTGCCAGTTTCAGATTTGAGTTTTGGATTTTTTTTTCTCCCCTGGCCTGTATTTTCCCAAACACATGCTGTAACAAACAGGAGTACAATCCTTGCTAACCTCTTCAACTAAGAGTATCTTACATAGAGTCTGGACACCAAGAACTGTGTTGCTTAAAACACCTCAGTAGCTACTTCCACCCTCTTGTTGAAATAGACACCCAGAAAGAGCAGGCACTGCCCTTCCTGTGATCAGAGAGATTCTGCATTTTACCCCCAAATTAACTGAAACGATACCTCTTCAATTTCAATTCTATTTTTTCTTAATGAGACACTGTTCATAGCTTTGCATGGACCAAACAAGCACACACAGTGTTACTGTACAGACCAAAGCCAAAAAAGTCATGCAGGGAAGAGGAGCTGCTCAAGGAATGGGATTTTCATCTCCTATTTTACCATCTGCAGCTGTAGCAGCGTGTGTGACGTTGTGGTTGCTCTGTAGTCTGACAAAGGCACAGCAGTGGCTCAATCTCATGGTGAGATACAGATCTATTTATTAGGTTTAGATTGTCCTGTAAAGTGTTGCTCACTTTCCACCACACATCTTATATATTACTTAATAGCAGGTTAAATGATGAAAGAATCTTGATGTATAATCAATAAAACTGGTATCTATTTTATACAGTATCTGTAAGTAACATTTGAAAACTATTTCCAGAATGTATCATAGAACAAAGTCTTCCTGTATAGCAGCTATTAAACTGGATTCTCTGGCTATAGCCATTTTCTCTTTATTTGATGTATTCCAGGTCAGTTTTCACTACAGAGAATCAGTGTTATTGCTTCTGTTTATCACAGGTGAATAAAAAATAGGACAGACCACTGTAGAGTTGGAATAAGGCCATGGTAAGTAGGTGAGTAGCTAGAAATGCCCATTTCTAGTACATAACAAAAGGCTACATATATGAGAGTAGATGTACAATTAGACTGATCAGTGAGGGATGTACAGTGGAGACACTGGTTTTTTTCCACAGGTGTGATGGTAAAACTGCATTTCCCATCATCTGTGACTTGACCAGGTCCTTAAGGATCTCTAGTAAAAGCCAACTCCCACTGATATGTGTTGGGAGAGATCCCCCCAGTGGTTTATCTGACCTGGCAGTACCCACACGAGAGTGACAATATTGGAAAGAGAACATGCCTTGATTCTTTGTGGCAAAATGAAATTTGCCCTGCTGCTATCATTTATTTTCATGTTTTGGATCAATTAAGTTTGTATTTGTATGCGAAGCGGTGCTATCAGTGCTGATGCTGCTTGTGCCTTGCTGTCACGGGGTGGTATCACCCAGCTGTGAGGTGACAAAGGAGCTACATCAGAGGAGCATTCAGCAAGGACTCCAGAAGGACTGGAAAGTGTAGCACTGCTCACTGTACTCAGCACAGGCGGATTTTAAAATACCAAATGCCACCCCAAGAGCCTTGTGCTTCTCCCATTATGTTTTTCTCTCACACCAGTTCCATGAAGGGAGCTGTGAGCTGGTGTTAACAGTGTTTGTCAGGCATCTTCAGCCTCAGAACCACAGAGCCGGGGCAATATTAGACATTTCATGAGTTTGTCAGTTTTCTTGATACTGTTTACTCTTTCCCACTTCCCCGAGGGCTTTATTCCCACTCAGTCCCACTGAGAATTTTGAGAATGACATTTGAGAACTACAGAAGTGCTGCTCCCCAGGGCTGCAGTCCAGCAGCCTGTTTGTGCCCAGTGCTGCAGAAAACTGAGAAGGGACATGGTGGTGAGCTCCTGGTATAACCTTTGCCACACCAAAGTCCTAAACCACTGAAAGTATGCAGGGCATTCAAGCCAACACCCAGCTGAAACAGTAAATAGTTCTGTTAGAATGCTGAGTGTAAACAGCAGCACAGATGTGCTGCTCATGCAGAAAGGAAGGTTAAACACTCAGTTAATGAAGTTTCACACTTCCTTCTGGAACTCTGGAATGCTCTGAGGATGTTTCTAAGTGCAGACACCTGAAAAGGCTATGTGGTTAAACAAGTTAATCATACTCTTATCAGATTAATTTAAACCACTTGCAGAGAGTTTTCAGTTACCACAGGTGCTTCAAAGCATTGCTGGTAAATGCAAGAAAATAACAGAAATCCTTGTGATACTTGGTAAAGTCCAGGAAAAAAAGATTCTCAGAAATGGTGGTAAAGCCGGCTGCCATCAAGGAGACTCTGTGTGACAATAGCAGAGAAAATAACTGCTCATCCATCTCCTGTGACACTGCTCGAGCCAGCCACCTCAGAGGGAACAGTTCCTATATGAGCTTTCTTTATTAAATGTCAGTGCCTGTTGATTTTTCCTGACTATGAAATGGCAGGTTTACTTCTAGCTAGGCTGAGGGAAGGTGGACTTTTCAAAAGCTGCAACAGCTCAAAAGCACTGGGACTAATCACCTGAAACTTGGCACTGGCCACCATAATAACCTGCCTGGTGATCACAGCAGCCTCAGCACTGCCAGGGGCTCTTTGTTGTGCTCAGGGTGTGAGGAGGGAGCCTCAGTGCTCACACAAGGAACAGCACTGGCCAGAATGAGCCTGCAAACTGACACTTATTAAAGTCTGGCCAAGCTCAGAATTGCAAATTAATCCCTGAAAGTGACTCTGACGCTGAGCAGATGCTTTGAATCTGGCCATATTGTTCAGCAGGGAAAGGAGCTCAAAAACTCTGTCAGGATTACAGGAGCTGCAATCTCAAATCCCCAGCCATGACCCACACACACCAGGTAGGCATGGGAAATGATAATGTTCACTTTTAGCTAAAAGCCAGAATTTTGAATTTTGATTGTCATTTAAAAAATCACCAGACTAACATCTGCTGCTGATTTATTCCATTTTGCTTCTTGCTGTAGTAGGCAGACAATAAATAAGCATCATCCAACCATGGTGGAAAAAGAGCCTCAAAAGAAGCTCCCTGATGATGTTCCAGGAATGGACCTGAAGCAAAGATCCCAGACAAGAAGCTCCTCAGATGTGGCAAATTCAGCTGTAGGTACACCTGCAGCTGAGAATGTACCTCAAAGGTGCTAATACCATTTGCATTGCTGCAGTCCCAGCTGCCTGGGAAAAAGTGAAGGCATTTCTGGCATTCCTCTTTGTGGGCCAGCTCCTGGAGATGCTAGGCCACGGGACAAGGATTAATAGAATTGTTTGGGGTGGGAAGGATCTTTAAAGGTCATCTAGCCCAAGGTCATCCAGTCCCTCTATTAAACCTTAACAATATGCAGACCAGGAATGTTTGTTCCCAGTCTGACAACACATTTTCCTTGGCAGTCAAAGAAAGAGCTGAGGAAGCTCCTTGAACAGAGTTTATCCCTGGCATTCATGGACTTGTGTAGATGCTTCTCACAGGGGTTCCACACAGTTCTGCTGAGCTGGCAGTGATTTCTCACCTCTCTGCCTGTGCTGGGTATGCTGCCACCGAGGGGAGCTGTGACAGAGCCATCCCTGTGCCCCTGGCTGTGTTCATCCAGGACCAGGAACTGCTCAGGAGCAGCACACAAAAACACATTCCTGTGGCCTGGCACGTGGGGCCGGGTTATGCAATGTGAGAGCATAATTAATGCAGTAACAAGCAGGCAGGGATGTTTTCCTCTGCTGTTCCCTGGGAGCTGCTGGTTTCCCTTCAGCCAAGGGATCAGTATTGGAGGTAGCACTAAGCAGTTCCTGTTTTCTCCTTGTTCAGTGGGATCAGCTGCCCCCAAGCCTCCAGCCCACTGACCAGGAGCTGCAGGAGAAAGGAAGCTCAGAGCTCAGGTCCTCAGGGCTGACTCCAGCACCACCACTCAGCTGCAGGCAGGCTCAAAGCGAATTTTCTTCCATGTTAGTTGTGCAAGTAACTGGGAAATGTCCCATTTTGTCAGCTCCCCCTTCTGGCACCAAACCCAGCGCCCTTCTGAGTTCATCTCCTGCTGACACAGGCTGTAAGGGTTATTGTCACCCCTCACCTCACCATGGAGCAAGGAGTGGAGGCAACTCCTGTCAAACAGGCCAAGTGACAATGCCAACCTCCTGTTACTGGGCAGAACCCAAGCCAGCAGCACATCTGGGGCTGATCACACCAATTCCACCCTCCTGTGGAGGTGAGGAGGGAATTAAAGCCAGGAGGGGGCTCTAGGGATTTGGCAGCTTCCCTTCCACCATCCTCTGTACTTACAATGGCAGCACCAGCTGTTACCTGCTGAGCCACCTAAGGCTCTCACCTCGTCCGTTTTCTTTGTAGTTTTTACTTTTTTCAGCCTTTTTGTGCAGCACTGGTTTGCTTTGATGTGTCTCTCCTCACAAGCAGATGTCTTCAGCCAGGCAGAGCTTCCTGAGGTCCTGCAGGAGCAAGGACCCCTGAGCCAAGGCTCCCAAGCAAGGCAGGACACATGGTGAGACCAAACAGCTGCAGTCTATTCCCTGCAAACTGGTCCCAGGATTTTTTTGCTACAAGGATTTACTACCTAGATTTCAGCTAAATGCAATCTCCACTATCAATAAAATAAAATAACAAGTCTTGACAAGCATAAACACAAATAAGGGGAGTGTGAGGGAGCAGAGTGGGTGCTCCAGATCTTGCACACTGAGGGGAAATGTTTTGAGAGCAGCACAAAGTCCCAGCAAAACGTTTCCATCTGTGGACTCTCTACCAGCTGGAGTTTGACTAAACCCAGTCTAAGCATGTGAGAGTTGAAGTATCCAGCATTTAAGCTCCCCCAAAGGAGCTTTCCAATACAGCTGCATGGTGTAATTTTTATTCCAAGTTCCAATTTTCATAGATTTTTTTCCATTATGTGACTGCAACGCAGCCCACATCTAACTCTAGCTGCTCACCATTTTACAGATGTCTCTTCAGCTTTTTAGATGTCAAATCTGAACAACAATTAAGGGAATGAAACAGGAAGGAAAATGTTTCCAAAAATAAGCAGAACAAGAGCCTGAATGAGCAGTGTCCTCCACTAATTCATTTTGATGGTAGGAAACATTTGGAAATTGTGGTGTGTTGAATAGCAACACAGAACCAACAACATTTTCACCCAATTTAGTCCAAGGGGAAGTATGCCAAGGACCATAAAAAGGGGCAAGTGATGAAGGATATTCACATACTTTTCCTCACTGTAACAGCCATAAAAGGCTCTTGCAGCAGCACTGCACAGTGGAAAAACCACCCTCTGTAGCCATAGTGCACAGAGCTCTCCAGTGAAGACACTGGCCAAGTGGAAATCCAAACCCACCAGCCTGCAGACATCTGTTTGACATCTTCATTTATGCTCTTGCTTACCAGGGTGTGTGTCATTAATCAGGAGAGGGACAATACAAGCTGATAGTTACTGACTTCTGTACTCTTCTGATTCTACAGTACTCACTTATGTGTGGCCACATTAAAAACAAACCTCAACAAACTTAAAAAAAGGTAATGCTGAAAAAAATGAGCTGTTGCTTCTCTCCAGTATATTTGGTTTTTTGTGTTTTTTTTTTTTTTTTTTTTTTTTTTAATACAAAAGGACATTTTTAAACAGATAAAGAGCTGTCTTTTTTTTTTTTTTTTAAACTATTATTTTTTCCACTGCATACTGCTCCTGCATTAATTGCTCGATTACTCTTGGATGCCTCCACCAAAACCTCTCCCCGTTCCCAGCAGCTGACAACAGAGAGCCCTTCCCTCACTCTTGGCTGGGCTAACAAACCCTGAGGTGGGCAGAAAAGGCCTGTCATCAGAATGGGTGCCTCTGACATACCCTGGCAGCTCCCCTGGAGAAGTTTTACTCTGGACATTTGTATTTGTGCAGAGCTGCCAGGGTGATTTCATGTGGCACCTCTTGAGGGCACTGAATGCACACCCCAACACCACGTGGGCCAAAGCTTCATGCCCGAGCCCTTGTTCCTCATGGAAATGTTCCATTCCTGAGTGCTTAGCATGTTAAATTGGATCCTGCAGGAGAATGCTCTCTAAAGCTGCTGTTTTACCACAGTGCAGCTCCACAGTGTATTGTGCCAGTAGGCCTTGCAGGCCTGAGAGCCACTGTGCAATCCCAGTCTCACTTTCCCTTTCTCCCAAATTTACAGTGTGCTGTAAATTCAGTGTGTGCTGTAATTGAGTGTGCTGTAAATTTATAGGAAAGCAGGAATTTCTAACTACTGCTGTGACAAAGCTGCTTCCTGAGAGGAGGCTTGATGTAACCCATTATCCAATTTTTATAACCCAGGTTTAAAACAAAACAAAGCCAACAGTTCATTACTCACCTGATGTTCTGCTGGCTGTGGTGTGGGACTTACCTGTGCACAGGTGGGGCAGCAGCAGAAACACCCAGCTGCAGAGTTGGAAGAAGCCCCAGAACTGCAGTTTGGGATAAAAGGCAGCTCGTGGCACTCCCATTTAAGCACAAAGCAATCATAAATCCAAATCACACAAGAAAAAAGTTTATTGAAAAATAAATTCTCCCTAGTTTTTTTTTTTTCTACAACAGTGAAAACAAAGCATTTTTCTATGCCATTAAGGTACAGACATTTACTGTTCTAAAAAAAAAAAATAAAAAAAAAATCCCATCCTATTGAACCCCAGGAACTTGGCAGTATCTGAACCACTGCGTTCTGTTCTGTTGAATCCAACTGCTTGAACATAATATAGTGGAACACAATCACTGAAATAAAACAAAGGATTCACCTATTAGGGGAGAATTCAAACCAAACACCCCACAGTACCAGCCTGATCCTGAAGTTCTTGTGTCCATTTAAACCCCTCATTGACTCCACATTATTGTTGGCAAAAAGTAGTATTTTACTTCCAGTGATTTCAATAGGGTTTTTTCCAAATTTACACTGCCACAGGGCTTATTCAGACTCTGACCCTCTTCACCCATGAGGAGGGAGACTCCTGCAGGGAATGATGCAGACCAGAACCCAAAGAGCTGCCTCAAATGGCACTCTGGAGAATCCCCCTGCAGTGGGCAGCTCAGCAAGCTCAGGGAGATCAAAGTCTCCAAGCCCAAATTTGCTTTGTAAACATTCCCTGATATTTTTCTTTTGGCTCTCTTAGAATCTTCAGGGTAACTTTTCTCTCAAAATTTACTCTCGTTTTTCCTTTGGTAAAAACTGCCATTTCCTCCTCCTCCTCTCCTGCATTCCTTGCAAAAACCAAATTAAACCCATGACTCCTTAAAAATATTTTTCACTGTCACTGTACTGCAACAGACCTGATAATGAACATAAATTAGTTCTGGGTATTACACCATTAAAATTAACAGCCTTCAGACAGCAATTTAACTTGATTTATCGTGTGCCTATTTGATACTTCAAACTACTTTGCAGCTGCTGGAGCCTGAGCCAGGTCGTGTTTCATGCACTTGATGCCCTGGATGGCTCCAGGAAATGCCAGGCATTATTTACATGCTCTCCTTAAAGGATTTGGTGGCTCCTGCAGGACCCAGGGCTGTGTTTGCAGTGACAATACAGATGTGCTTTGGTGGCCATGGGGACAGCAGGGTCCTCAATGCTTCAGTTCTGTGAGCCCTTACATGAGGTGACAAATTCTGGTCCATGCACAGCTCATTTTAGTTAATTCACCTGCACTGAACTGCCAAGCAGAGAGAAGGGTTTCAATCACTTGAGCACAACTGATTTTTTAAAGCAGTTTCTGTGTGTTGAGGGTGAAGTTATTACTCATTTTATCAAAATTTTGAGGACCTGGTTTTATTTACTCATTTAATAAAGAAGTGGCTTAGTGCTCTTGAGAGAGGTCTGCTGAATTAAAACACACTTTTATGTGTTCTAATTACATGAATATGCAAAGGATGACACTTGAAAATGAACAGGACCCAGTGTGCAAGGCACATCAGCAATGGTTGCACTCTGTTGCTTTTCCTGGAAGAAGGAACAATGAATGATGCCTCACACCTGAGGCACTCTAGGGTCCAGCCTCTGCTATTTTCCACTCATTCCTACAGTAAACATTTGACACTTGATACATGGAGTTGCTGTTTACACATTCCACTTAAATATAATTATATTTGGAAGTTAAAAACTAATTAAAAAAAAAAACAAAACCTACAGAACTGCTTGAAAACGTGTGGATGATATTTAAGTCACTGCCCATAAAATGGTGTGTTTTGATGTTACATTCACAGCAATATTATTAAAGCAGATCTCAATAAAATCTTCTATGTGCCTGGCCATTTCAGCTCCAATGAAAACATATCTGTCAGTGCATTGTTCTCCTGGAGTTTACAGCAATTCCTTCAACAATGGGGCCAAAGGAGATGGGAAGAGATCACAATGAGAAGTTGAAGGCATAGCAGCTGCAGGACAAACATCTCAAGGAAACAGCCATGCCAAATGTTAGCACCCCTGGAAAAAAGACTGGGAAATCAGAAACTGATAACTCCTGGTCTCTCTAAAAATAAACAATAAAAAATTCTATCCCTCAGACTCCCAGTTGTTGACTGAACAGCAATTTAACCACGTCTTCAACTGATACCTTAATAATTAATCAGTAATATCAACTAAGTCAGAGCTGATCTATGTTGTGACAGCAAGAAAAACTGGTTGCTGATATGTGAATAATATGCCCTGGAAGTGTTTCGTCTTTATCATTTAAGGTACAGTGCTTTACACTTATTAAAAAGGGAGGGCTGATTCTTTAATTTTAAGAAACATTAATGGAGGAGTTGTGCTATCACTGAAGCCAGGGGGAGTCACTAAGTTAATGAGGCTTGGATGAGATTATATCCAGCCCAACTCATCCCAGTTAATTAATTTTACTGGCAAAATCTGCTCCTGAAATGAACTCTGAGCAAAAGACATACCTGAGAAAGCAATTTGGGTTTTGTTTACATGAACAGAGCTGCAAACTCAGAAATCCCTTTGCAATTCAGATGGGCCATGCACTCTGAGAGGGGAGGGAATGGCTTTTGTATTAAGGACAAATCAAGGATGCTGCCTAGGATTTTAACGGACAGTGGTACAAAATCACAGCCTGATTTGGAGCTGGTGATACCAAGAGAAATTTTCAGTGAGTCTGAATTCTTGATAATCAGCAAGGTGCAGAAGCTGACACAAAGCAGCTGGAGCAGAGAGGAGCTGGGAAGGTGCAGAGTCCTGGCTCTGGCTGCAAGCCCATCCCTACTGAAATCTGATCAGCAGCTGCTTTGCAAAACACTACTGCAGAAAAGTAGTAGCATAAAAAAGGAAATCCATCTGCAATGAGCTGACCAGTCCCTGCACACTGGGAGCTGCCATTTCAGCTGTGATAAAAGGCCAATATTCTCTGGTGGCACCAGGAACCGCCCCATGTACGTCCATGCAGAGACACCTTTATCTAAAAAACCAACACCTCCCAAACCTCATTCTGGATCTTCAATTTTCCTGCCCATCAAATCAGCTCTGGCTGCTCCTGGAGGTTTTCTGTTATCATTGTCTCCCTGGGGAATGTTAATGGCTTTCCTTTGCTCCCTGGTCATTGAACAGACATCCTGTCCCAGCAGGAGCTCTCATGCCAAATCACAGATTCTCACTAAATTGCATTCTGCTTGCAGAAGCAACGTTTTGCAGGAATTATTAAAAGTTATAGTATCTTTTATCTTATTAAGCCTTATATAGTTTTAGAACAGATTTCTTCACTACTTAAAAACATCCAAAATTCACAACACTAAGTTGTAGAGTCATCAGCACAATTTACCTGGAATTAGTGTTCCATTATATTGTTCAGACAGTGTCCATATTCCAAACACATATCCAAACCCCAAAGAAAGTAAAAAAGGCACATAAACATTAAATATTTGTAGAAACATAATCTGATATGAACAAGCAAACACACTGCTGCAACTATAAATTACAAAAAGAAACATAGAAACTAAGCAAAAAATGCAAAAAGCAACACTATTTATACATGTGCAAATCAACTTGCATATATGAAATAAATGAGGTTTTTATTGGCATTTTTAAACAGTGTGTATTTACCAACTTTACCTTTCAAAGGCAAGCCTTTAATGTTAATTTTAATAAATATGTAAATGCTTCTCTCAAGTTTTCTAATCCCGTAGGAACAAGATTTTTGAAAAAAACTAGGTCACATACAAAAATACAAAATTTTAAAACAAAGAATGTCTTGATATGAGAGATATGTTTAAAAGCTTGTAAAATGGTTTGTGTATTCAACTTTTGACATTTTTTTCCCCATCAATTGCAGATCAATATATTCAAATGCAGTCATGCAAAAACCTGACTTCTGAGCACAGGAAGCTGCAAGCTCTACTGTGAGACTGAAAAGAGCAGCACAGTCCCCTCTCTGATGTCCCTGTCTGAATGCAAGAACAGGACTACACACCTTTCTTCTTTAATTAGAAAGAAAACAGTTATGGAACTCAGACAGAAAGCTGCCCCCTAGCCTGAAATGTGGATATCTAAACCAGGTTGTAGGAAATAACTCAAACTCTTCACTAGTCCCACATGGATTTGCCTGAGTGTTGATCTGCAGAAGGATTCACTAATTTCTCACTGCGCGAGGGAAGGCGGCTGTGGAGCTCAGTGAGCAAGGCTTGCAGAGTCTGTGCACTTACAGTTCGCATGATAGTCTCCTTTTACATGAAGCTGTAGGTCTTGATTTGTTATTCTTCATGATTAATGAGTCTTCTCTAGAGGTTTCAGTGGAAACAAGATCAGAGACCACTGACACTGAAGCCAATTTAGATGTTCTGTCCCTGGCTGAAACGCAAGCGGCATCGGTGCTGCTGTTGCATTTTTGCCAGAATGCACAATTCTGTTCAGCAGACTAGAAACAGTGCTACAGCATGAAAAAAACAGCTTATAATAAACTCTCCCTGCTGTGGTAAAGGCAAACTTAGCATTGAGCAAAGCACTAGACCAGAAAATGTTATAATAACAAATACCAAACCCCTCCCATCTTTAAAGGTTTAGAGGCAAAATGAAATGCAGTATGTATTGCCATGTGGGCCTTACAGCAGGGGGAACCAAGCAAACATGTATTTACAGCAAAGAATTACACTACAGCAGAACCCACCTTTGCATCCTTTAAGCGCACACACACAAATCTTTGTTTTCAACATAATTCTGTGATATCCCAGTCCAAAATCAATTCCTGCCTGAAACACATCAGGCTCAAGACAAGTACTGCTCTTGCCTTTACTTTCAGCACCAGCTGGAAGTTCATACACTGTGATAGGCAGCATTTTCTAGTTGCACAAATAAGCACAGGTATGCAGGGGATATTTTATATAAATACAGAATGAATTGTGCCTGCTCAGACCCATTTCCAATTGTCCTCCCCCAGCTTTTCCAGGGCAGTGAAACTATGGTAAACTACATTTGTGCTGACTGAAGCAAATGCTGAGCTGTGGCAACAGGAGGGATTTTCATACTGGTTTGTGTTTGTTTTCTTTTCATACAAAAATTTTGCCTCCCATTAGAGAGCCCAGCTGTTCTGTTTCTGGAAAATTAATCTAAAATACAGCAGATTTTCACATCATCAAACCCAGATCCTGGTGACCCTGCTGTTCAACAGCTCCCACAGCCCCTTTTTGGATACTCAACAAGCTCCTGTGTTGTGCAGGGGATGTTATGGAGTGTTACAGGGCAACACTGTCAGGAGTGTTGAGGCCGGAAACCAAATGCTTCAAAAGGCTCATTCACTGCTTTAAAATTGGAATTTAAACCATAGACTGTTTTGGAGGATTTATCCACAGTGCAATAGCATCTCCCTTGCCTGGTCTTTGGTAGGTCACCACATCCATCAATATTCCCACACAGATAATGAACACTGCTTACCAGAAAAATCTGAACCAAGCAGATATGTCTGAGAAAGGAAATGTAAAGCATCTCTGCCTTTCATACTACCTGGTAATATTTATGAAAAAAAAATATATATTTGTGCTGATTTGGGGTTTTATTCCAGCATGGTGAGAACATGTCCAAATTGCAAACCTACAGACTCTGACTGCAGATTTGTTTCTCACTAATCTTAACATGTAACTTCCTGATTACAAATGGTGCTGTCAAGCATGTCACCTTCTGCTGAAAACAACAAAAATTACTTCTGTGAAAAGAAGGCAGTTTAGAGGAGTTAACTTGCTTCTCAAAAAAACCCCAAAACCCAATTTTGATTTAAATTCTGAACTCTTGATTTGTTTTCTTCTAAATTTGTAATTGATGTGATGTGCCTGATTAAAAGGGAAGAAGAAACAAGGAACAAGCAGCCCCCTAAAATGAGAAAAACAATCAAAGAACCCAAGAGGACTGATAAATTCTTCTCTTTTCAGTTCTTTGTCTCTTCTTACTTGAACTCCAGAAAAAAATTTCTCTTTAAAAACCTAGCTAGTTGTGAAGACGTTTTACATTTCTACCATACAATAATTATAGTTAGCTGAGTTTAACCTTTCTATGTCATTCAGCAACACTTTAACTACTGGAAGCCATAGCAAACTGAGGCTCTAAGGATAATATTGCTCCAATGATGCTGATACTTTTTGCTTCACACAGTATTTCTAGTAGACAGACTACAACAGAAGCATGGGCAAATTCTGAGGATTACTCCCTAAATGGGACCAGTAAACTGTGATGAGTCCATTCCAAACATGGTTGGGTGTTTTTGTAGCTTTTCCACACTGAGGAATGCCACAACCCCAGTGAGCTGTGCAGTCACCAAGATGTGTCACACACTGGCAACTGCTCATTTGTGACACTCTGCTTAGGCTGCTCTGGTGCAGCAGCTGTGATGCAGACAATACCTTGTTGTATACAAACATTTAATTAAAAAAAAAGGAAAAAAAAAACCAAAAAAACAACTGGGCCCAAATAACCCAATAGCAGGGTACAGAGCTCTCTCATTATTCCAGGTTCTTGTGAACTAAACTACTCTGTAGCCATTCAAGCCAAAGCTGTACCCAAACCAGTGCACCTTGAATAAAATGTTAGTCCTCCTTTCCCAGCATCCCTTCCCTCAAGCACAATTTTTTCAATTTTCTACTGGAATGAAGTTGAGATCCTTTAGCTAACCATGATGGGGGATGTCCTAACTCATTAAAAAAATAGAAAACACTTCACCCAAACAACAAAAACAGAAGTTTGATGGGTCTGGAAATTTTCTACAAACTATTCTGTGCAGTCATCTTCAAATCACTGTCGAACTCGAGACTCGCTTCTCTTCGCAAACAGCTGAAGGAATCTGAAGAGTGACACTGCAAATGTCCTTACAGGGAGAAAAGATCAGTTACAGCTGTTTATCATTAATCCCTCCTCTCTTAGTAGATAATTCTGCCCAGCAATGATAGCTCTGCCTGCAGTGGAAAACCTGGAGCAAAGTGCAGGGAGTACTAAGGATCTCCTCTCCAAAGGACTCTGGTGTGCCCGGCTGGGAGCAGCCCTGCTGCTGCTATAGGCAGTCCTTGCAGAGTGCAACCTGCCCCTTGATATAGTCCCTGCAGGGGCAGATCCTTCTGTGGGCAGGGTGGGAGCCAGCACAGCTGAACAGTAGCAGGTCACCTTGGAAAACACAGTGCTTCCTCCTTCCATCAAAAGAGGGGACCAGGATATCGTTTGCAGACTCCATGGTGAGACATTCGATATTATACCTAAAAAGCAAAGCATGTCATCTGCATCACACCTGAGTTCATGGCAGTTTGGTACAGCTTTCAACCTTCCTCACCAAAAATAACAAACCCTGCTCTACTAGATCCTAAACTGTGCATTTACAAGTGCAGCTTTCCAGAACATGACTTTTCTGCTGTACAGATTCTCTCTGCAGAGGGCAGTGCAGCCTTTACAGCTTTACTGTTTCCTAAAGATTAACAAAAGAAGTTAAAGAGAAAAAACTGCTCTTGACCATTCCCCAAAACCTAATATTTAAATACACCATGTATTTTCAGTAGGACAGACTCAAAGAATGTGAAATCAGGAGATATTCTCTTTAATTTCAGGAAGACTCTTCCCCAGGGAAGCCCCCCAGAGCCAGCTGGAGGTGGGTGAGCTGGACTGTGGGGATGAGGGATGCTGCTCCTGGGCTACAGGGAACAGGGCCTGCAGCTCCCAGGAACCAGCCAGCAGAAAATGAAAAATGCCAGTTGTCATTTGCTGACCACAAAGCTTAAGCACTGGGGTAGCAATTTCAGCAAAACCTTGTTTTTCACTTATTCTGGAAACATTGGTAACCTTCAGCATTTAACAGACAGGCTTTTTCCACAGGATTATGATTTTGTCTAGACAGCTAGGAAAGCAAGTTTTTATATGAGCTGCTTCTGAACTCCACTGGAAATTACAACTTCTCAAAGAAAATACAAACCCCAAAAACTTCTACAATGTAATTCAGCAAAATGTGGGGATGGAAAACCTGGAAAGCAGATACTCCAGCAGCCAATTTGCTGCTGGGGTTTTGAGGACTTTGTTTTCACTCTGAGAGGAACACAGACACATTTCCAAAGAGCATCCCAAAGCAGCATTCCTTTCCTTAATGCACAGCTGGTGAGTTTTACACATCTGCACCAACATCTCCAGCGTAGCAGGGCTCACAATGCTGTACCCAGGACAATGTGACAGAAGGGTTGTGCCCCCTGTGCTCCTGGCAGGATGCTCTCAGCAGTCACATTACACACACACACTCCACAAAGCCCTGCCAGGCCCTCACTCACAGCCTGCTGCAGCCAGAGCTGCTCTCCCCACCTTCCCTTCTCACAGAACTTGTGCTTTAAATTCCAAGTGTGGCAAAAACCAGTGCAAAGAGACCAAACAACATACTTGTGCTAGAAATACTTACCTAAGCAGAGCTTTGTCCTTGTTAAGATGCTGGAAGAAGGAAGGCTCACAGATGAGCTGGCTTTCCTGACAAACTTGCTTACAGGATTTTCCAGGTTCAGCAATTTTGACTTGAAGGGCACTTAATGGGGGCCACATCACCTGCCCGTGACAGAAATCCTGCAGTGACAGATCATGCTTTGTTATGATGTGTTCAGACAACATTTCACAATACTCAGACTGTATTTTAACATTGGGCAACTCTCACCAAAATGTGATCAAATAATTTGGTCCATCATGGTTTGCTTCCTCTGGACAAAACAAAAACTTGTGTGAACTGATTCCTCACTGTGACCCAAAGCCCCCAAATTCATTTACCAGTTCTCAATATCAGCTTGAGCTTTTTTCATTCTGTTTTGATTCCTCTGCTGAAGGAGGAAGTTTTCATACTTCCAGGTCTAACTACAAATGGAATACTATACAATCATGAATCACAAAGTACCCTGAGTTGGAAGGGACCCACAAATTTCAAGGTGAGACCAAAGGAGGTGTACTCCTTCATCTGTCTTTTCTTGCTCTTGGCTGAGTGTTCTCACTCCCTTTGCCAAGCTCTGGGGCTCAGCTGACCCAAGTCAGTTTTCTGACCTCACAGAGTCCTGCCCAAGCATTTTCTGCTGGGTTATCAACTTCTCTGCTTGGCCACATCTTTCAAAGTCAGTGTCTGTTCCATCAGCCCAGCCTGCCTCCCCCAGCAGCTCCCAGACCTGCTTTGGCCACGCTTGCCTTGCTGCTCCTTTGATGCCAGTGCCAAAACTGAAGCAATCCCTCCTCCCTCTGCTCCCCAGCCCCTGCTGCTGCCTTGCAGAGCAGACACGAGTGTGTGTGCAGCCACAGAGCAAACAGGAGCAGGGATGGGCCCAGCAGGGATGCTGTGACCCAGCAGGGCAGGGTTTTGCCAGGATGGAGCAGCTTGGACACCAGGTTGGCTTAGGGCAGCTGAAGGAGGCACTGCTGGGTGTGCAGCCACAGCCCACAGCAGCTCTCTGACCTCACACCATTCAGGCCTTCAGCCCAGCTGCTGGGTCTGAAGGGACAGGGAGGCCACCAAAGCTTTCTTGGGAACGTTGTCCTCCCTCCTGACCCTCTGCCAAGGCTCCAGAGGGGAACTCTGGGCACCTTTAAATGCTCCAGTTCCACTGTCCATGGAGTGACCAGCTGCCCAGGGTATCTGGCCCCATCTCTGCACACTCAAACATCCCCTGAAGACCCCACTGCCATGGGCAACCACACAACCACTGAACCAGTGGTTTATTCCAGCATCTTTATTTAACCAATTTTTATTTAACTTTATTTAACCATTTTTATTTAACCAATTCTTTATTCCAGCATCTTTGTTCCCATTTCAAGCTTGTGCTGCTTTCTCTGTTCTTCCTGCCTTCAACCACAAACTCATCAAAATAAGTCTCAATCTCTATTTTTGCTTTTTATTTTTGGTTCATCTGACATGATAATTAGGCAAAGTGCTAAGTACATGCAGCTAAAAATTGTGCTCGAGCATCCTGGGAGCTGTGAAACACCACCAGCTTTTGACAATTAGTCAAAGCAATGAACAAAATTACAAATTACAATATTCTGTAGATTTCTGAGAAGCACAAGGGAGGGCTTAGCCCTTGGGAGAGGGCCAGAGGGAAGACACAGGTTTCAGACACAGGTGCCATCTCTTGTCTTTTTCTCCCTTACATTGAGCTCCATTTCTTCTTGATTTACAAAACCTCCCAATTTTAACTTGGGTAGAATAATCAAAAGCAGTGATACTTTTACAGGTTTTGTCATCAATACAGGAGCAAAAAGCTTAAAGTGTTTATTGGCAGGAAAGTGGGAATAGCTCTGCTGTGTTAACTGCCCTCCTGACCTGGAGCTGTGTTATTCTTTAGGACTGTCTTTAAAAGGACCCACCTTCAAAACCACAAGGGCAGACAGATGTCCAGTGCCCTTGAAAGAAATGCTGGCAATTAAATGACACGTCAGAGATAAAGGTTATTCCTATCTCTGCTCTGCAGCAGCCAGAACAAAAGGCAGAGCTGGCTACTGCAACAGATCTGGCTTGGGCAGAGGTCCAAGCAAACACACAATTTCTAGAAACCAGGATCCCATGTAAATCCCTGCAGTTTATTACTCAACTGAACATCTTCTGCTGCTCTCAGCTGCCAGAAATGCCCAGGGACCAACAGTCCTTTAAGTAACTGGGTTCCAAACCATTTAAATATTTATTGATTGAAACTAAATACTTGAAAAATCTGCCCAGAGGCTGCAATTCTGCCTAGAGACTGCAATTCCATCCAAAAGTACCTCTGTATTTAAGCGATCCTTCTTGATCCAAAGCTTTTATGTGTGTACACAGCTAAAGAAGTCACATACACACTGAAAAATTGCTTTGCCTTTCTTCTTTCATATAATGCCATGGTCTGCACAGCTACAATTCCTACTTGGACAGCAGCAACACTGAGAAGCTTTAAAATGGAGATGGTTCTCCCTCTCCAGCATAATCCAAGAGTCATCCAAAAGAGAAGTTCATACCTGTTTTTCAATAAAGGCATTCATCCTCTGAAGCATTCCCTCACAGGTAAATTCATAGGGCAAATAAGGGTCAATCTGTGGAGACAGTGTGTTAAGGTCAGAGGGGTTTTTGTTTCAATCAACTTCATTGTGTACTCTGTGGCAGCAGCTTCTGGTCCAAATACTCCATTATAGAAACAAAAAGTACTAATAAACTCATTAAAAAATAAGTTTACAAAACCATCAGCAGTTTTAGCTGATTTTTCTCTTTAAAGGCAGTAAGAATTGCTCCATGCCTATCCTTATGGAAACTCAGGGTACACTGCAAAGTGGCAGATGTAAAGCTAGCCTGAGACCCTCTGGGATTCCAGAGCTCCTGTTTTAACTAAGTTTCAGTTTTGAAGTTGAAGTGACAAAACAGAATGTGAAACCTTTGAAAATTCCTTCCTACTCTTCCCCCCTTGAAGTGCCCTCATTGCCATTCCTCACTGAAAGTGCACAAGCACTTCTGTGGGAATCTCAGGGCTACAGACTCAGAGTGGAGCAGGGCAGAGCCTGCAATGCTCCAAGAATCAACAATGAAACTCCCTCACTGAATGCACAGAAAACACAGATTGCTGTAGAATTCACATGTGAAATTCCCATTTCTATACAAATTCACCCACTCATTTTTTTCAAGAACCAGACATATCCAGTACTAAAACATGAGAATTTCAATACCATAGATATGGAATAATGATTTTTTCTTCAATATCCTACCAAAATGCAGCACTCACTAGACTAACATTAGGAAGCACTGCATGTGCAGTACACACTCCACACTCAAGTGCTGACAGCAAATTGAAGACACATTTCTCACCTTTTGATTCAAAATTGATTTCACGGCCTTCTCAACCTCAGAAAGATCATTGATGTCCACAGTCCACACATGGGGCTTCCCAATGTAAACTTCAGCATAGGGATGCTGAGAGGTCAACTGAAAGAAGAAATTGGAAAGAATTAATGTGTAAAGATATCCTTGCCTCTCACTCTCTTAATTAAGACTCGGATTAATCAGTTAGGACACAACAGTCAGCATCATTCCTTCTGAGTTACTTTTCAGATTTTCTCTTTAAATTTAGAGTGTGAATTTAGTTGGAAAACTGAAAATCAGACAACACAGATCACGTCAGATATGTGCACCTCTGACTTGTGGCTTCAATCCTCACAAAGACCCACACCACAGAAGACTTGATGTTTACTGAAATTAAAGCACGACCCTGCTTCCCCACAGTGCCACACTCCTGCTTCACAACCTCTCACTGCCACAAGTCCTGCTTAGACCTGCATGGCTGGCTGACAGAGATGTCATCCTCACCCTGCATCCTTCAAATGGCAAACACTTCCACAGTTCTGAGAGCAAAAGTGAAGAAAGAATAATTTTAAAAACCAGGGATGAATGCTGACTCTCATGATTGAGAGAAGAGTAAGGTGACCTCACCAAGAGTGATAACCAATATTTGACTCACCACTTGGTCAGAAAACAATATCAATGAATGCCCAAGACGGTAACTAAGAAATGCTATATCAGAGTTGCTTTCAGAATTAGCAGGACAGCTCAATAAGTATTTTTTGTGACTGGTCACCCAGGAGTGAGAACATGCACATGAACACACAAAAGGGAGCAAAAGCTACAGAAGAGAGAAGTGGTTCACAGCAGCCTCAGAAAAAAACCTGCATTTTTCAATAAATACCACAACCCCCACAGGATAGGTTGTTTATAAGCAGTGTTTATACAGCTGCCAATCTATGCTGTAGTTAGGATAAAAAGACGTTGCAGAAGATGTGAAGCAGGAAGCAGTGTCTGTGGGGAAGAACCTTCTCCTGCACTAAGAGATACACTGTACTTGATCTTTTCCTCTGATCTGCCAGAAACTGTTGCATTCATTATAAAAAAACCTATTAAAAGTAGCCATTGCATTTTGCTTGTGAAGAACAGCAACTTGCAAAGGTTGCAAAACCAGAAAAGGAGACTTCATCTCAAATTCTTGTCTGGATAATCATGTCACAGAACACAAGCTCCTTTTGTTCTTCTTTAGCACTTTAAGAATGGAGAGAAGCATTTAAGGGTTTTTTAATCCCAAAGAACCAGCACCTGGATTACTGGCAATGGAGTCTAAATGCAGCTGTGAAGAGCAGTCAGAGAAAATGTTACTCTCAGGAGAGGTCAGCAGGGCATGTGAAGGCAGCAATGTATGGATAAATATGATGTACTTAGAACTTGAGCAGTCAATAAGGATTATTTTTCTGTACAAGTCAGGCACACAGCATTTCTGTTAGTGCTGACACATGCCATCAGGATTTATCATGGCATTCCAAGCCCTGAAATTCCCACAAAGCACTTAGATGGGTTCAGATTATTTACCTGAGCCTGACCAGTTATGGTCTTTGGGCACACTGGAAATGACACAAAAACTGAGGGACTCACAGAAGAAAAGTCATGAAAGGTGTCAAGGAGAAAGTTTAAAGAGGTTTTTATTCCCTTATTGCTGTCTCCTTTGTTAGCAACACAGACAGAGAAGGGGCAAGCTTCAGCTTGTACAGGACATGAATTCAGTGTATAACAAGAAAGGCAATTACAGTTGTGGATCACAAACTTATAAAGAATTTTTTTTAAGTTCCTGATTGAAAATGGGAAACTGTCCTCTGGTTATTAACCAGCTGGTGCTGCTCAGGACACAATTTATATGGTCCAAGCATAACCTGAATCATCTGCATGGTACCTGACAGCTTTCCCATGATGTAAATACATAAAGAATATATGTACATACACCTCTGAGCAAGGCATGGCCACAGATGTGAGTGCTGATGTCAGAAATGGTTCTGTGACTATTAAATGTTTACAAGTACAGGCTGAATTTTACCTACACTGAATAAACAAAAAATGTTCCAAAGTCAGTGCCAGGATGAGGGGTTAGTTTACTTAGTTTCAGCCTTCTCTCATTAGAGCCTAAACACACTGACTGTTTTAAAAGCTTGGAGTTTGGTTTTCCTGTTTTCTTCAAGAGTCAGTTCTGCAAAAGTCTTCAGCATTTACCCACAACCACAGTGGGTGACCATTAATACCTTAACTCAACAGTGCCTGAACTGGTCTTTTCTGAAGGAAAAAAAAAATAAATCCCAAAACACACATAACCACCCACAAATGCCCTTTTCATAATTTGTTTAAACACCTATTTACTTCCTGCACAGTACCCTGCAATGTCTGTTTCTTCAACAAAATAAAAACACTTTCAAATGGTGTCAAAATAACATGATCTGTTCCTGGGCAGAACATCAGGTTTCCAAGAGAAACTTCAGTTTATCATGTCTCAATAAGAAGTAGCAGAATGTACCTAAAGCAAACCTAGAGGTAAAGATTGAAGTGTGCTAACAACACCATTTTAATTGTCCTACAAAAGTAAGGACTGATACTCCCACCAATGACTAAAGAAAAATGCAATTGAACACCTCTGGCAATAAAACTTGAACATTAATGCAATTTCTCTTACATTCTGTTATTAAAAGGAAACCCACAAGAATTTTCAATAAAAAAAATTATCAATATTGATAGAGCTTACCTCTCGGAGTGTAGGTTTGCCTTTGAAAAAATCAGTGTTTTTGCTACTTTTTGGTGGGTTAAATCTTAAATTTAGGAAAGCACATCCATTTGCAATAGCCTCCAAGGGAGCAGGCCCTTCATATGGAAATCCAAGACCAACAAACAGCTGAAAAATACAAAACAAGAGATATTTTAATTTTTGTTATTCCCTAAAAAGCTAAGAGCTAGCTAAAAACAAACAAAACCACATTCTAAAGGTACCAGCCTGAAGAAAATGCAATGCTAAGAAGAAAATGGGAGAAATTCAGCAGCTCGCCCAAGCAGTAATGGAATGTCCTGCAAAACACATTTGACAATCATCACCTGTAATGAGCTGAGATGGTTTTTCATGGAGCTGAGAAAACAACAGACCCTTTTAGGGCTTTTTTGGGGTGGGGGGAAAAATTGGTGGTTTGCTTGGTGTGGAAGTGGAGCTGCTGGGGCTTTCCTGCAGGCACAGGCTCCAAAGCAGCAATCTCCAGGAACAGCTGCACCAGTGTTTTCCTGATTCCCAAACCAGCCAAGCCTCTGGCTTTGCCACCACAACACGCTCCTGGTACACTAATTAAGGCCCCTAATTAAAACGGTAGGTGGCAGCAAACAGCAGCTCACGACACTGCACCGAGGCAGCGAGAGCCTGCAGGGGCTTCAGAGGGTTCAACCTTCGGAGGGTTCAATGGCTCCAAGGGAAACCAGAGCAAAAATCCATCCCAAAGCTTTTCCTGCACCAGCTGAGATTCCAGGTGCTCCAGAAAAGGCACTGCTCTGCTCCAGTGAAAATATAATAATTTTTTTTTCTGAGTAGTCTAAAAAAATCTTGACCCCTTTTCCTGCCCAAACATAATGAAACCTCCGGAATTAAATATAGGATTCTTCATCTGAATGTTTGTGTATAGGATTCTTCATTTGAATGTTTGTGTATAATGGGAGAACTACAAGCTCTGAGTTGGAACAGCAATTTCTCAGTACTGCTGCATAACAATATGTACATATATATCTATATAGATCTACTGCTTTTATCAGGAAAATAAAGCACAACCTTCATAACTGTGAGAGTCATGCAATCAGGACACATACTCAAGGAGGTCAAGGCACACTATTCTGCATTAAATCTTGTGCAACACAGAAATGAATCCCAGAACATTCACAGCTGCAGGCTCTTCCCAGGAGCTGATGCTAACACTGATGCATAAAGCTGTAGTCAGCCCTGTCGTGCAGAGGCATTGCAGCATCAATCCTCCCCAACCCATGGCAACAACAGCATAAATTCAGAGCTGGCTCATTTTAGAAAAGCAAGTTAACACTTCTCAGCATAGCTGGGGACATGCAATTTGCACTGCATGGAGCGGAATATTCTAATTTCAGTTCTCAATATTCAGGTTAAAGAAGTGGCAAAAAGTTTCTCAACTCTCTCACTGATTTAAATCTTAGAGAAACTGTCTAGTGGCTGATAATAAAAAGATCCAGAAGCTATTTCTACTAAAGACAAATTATTTAAATTCTGGTTTTATATATGGTATAAAATATACCACTTTTCAGTCAGAGAAATGCATACTACATATAACCTCAAAAGAAGGAATTTACAAAAAGGTAATCTGTGTAAAACAATGAATTAAGGACATGAAACCATGTAATGCAGTCTGCACATAAAATATTATTTATTTAAGCTACTCCTTAGTTCAGGCAGAAAACCAGCTGAGAACCAGCAATTAAACCTATCTGAAGTATTAATTTCTCCTATGATCCTGTGTTTGTCTGCTATGTAGGGAATGCTGGGTTGTTTGCTTAGTTTTGCACTTTTTTAATAAACTGCTGCTGTGCACTGCTGAGTTCTGTGTCTGACTGGTCCATTTATTTGGGAGGAAGCTGCATGGGAAAAGAAACATGGGTTTGTGTTTTGACAGCACTGAGAGCACTGCCATCACTTAATCTATAATAAATAGCTTGCCACCTGTTTCCCATCCATTTTCCAGCCTCACCTCTAAGCAGCACTGTTCCTTTGAAGGAAGGAAGAAAGAAGGATGTGTCTGATCCATAGAAAAGGGTGTGTGTGTGTGTGTGCTGCCTGGTGGCCTGAGCCTGCAGCCTGCCTCACAGCTGCCTGCAGCCCCTCAAATCCTTCTTTCAGCCCTTCTATCACCCTCCAGCACACCATCATCAAACCAGCTGAAATTCCCAAACTCAGTCCAGACCCTTCTCCAAAAAGTTGTCCCTTATAAAGTGTCCTTGCCCATGGCAGGGGGTGGAACTAGATGATCTTCAAGGTCCATTTCAGCTCAAACCATTCTGTGAGTCTCTCTGTGATTAACTTTCCTTGGTTAGGGAGTCAGTATTTTTGTCTGGTATAAAGAGCAAAACAGAAATATCTTACATGCCTCACATTTATTATGATTAAAAGAGCAAGTATTAGAGAACACAGGCCTTTTCTGTAACTCACAATGCTCTCATTTGCTAATCCTTTGAATTACATGCAGTTTGCTATTTCCAGAAAGGCTAAAACAATCTGTCAAGGTACTTCCTAAGAGTATGCAGCAAATACTGCAAGTCACTAACTGAAAAAGAAATGAAAAAAAGAAAAAAGTAGACATAACAGTCACCCATTTTCAGGTACCAGTGAAGCAAACATCATCCTCAATAGATTTGAGGCTCTGGGGAAGACAAGGCTCTGTCCCACAGAGTGAAGATTTACACCAGGCTGTGCTTGCCCTAATTTGTGATGTTCACTGTTGCCTCCAACACTGCAGGTGCTGATATGGCTCTCAGGGTAATTTCTCATCAGATGCAGGTCTGGTAACCCAGCCCACCATGGGAGGGCACCTGCACCCTTGGGCTGAAGATCCACATTGCAAAACTCCAAATGTGACTGTGTTGGTAACACCACAGTGGGAACACCTGGCTAAAAAATATTAGTCCAGATCTCACTCTGTGAGCTGCAGCAGAACTGCTATGCAGAGGAGATTGCTTTATGCTTTACTGGTTGATTATTGCTTGGAAAAAAGTCATAATCTGTTTTTGAGCATTTTTCTCACCTTTGCAATGTTTCTGAAAGCAAAAGCCATTATTTTTCTTAGACAACTCTAAGTGGGCACACGGCACAGCTGGCTCTGCACACTGACACCCCACAGAACATGGTGACTGCCAGAAGGAAGCTGCACTGTAAAAATCTATCTAAAAGAGATAACTGCCAAGAAAAACAGAAATAGAATGATCATGGAAACAGCAATGTGGGGTTGTTTTCTTCCTTTAACCTATTCCTTTTTAGCAAGGTCTGCTGCCCCAATGTGTCTGTGCCTGTAGGTCTGCACGGAGCAGAGAAGGGGATTTGTGTCTGCAACACCACTGGCTCAACTTGAGTAAAGTTGAAACCCTTAATAGTTTGGTTTTCATAACAAAGGCTCCTCATGAACCTACTCCACCTTTGTAATAAACTGAACCTCTGGTTTGGAATGTCAGACTTTTGAGCTGGCCACCCAGCATCACACCAACCACTCTTCTTGCTGTAATGTAAGGGGTCCTCTCACAGTGCAGTAGTTAAGTGGAGACATCTCGGACACAAAAAGTGACTCACGATCCCTCTCATGAAAAGCAGTATCTTTTTTTGGGGGTTTTTTTTGGTGGAGTTTACAGCACCACATCAGACTACTATGTTAACATAAGTAAGTAAACAGTCTTCCTAAATTATAGCCAAAAGTATAAAATAAGGATTGGATGCTTTACTTCCCTGACTGTAATTATGACTAGCTGAACAGTTAAGAAAAAATTTCATATTCCAGAGAGCAAATGCTCTCTGTTTATCTTCTCCTCTCCCTTTTCTAGCATTACTGCACTTTATTCAATTTATTCTGTCAGGTTGGTAGGTTTATCACCACTTTAATATGCCTCCTTATTCAACTTATATATTCTCTTCTAAACTCAAGAAAGAGGAGTATAGCAAAGGTTAACTATCTTGTTATATAATTATTCTTCTCATCAATACAAAACACTTTCTGCAAAAGTCAATCCTCTTGTGATTCAAACAACTTGAGAATAAAATCACTAGGTAAACATCTTTTCAGCTGATTTTATGAGGTTTAAATATATATTCCTTCACAAAAGGCAATATGAAAACAAAGTTTGTTTGCCTGTGTCTGTGTAAGGGTGTTGCTCCTGCTTTTATTAATCATACAGAAATGGTAAAATCCACTTAGTAAAAGAATTTGAACTCTCTGAAAAATTCACAGTGACTCAAAGGAAAAAAGTTGCATCTGAAACTTTCTCAAAAGGAGAAATACTTCTCAAGAATTCAACACTGGCTCCTCCAAGGGAGCCTGGTCCAAGTGCTCCAGCTGCCCACTTGGCAGGCAGCCCTGGAGCTGGCAGGAAGGCTGCCAGCTCGCCTACCCCGTTCTCCTCCACCGCGATGAATGGCTCCACATCTCCTCATTAGCAACTGCAGACATGGCTCCTTTTTGTCATGCTCCACACAGCTGAAGCAGCCATGGTGAATCTCAAGCAGCCCCTCCTGCCTGCAGAGCTCCCTCCCTCTGAGATGTGCTGCTTTACAGCGCACACAGAAGGAAACGGCAGCTGCACACTGCCCGGAATAACTCTGTCCTGCCAGCTACTGCAGGGACCAAAGACACTTTGGGAATGCAAAGCTCTGATTAAGAATCACAGGACCGAGCCCTCACCTACTGGTGTTTTGCTGTCTAAGGACAAAGTGAAGCATTGCACCATAAGCTGACACTTCTGACTAGGATGAACCATGTGATTTGTTAAATTATTATTTAGCTCTCCCTTTCTGAAAGCCAGAACATTTGTCAGCTGACCTAACAAAAACCTGCTAACACAGTGCTGAAATCACAACCAAAACAGACAATTCCTGTCCATGGTCTCAACACATCTGAAGGTTTCTGGAAGTTTAAGGACAAAGGTTGCTGTCTCCCCATGATGCTCCAGATGAGCATTGCACCCACAGATGTTCCCAGCCTGGAGTTATGGCCCTGATTATTCACACACCTGCAGCACAGGCACAGTCTGTGACAAAACCCCACAACTTAATTCATTACAAGACTCTGACTTTAGTGAATAAAGTGATTATGATTAAAAAGTGTCCTTGAACATCCCTGCATGCATGTGCACACACACAAGGGGCTCCTGCAGACACAAAGCTCCTGTTCAAGTCACCTTGATTTTTGTGAGAAACCTGCACTTATTTTAGCAATGCAAACCATGATCCAGCTGATGTAAACACAACTGACCCACACAGGCAGCAGATGGCCACTGGTGACAGGTGAGCAGTGTTTTGTACTAAGCTGTGCTCAAGTGTTGCCTCTTAAAGGGATCAAAATCTGGAAATGTGAATATGCAGGCAGCAAGAGCACTTGGAGCAAGTGTGTCTGTTGATCAACACTGACAGGTAACCATATGCTGAGGCAGAACAGCCAGTGTACCTATGAGATACAATGCATCAGCCAGCAAAAAAACAAAACAAAACAAAAACCCACCCACCCCAATCCTCCTCCAACTGAAATGTCCAAAAATGAGATGGGAAATCTCAGTTTCCACTTTCAATCCCAGCATGCTGCTGTTTTACTTTTTCTGTTCAATTAGATACATTGAAACTGTATTAGACAGGAATAATAAGCAAAATGCATGATGCAATAAGCCATATTTAATTTCATTTCGTTGCAAAATTAGAAATACATTGCATTCTCATTTCCATGACAATACTTATGTATTAGGAGCAGCAGATGGACTATTAACAGCTTATCATCAGGGCAAAGTTTTGTTAGGCTGGCTGTATCCTAAAGAAATAATTTCCTTAAAAGGAAAACAGCTTTTGTCATTTGCAAAACCTGTTAACAAAAGTTCAGAAGAGCCATATAAAAATACTGCTTGCAAATGTAATTTTTAAAACCCTGACTTCCTGATACAGGGTTCTGAAACATATCAATGATTTGCTCAGTGCCATCTACTAAGAAATGCAGCAAATTCTCAAAATTATTTTCCCCAATGTTATGAAGGAAAAAAACCAACCATAACCAATGCACAACAACAGAATAAAAATCATTAAAATCGAAAATGCTCTAGGACTCTGACAACAGTACAGCACAGATCCATGCTTTTCACCAGATACTTTTGGTGAAAAATAGCAATTTACTATCTCAGGAGCACTTCATAATCCCAACACAGTCTCTTCTATCTGATGCTGCAATTACTGCTCAAAATGTGAGTGGAAGTAGTCTGCTCCCTCCTGTGTCACAAAATCCATACAACTAAACTGTGCAACACATAGGTATCAGCTTGAATTTGTCCTAAATTAAATGTGTCTTTACACTGCATCTTAGAGCACAGCAAATATAACCAATAACAACTAGATACCTAGTTAATACTGAAAAGCAAGCTTTTTAATGTGATACATGCAAGATGGATGATAAAAAATTAGAGAAAGGCTTGGTTAAACATAACTATTATTATGAACAGGACTTGTATAGGGACTTCAGTAATTCTACAGGAAGTCCATTTGCTTATTTTACTATTTCAGTGAATAGAACACATGTTTTTTTAGGAGGTAGTCACTGCTCATGCTTGGGGGTTATTACAAGGTCAATATTCTTCCCACATTATGATTAACACAGGGATTTCATACTCCACACAGGCAAAAGCTGTGTAATCTCAGATTATCTGTGACGAAAGCAAATGTTGACTTTTTAATATTAATATTATGTGTATCTGCAGGCATCAAGGACATACACACAGTGCTTGCACTTAAAAACTCATAATTTACCAACAGCTGGCACACAGAGATGTCAAATTTTCTCCATCATTTTCCCAAGTACTTCAAAAAGGAGATCTCTGCAGTTGTGTGGGAAGCCTAAGAGGTGCTTACTTTTTCCTTTTCTTTTTTTTTTTAAAGAGATTTTTCTGTGGAAGTGCACCGCAAGAAAATATCAACAGCGGCGCACTTCTGCAGATTTTGCTAATTTTAAACACACAAACCCCTTCTTTCACGAACTTAAACATTCTGTTTAAATGTAATCCACTGAAGTGTTTGAATGCTGCAAGGTGCCACCAAGATTATGGCAAGGGCAGAGAATCCTGACAAAACTGTGGGGACAAAATTTATTTCTGTGTATATCCCGTCCCTCATCTTGAGTTCCCGTGGCTCTGGAGGCGCAGGCAAAGCAGATCACAAGAAGCCACGCTGCTGTGCTCCCTCTCTGTGCCCAGCTGAGGCAGAGGAAGGACATGAATGGCAAATGAAGGGCTGCAGCTCTGCTGTTCTCCCTGGGAGAGCAGGGTCACTCTGGGTTGGAGTCACGGGCAGGGCACAGCAGGCTCTGCAGCTTCTGGGCGTTACCCAACCTTGACCTCAGGCATGGCAAACACAGCACAGCCTCAGCTGATAATCTCCTTGAGCTGAATATCACATTCAAGAAAATGAAAAATGCATTTATCCCTGGTTCTCAAGCTGGTTGTTAAATGGGACTGTAGCTTGTCATCCCAATTTTCTAATATGAGCTGTCAATCCACCAAACAGAGACATGATGAAAAATGTATTCTTGGCACACAGAACACAACTTAAGCTCCTTTACACATGATAATTTTTTTCCAGTGCTTTTAAATTAGGAGCTTATTCATAGGAGGTGAAATGCATGCACTTCAGACACCCTCTGCTTGGAGATATTTTTGCCACCACTTTTTTGCTTGACAAACTTACTTTGGTTTCCCTCAGCAGAAACTGCAAATCCCTGCCGCTGAGTATTCCGTGGTTCTTTACATAGCCAGGAATGTACATGGTGCTTGTGCCATGAACAGTTCCATGGACCTCCATATAGGTGTGGATGACATCCAGGTAAGCCTTCTTATCCTGTAATGGCAAGGAAAAAATATTTTCAGTTGTTACAAATTTGAAGCAGCAATATTTAATCAGAGCTGGTTTTTTATCTCCTGTACCACAAAAGCCAGGGAAAGAAGTTCACTCATTCCTATTTGATTTCTATGTTTGATCTTTCACTACATTATTAGTTAGGTTCTCTACTAAACTGGAAGAAAACTGCAGCATTTTCACTCACAGTCAAGGTATAAAAAAATTAATATCAAGGCACTCTTAATTTGTAATTGGATAAAAACCAGGATGCCACCAGACAGCTGTAATCTCAGCATGCTGAAAAAATACTTGGCCTAAAAATAGTAAAAAACCCATTTTGAAATATCAAATTTTCACTGTTTTGGTCAGAGATGCAAGTTATTTTCTTCTTTGTGAAGAAAAGGCTGAATGTCACCTTAGTAAGATGCAGTTTTGCCAGCTGAATACTGAACACACCCCTTTATCTAAATACCCAGCATCTGAGTTCCATGAGAGACCTACAAATGTTCTGCCTACCTGAAGCTTTAAAGGCATTTTGGAAAAGACCCAGAGAAGAGCAACGGCTTTAATGTTGCATTTAAAAAAAAAATTAAGAAAAAATAGTACACCATCCTAGTTTGCACACAAGAATAACTTTAATTTTCAATGCCATATGTTTTTTAAGTTTTAAAGACTACTGGCATCCCAAGGCAATTAGCTGAAGACTGTATTTACATGCAGTCTGCAACACAGATCAGAAGGCTTTCCCTCAATATTTGCACATAGGCTTAGTAATAGCTCTAAAATCAGGCAACAAGTTGCTCTACTTCTTGGCAGCCAAGTGAGTTTTTACCAATTCTACTTTCACTCACTATTTTTGTCATGTAAATTCTGCGCACGGTTCCTGCACAGCCCTGTGTGAAAGCTGGCCAACAATTTTACTGAAGTTCATTCAAAGGACAAGTAGCCTGGTGAAAATCCTGTCTTTTCCAGCCCTGGAGGAGCAGGTGTCACACCCAGGTGGGTGAGTGCTGCTTCTTCCAGCTTCCTTGCTGAATTCATGGCTGCAGAGTGTGTTTATTGTGTGTAACAATGGTTTCTGCTTTCACCCTGCTTGTGCTGGGCAGGACGGGCTGAGCCACCCCTGAATGCCCCTCTGGCAGCTCTGCCAGACCCTGTCCTGAGCTAAGTGTTACATAAAACAGCCAACAGATAAAGACAAAGATGCTTTCTTCTTCAGTGTGGCCGCTCTTGTTATTAATTAACACAAATTATTCAAAAAACCTAAAAGCTTGTTCTATTTTCTACTGCAAATTTGATTTACTCTGTAAGAGATATTCCTGACATAATTGCTAAAATGCCACAATTAGAAACTGTGAGGAACTTGTACACTTCGTCAAGAGAAAATCCATTTAGAACTTTTTCTTTGGAAATGAGCGTGAGAAATATAAAAGGAGTGGCCCGGTCTTGTTTCCAGAGAATACTTTAATCCTGCCTGCCTGGAATTTAATACATCCAGAACTTTGGAGTGCTCAGGGCTCTGAATGGAAGAGAAGGCAAGGAAGCAGCAGGTGCTACTGACATGATCCACCTGTAGCAACACCAAGGCACTTGCCTCAGATTTTACTGGCTCATGACACAAACCCTGGTGACACAAATCACTCTAACTCAAAAAAACCCCCAAAACTGAGCAAAAAGCAGCTAGAAAGAACAAAGCCAAGAATATCTAAAATTGCACTTCTTTTCAAGACTGCAATGACAATTTTACAAACCTTTTACAGAATATTTAGTCATTGTAAAATGACATTAACCATGCACAGCCTTAAATGGGAATAGTACTTAGGCATATAACTGACTTCTTTTCCAATTCAGAATCTAAAACCACAAATAAAACATTTATTATCCAGATAAATGGATAATTTATCCAACCAAAATCTCACTGTTTTATTTCCTTACTTTGAGTCAAAACCAATTGCTTTCATAATCATCTACAAAGCACCATAAAAGTCCTATTAGCACCTTACCTTATACTTTACCTACAGCTCACTAACATTTGTCTTGCAATTAAGTAGTTCTGAATTTCCACATTCCTTGCAGACAAAGGTTATTTTGGATCTTAAAAGTATATATTCTAGGAAGCCACCTCAGAAAAATGATCAGGACACATAATCAAATTATAGACATTAAAAAGAGTGAATTAGAAAATGAGAGAGTGCAAAAATAGCATTTATAAATAGAAAGGCTACATGTAAATAAAGCAAGAAATGTGACTTGCAAACAAAATACTAACATTCCTTCAACTATTTATCTGCTTCCTGAGTTGCTCGCTTGGGAGCAGATATAATTATTCTTTTATCTTAAACCACTTGAACTTTGCTCTCTCCATGATGGATTCAAAGAGACAAGACCATGAGCAGCTCGGGACTAATGCCAACCTGACATTGTCTGCAGTTTGTGTCAGCCTGCACTGCTCACCCTGCTGTCCACACTGCAAACCCAGACTTACAGGATGGAAGACAATCACATTTTAAAAAAAGGCAAATCATTTCTCCTCAGAATCAAAATGGAAATGTAACAGTGAGTAACAGCTACACAAACCTTTTCTGAAACAATTTTTCAGCAGCTAAAATAAACATGCCATTCAGAAAAGTACTTTTTGTTGATCACTGACTGCAGAACTGCTATTACTGCTCATCAATCATTTCCACCTACTTTTAAAAGCATCTTGATAAGGCCTTTCTCATCAAAGAAATCAAGTGAGAGCTGTTTGATAAGTCTTTCCCCAGGACAATGTTGACAAGAAGACACAGTATGAAGAGGCAAAATATTAAGTTCGGTGGGTGAATAATTTAAATATAAAAGCTAAAAAAATATGTGGTGGAAACACGGTTCATCAAGAACTAAACTCTGCTTTTAGTTTTCTCAGTGTAGTACCTGGTGGTAATTAACAACTCTGCTTCCCCAACAGTTTGCCAGTCCAGGGTAATGACAGAATTTTGCAATTTTGGACCATTTGGGTGCCCTCAGAGAACATCAAAAATTCAGCACTGAATGAAATTAAGCATCACTAGAGGCCAATTGCATTACAGAAGAGCTTGATTCAGAGTCCTGAACTGCTTTATGGCTTGAAAGTTCAGACTGCAAAACATATGTAAAACAGCCCATGTATCTGGCCTCACTTCCTTGCATTGAAAAATTCAGAAGGCAATGGTTTTATAAAGCTTGACAAATGTAATTCAGAAAAGGAAGTACTGGGCTACATCTTTGTGTATATCCTAAATGCATACTGAAGAGAAGTCCCATCATCTGAGTGCTTATCTGTAGAACTGTCAAGTCAAAAGTAAGCCAAAATGCAGTGTACATGCAATGTATGACAATCAAGATTGTGACACAAACATAATCTCTGCTCAGGAACTGTCACCCTCTCAAAGACTTCTCAAGACATGCCTGAATAATGAAAATCCTGTCTACCAGGGAGCTAGAAGAGTGCACAAAGGCTGGGGAATATTAAGAGATTCAAATGCATACAGTGTTTTACAGTGGTAAATCACAAAGAGTAGATTAAGTCTCCTCACAGTCAAAGATGAAACTTTCAAATTTATAAATCTTGATTTGCCCCAAATTCATAAAGGATGTGGAGAAGATTCAGTGATTCATGACTAGTAAATATGAATTCTACACTGACCAAGTAATCTGAAATTTAAATAAAGAGTTAACTATGTAACCACACAAACCCCTCAAAATGACAATGACAATTCTTCCTGCCCAAGGAAATCCTCTCTCACCAAACTGGTAGCATTTTCTAAAGAAGCCAATCAGCTTGTAGGAATTTTTTGAAGTTCTTACAGGAATTAAATCTCTTGGGGAGAGATTGGGAATCACTCTTATGAATGAACAGCCATCATGTGAAAGAGAACAGAGAAGTGACAAATGTACGCTGTAATTATTCACACTAACAAAATTCAAACTAACTTCAAAATGTTGGATTAAAACATCACAAATATTGAACACCTGGGGTTTTAAAGCTTTTGAAAAAGGCCCCCTCAGTAGTCAAAGGGACAGAGAGACTAGAAAAGAGATCATCTGATAAATTCAACTGTCTCCAAAACTACTTTATTTGCAGCACTGGATGCATGAGGAGTTCTCCCAAAGCATGCATGCTCAATAACTTAAGAGACCAGGTTATATTCCTGAAATTAATGCATATTTATAACATTTTCTGAATACATTCACATGTGCTAATTATTGCCATGGACTTGTCTGGCTATGGTTCTGCTCTTTTGATGAGTTTTTTCTCCTTGAGAGTATCTCAAATATGTCATCAAGTCATAATGTACTTCTCTTATCCTTCTTTTCTCAAACACACAATCCTTGTTCTCAAAATTAAGATATCAGGCAGTACATATTAATCACTAACACAAGTAAACAAGGAGGCATTAGCTGGCACAAGACTTATTAATCTCAGACACAGGGAGTTAACACAAGGCCACATTAATCTCTGGCATTTGTACTGAGCACTGTGTGGTACAAAACTAAGCATTAACTGTGAATATGGGGATCATACATTATGTGCTCAAGTTGAAAGTATTTTCCAACATGTTCCCCTACTGCTGCTTAGACTTCTCACAGAATTAAAACCCTTTTGGTAATTTCACCGAAGTGGCAGAAATGTTGAAAACCAGTCCTCACTTCAAGTGTGGAAAAACATCCCTGAGCTAACCAGTGTCAAGAATGAAGACTTTGCATTTTACTAACACATTTTATAGCCCATGAAAAAATCAGTCCTTTGTTCAGTAGCAGTCAGTCCACTCACCAACCAAGTAAATAATAGGAATTTTTTTAGAAAGAAATTCAGAAATAAAGAGAATATTATTGAACTATTTTCTCTCCCTCCTCACACACCCATGCATTTCTGGTCCATTCTCTCACTGGACAGTGTTCTGAGAGGGATAAGAAGGATCCAAGACACAGGACAGTTTCCACTGCTACACACAGAAATCTGCAAAAAATTCTTTAACAATTCTTCAGTTTGAAAAAGACAACTTGTCAGAATATGAGGGAGGTTTACAAACCTATAGCTGGCATAAAGAATGTGGATAGTCCAAACAAAGCTCATAGGGGACAGGTTTAGAAAAATGCCTAAGTTAACTATTTCTCCTGCAACAGGTCAGAGGTTTGAGGGACTCCATGACAGAGAAAGGTGCAGAGGCAAAATAAAGTTTGTATAGGTTCCTGATCAAACAAACACTGAAATCACCTCTCACTGAGATCTCAACAATGTGTAAACCAACAGTTTATCAACAGAGAAACAGATTCAGGAAATACACTGAATTAGCAGAGCTGGAGAGAGAGAGAGAGAGAGAGAGAGAATTTGCAAGGGAAGTATTATATAACTCTGCCATGCTCTTGCTCTTCCTGAATGTCCATTTGTAGCTTCTTTTTTAGGCACCATTTATCTCTGAATAAAACACACATTAGCACATATATAAATTCTGTACAAAGAATGAATAAAACATCTCATTAAAGGTTTAGGATTTCTGGCAGAGCTTGAAGAACCTTATCCACTTCTCTATCCTCTTCTTTTTCATCCATGAAGGTTTGGGGTTTTTTAAACACCGAGGTTTTCCCAAGATTTCACAATTTCATTGTCATGCAATGCACAGCAACATCTAAGCAGTAATTTCCTGTCCTTGGAATGGAAATTTCCAGAACCAACCAGACATCCTTGTTCACTGTAAGTGCTGAAGGAGAAAAGTGAAGGGGTACAGATGAAAATAGAAAGTGGGACCAGGGGAAGAAAAGGTTGTGTGGGTTTTGTGCTAACCAAACAACAGTAGGTGATTGTGTTAATCAGTACTGGAAGACCTCAGTAATTCACTTTGCAGCTGAAAAGTTCTGCAAAGTGAGAAGCTGATCACTGGCAGGTAAATATCCATGAAAAAAAGGGTTTTTTTCTTCATTCATAATAAACTCTAATTTTCATAATAAGTATTAAAGAATAAGCCTTTAAAGGTGCATGCTTATTTACTGCACTCATTTGTTTTGACTGACTTGTTTCTGATCCATCCAGCTTCCAGCAGGAAATGATGAATTTCAGAAATGCTGCTGAGCTGAAGTGTCTGGCTCATTCCAATTTATAGATTTGTGGCATAAGGCAGGACAGTGCTCCTGGTGCCAGGCTCTGGGGTAAGTTTTCACCAATTGATAAGCCCCCAGTGCTGCTGCACATTTGGGGGAACACAAAACACAACGGCCAAAAGAAAGTCTGTGAGAAGGAATTTCTGTCCCTTTACTTATTTTTCTTTTCGTTTAAAAGTTGAAATAAAATATTTATTCAAAGTACAATGCTAAACATGAAGTACAAAAGCCAACCAGAAGGAAGGGACTTTCCTCCTGCTTCGTGCAAGAGGGCATATGATGGGGAAATTACATTTAATCACCTGTTCCCTGGAGCTACAAATGAGCATTAGTGTGAACAGCCTCAGTGATGTGCTTTCCCATTGAGAACAGGCTCAAGGTAGCCATTTCCAATGCAGCTCTTCTAAAGTTGCTATGCAGGCAGTATATATTTAAGGAGAATGCTTTTCAAGTAGCATTAGTAAGAAACTCCCACATTATTTTGCCTCTAAATACACAAATATTTTCAATATTTGCTCCAACAGACAAAATACTAAAGCAGCCATCATATACTTATGTTATGCATTGATGCCTATTTTCTGGCAAATGCAACCTTCTGACTTTTCTCACAGCAACCCACAAAAAAAGAAGAAATAGCAAATACTGCAAAATGAATCTTGACTCTTTCTTTCCTCTAGGATAAAGGGTCAAATTAATGGAAGAGTATAACAGTAAGTTGCAGGAAGAAGAACAAAGCCTTAGAAACAAGAGCTAAGGCAACATGAAAGGCTTAAAACATTCTCTTTTAATTGAAATGTTCTGTAATTAAAGTAAATTTTGATAATGGAGAGCATTATGGGTTTCACACACATTTTATAAATTCCTTTTTCCCCCCACTTTGGCATAGATAGAACTCTCTTTAATCCTTAGTACTGCCAAAAACTCCAAACAAAACCCCAAACCTATTATCCCAACAAACACTTTCCCAAATCTTGGCAAATGTTGCCCTTCATAGCTTACCTCTAAAGATAACCTTTAGAAATGTGGCAAAAAAAATCTTTAGGGCCTGCTGTTTGTTATCCTCAACCCACCTAGGATGGATTTAGTTATTATAGAGGGAAATATTTAGTTATTATAGAGGGAAATATAGCAGATTTATCTTACACCCTCTGCACCATACATCCTTCCTGACCTCAGGAGGTGCACCCAGACTTGGCCACTGTGGGATGGGATGGATGTCACTGGGCTCAGGCACAGGAAAATCCCATATTCGTGGCTGTGTAGAGCCATGGTGGTTTATACAGGCCCAGGGAGAAGAGGTCCTGTGCACACTTCAGTCCCACTTCAGCCTGCTTGGTTTAGAATAAACAATTGATTTGTCACTGCTAGTCCCCAAAAGCACCAAAGTCTGGGGACAGGAACGCTCTCCCCTCCCCACTGTGCTCCTCTAATGAGTGATCAGCCCCAGCCGTGCCCCAGGTACTCTGTGCAGATTACACTCCTCATTAATTGGCCATGTTGAGTAGAAAGCACAGGAGCAGGATAAATAGATTAGCCTGGTTCCATACAAGCCGTGGTGGCAGATGAAAAGAGCACTGAACAGGGAAAATGAAAGAAACGTGAAATAAGCAAATTACACAGACACAAGATTAGTTCAGGCTTTCTCTTGATCACAAGAATTGGATTTTATCACTCCAGATAAGAAATCCTACACTGTAACTGATTCAAAGTCTATCTGCAGTGATTTGCACTTTATGTATGAGTGCATATGGGCATGACTGCAGTTACCATGTGCAAGTTACAGTTTTAATCTGCTCGATGTTACCAGTACACATTTTAACATGGCCAGATACCAAATCAAACACCTTGGAAAAAACAAGATAGGAAATACTGATAAAATACAGCAGTGACTTGAAAAGCAGCACTTTGAAAAGTGATACAAAGCTCTTGGCTGAGAGTTCCCAATGGTGAAAAGGGGACCTGTCTAAATATGAGACAGGATTTCCTTTTGGATTTGATGCTGGTATGGCCCATGTGCCCTTTGCAAATGTTCACTTTTCAAGAGGAATGTGAATAATCTTGAGAAGGGTCAGAGAAAACAGACATGTGAAAACTCTTAAGGATTAGAATCACAAAGCTCTCAGGGGCTCAGCATATACAGGCTTTTCAGGAGACGTCTGTGGGTTACTCTGACCTCAACCTATATTCCTGCAGGGCAAAAGAACAGAAGCATCATCAGGCCAGATGAAGAAGTTTATAATTGCTACTAAGACTGGAAGGAACCATATGGAAATCTGTACCAGAAATAGTGCAAAATCTTAAGGGAGAAAGCAATTGTTGGAGAACTTCACCAGAGGAAACTGTGGCCTTTCCCTTATGTGCTATTTAAAAATCAAGACTGGATATTCTTTCCCAAAAAGCCATGTTTTATCTTAATCAGTCCATGAATATCCTGTGTGTCATACAGAATCTGAGACTGATCACAAATCTCCCCTCTGGGCATATAAACTATCCATACATATTTCTGAATCCATACAAACTGAATAAACTGAGAAAGATAAATATGTCAGTGAGAAACACCCTGGTGACTAAAGAGCTGTTTTCTTCCTTAAATCCAACTAGTATTCAACAGGTCCTCCTGCTGATGTGCACTGCAAATCAGGTCAGGTTTAGATGATTATTGTATGCTGCTGTTCTTGAGAGACTGATAATGAGATCAGTCACAAGTAAAAGTGTAAGTAGAGTCACATATAAAAGGACAAGAGCCTAAGCTTGAAAAGACTTGAAGAAAGGATTCCAGCTCTGCTCCAGCACTCTGCAGAGAGGAGACACTGCACACAAGGGCACACTAAGTCCTTCTATACCACGATCCAAACAGAATAAATGAACATTTTCATGTATTTACTACATATTTTCTCAGCACAGTAGCCAAGAAGCACCCAGCTCTACCTGTTCTGCTACCACTGCAAACATTCCACGGTTTTTACAAAGTTTTGGTTTTGTTTTGTGTCACAGGTGCAAGTAAATGGTCCATCTATCATCTTTAGAGAATTTATTCTGTATAATCTGAGTCATCAGAATGAATGTTGCTTCTGTGGTTCGAAAAACTGTGCAAGCCCAACATTCTCATGCCAATAAAGAGAAAAGGAATGACAATGTGAGACCCAGGTGGTCTCCCACTGTCACACTGTTTGGCCCTATGTATGGCACTGATAATTTCATTTTACAGTTGACAAGAGGCTTAAAAATAAGGTCTTTTTAGGCAGGAGGGAAGGCACATGGAAGATATGGGCATGCAGAGTATTTGGGCACACAGAGCTGGAGGTAACTTGGAAGAAATCCAGTTACTAGTAAGTAATCTCTTTGAAAACTGCATGGGACACACTCCCAGGTGTGTCAGCCTGGAAGAAGGAGCCACAGAAAAGGATAATGGGTGAAAAAAAAAGGGAGCACAATGACTTAAAAACACAATATACTTTAATTTAGTGAAAACATCACCAAATCTTGGCGTTGTTATTCTGCTGCTCTCATCTGCAGATGAGAGAAAATACAATAATGGCAATACTAAAGAAAAAAAACTCTGATATAATTACAGGGAGATAAAATAAGACTGCACAATTTTAGAGCCTTTCATAAAACAGGCTTTCCATCTCAAAATGCAGCATATTTTTTGTTGAAGATATAAGAATAGAAGTAATTGAAAGACAGGTTTGCTTATGATTAATGAAAGTTCACACCTTAAATTTTCCATTATGTTTACCAGCCTTCTGCATTTTCTAAAATTATTGTGACATTAAGACTATATTTTTTATTCTACCAGAAAGGTGTACAGAAATAGCAAAGGATCCACATCAATCTAGACAGAAGTTTCTCTAACAGAAAGACTTCAAAATGTTCAATTTAATTATTCATATAGATTTGTTTCCAGAAAAAAAAAAAAAAACTTAATGGGTTTAGACAGATGGGACACTTTCAAATTTCAAATTATGCTTTATTTTATTGATCAACATAAATTTACTCAAGCATATGAGTATAAAAAACTCACCTTCCAGAAATTATCTACTTTGCCATAAACGAGAGATTGATTCTGCCTTTTGATGTCATTAATGTGCTTAATGTCACTGGAATTCAGGTGCTGCTCTACCACAAATCCAAGGAAGCTGTTATCTGGAGTGTGAGCTGTAAGAAACAGAGCAGATTCAGCACCTTTGAAAATACTGGTTAATGCTACATTAGAGTGAATGTTGTCAGAAAAGAAGCTATAAGGAACATGATCACCTCCTTCTTATTAGTACTGAAAGACATTTGCTTGTTTTATTAACCAAAATAGTTTTTATTAATTTTACATCCTGCTCCATATGCCTACTGGAGTAAGCAGCTATTTTCTGTCTTGTTTCTGATAATAAAAACTCTGCAGCTGGACTGAGTCCAATGGTAATGATCTTTTTTGTCTGTGTGCTAAGCTTTATTTCATTATTAGAGATAAAAGAAACAGAGGAAATTCAGCTTGACAAATCTTAGAGATACAATACCAACAGTTTGAAAACCCCCTGGATTTATGCTTGTTAGCAAAGATGCAAGCAAAAATGGATGTTGCTCAATGGCATAAATAAAGTTTTAGCCAATTTCTTGGGTTCACCTCCTACACTGGAATTGCCAACACCAACTCTCTGTGTATTACGCACCCATGCCAATTACTGGCCTACCAAGTCACACTATGCAAATCGGAATACAAATTGCATTGCTTAATTCACCCAGACATAGTGATCATAAAATATTTAAATGTGGCAAGTGAAGTCAGCAATACTGCTTTCAATCCAATCCAGGCAAAAAAAAAAAAAAAAAAAAGACTGTGTGCAAAGGCTATGCAATTTATTCATAGTTTTTAATATTATTTTTAGCCCCTATTGGTCTTTTTTTCCAGCAGTGTTGGTCACTGTTCCACACCCTATAAAGACACAGATATTTAGGCTCATTAAAAGTAAGGAGTTTTGGTGTTTTGGATTGGTTTTTTTTGTAGACTGGGTGTTTATTTCCAGTGATGGACTCCAACACTCAATGCTTCAGGTGGAAATCCATCCCTACTATATAAAAGCCATTCCAACATATAGGGGTTTTTTGCCTCTAAAAAGTGCCACAGCCTCACAAGTGCACATAGAAAAAGGCTGCAATAAACAGCAGGATCTCCTCTCTAGGTCTCCTGTTAAATTCTGGCACACAAGCTGACAATTAATCACATTTTGAAAAGTTTAAGAACCCGAAACAAGACAAAAAACTCCTAAATCCAAAGACAACACCCCAGGCATTTTTGATATGTGCAATGCTAAACCTCTACTAGAGTTATTAAAAAAAATTCTATTGCAATTATGAGGTTTTGCATTTTTGTTCCTGAAAATCGGCCAAGTGGATAATGCAGGAGAACAGAGAAACCATACACAGTGCACACGTCCCTCTGCCATTACATTTAGTCTTTCAAATGACAATTACTCTTTTTCACAAAAAAATGCCTCAGCAACAGCCAGGCACCCACTTAGACCCAAGGACTTTTTAGAATTTTATATAGCAAACAGCACATTTCAAATATGTCTGAAAAGGGGCATTTTTCCATCCTTTCATATTTTTGGATGAGAGACTGCATTCAAAGGAGAGGCAAGGCAGTATACACTCAAAAGAAAAATAAACCTTTGTTAAAGTTAGCACTTAGAACTGGTGGAATTCAGTGCCTCAAACATCATGGACAGGAAACAGCACTCAGAAGGATTTTTAAGCAAGATCACGCACTTTCAGAAGTACCAGGGCTGTTATTTTGCATGAAGGTATTTGAATTAAAAACATGGCAAACATAAAAAGGGGGAAAAGCTCTCATGCTTCTGGGAAACTCAGAGAACAGTCAGGCACTTGGTAATATGCCACAGGTTTGAATATGGCTTGCTTGTTGCTCAGGATAATTTTCTGCCCTTATAATCAGAGTTCTCAAAACATAATAGAGTCTGGGGATCTTGGGAAGCTGTCCAGGGCTCCAATCTGCCATAAAATCTTTACTGATGCATAACATGCACTTTTAATCCCAACCCCATAAAGATGGTGCTATCTCTGCAGCAGAGAACAAAACAACAAATATAAACTTTAAATATCACAAAACATATTGACTATTCTGCACCTAGTAAAAAGAAAAAAAAAACATAAGAAAAATAAATGCTAGAATAATCCACAGCACTGAAATCACTCATGCTTCAGAATTAGTTTGCCTGCAATCTATTTACCCCTTTTTTCCTGCAGACGAAAACCCGCAGTCATTTCCAGCAGGAAAAATTGGAAATGTTATTTATTAAAATTCCAATACAGTCATACTCTTTGGAAAATTCATTATGAAGCAATTTTCTTTGCACAAGAGACTGTACCAGTGGAAGTCTGTACTGCCATAACAGAGGTCTCTAGAGAGAAGATTTATTTTCTTCTGCATTTCATGGAGAGGGACTGAGCAGTGCACACACAGCTGTAGCACCAGTGCTCTTCCAGCTATTTTCACTGAGTGCATCATCCCCCTTGGTGCTATCTTGAACTGGCCTCACATCTGAATTTCCCAGCTTTAAACAAAGCACAATTGAGTCCCTTTTCCATTTAGGACATAAACTGATAAATATTAGCAAATGTGGATACAAAACAAGCTCTGCTTACTAATACCCAGGCACAAACTCTGCAACCACTTTCAAGTCACATTTCACCACCACATGTTTTGTTACTTGCTTCCCAACAACTGTGAATGCAGCCTTTTATCTCTTGAACAACCTTCACTTATATTTCTCTGGAAAAACTTGCGCAGCAAATGTTGACAGACAAAATATGCCTCTCTCAAGAATTTCACAGGGCAACTGAAATCAAAAGCGTGTCAAGCCGACAGCAGCATGTATAATTCTGCTGTGAAAAGCAGGAAAGTTTCAAAGATTGATGATGAAAGCTGATGAGAGAGAACAGAGCCCTCCCTGGTCTTAATGTCAGACAGGGAGCAGCACCAAACTCTGGGGGTGGGCTGGTCACCATGAAATGTTTCCTTACAGGCTTCCTTACATTCCACCATGAAATGTTTCCTTACAGGCTTCCTTACATTTCACCATGAAATGTTTCCTTACAGGTTTTCCTTACATTCCACCATGAAATGTTTCCTTACAGGTTTGGGCTGAGCAGCCCCTGCACACAGCAGAGGGCTCTGCCCTGAGCCTCCCTTGCCCTGCACCTTTCAGAGACAACACACCTGAATTACTGCTACAGAAGAGACAGATCCCTTGATTCTGGAACCTACTGCTATAAAGCCAAAGATTAGGTATAGATCAGGTCACAAATAATTTAATCTGACCCAATTTATAGAGAATTTCCACTCTTTTTTGTGTCTGTTTTGTTTCTTTTTTAGGTTTGGCTGGGGTCACTTCAAAAGATATTTGTTGAGGCTTCAAAATCTACAGCAGTGCTGAAATCTACTACTTATTTTACAGTAGCTTAATATACTGCTGGCAAATAAATGTTAATCAGTTTAGCTGAGGATAAATACTGACAATATGAAAACCAGCTAGGTGAAATTTTTTACAAAACCATAAAAAAGCACAGACAAATTTTTTTTGCTGAGTGGTCATTTAAAAATTCTGAACACAAAGAAACAGTGAAGGGCTGGTGCTGCTGAGCTGTTGAAGACCAAAATCAGAAATACAATACTCTACCTAACAGAAGTCCAAACTTCAACATGGTGAAATGCAGGAGTTTATAAAAATGTAACCTAGCAAGTTCCTCAAAGATCTATTGCTTCATAGTAATATTAGAGAAAGCAGAAGCAACAAACTCCCTGATACTTGAAGGAAAAGCCAAGCAGCCCTTTCCACAGGTACCTAGGGCATAAAGACATCTACCTATGTTTATATTAGCTCAATATTTTTGTTTTTTCACTGCTGGATGAAAGTACAACAGAGCCTTTGCACAGTATACAGACACCGCCACAAATCTTCCCATTTAGCAGTTGCATTTTATTAAACTGTGAATTTGTCTTTCATAAGGAAAAAGAAAATCTTCTCAATGACAGCATTCCTTTTTAAATCTCTAAATTATTCATAAGAACAGAGGTACTTACGGAACATTGTATAAAACTGCTGTGGATTGAGGTTCCACTTTCCCCACGGTGTCTTGTGGCCTTTAGACTGGGCATAATGGGCATGGTTAAACTCTGGCTCAGTCCCAAAGGAATCCAGAACTCTGAGCATACACCTGAAAAAGAAAAATAAATTACTGCAGGTACACCTACATATATATATATATAAAAAGAATGTGCATATTTATGCATAGTTATGATAATTAAAATGTGTTTTGTCTTTGTTTGCAGCTGTGGAGAACATATAAACAGAAGGTACACTTTAATTTCAAAAAATTCTGCTCATATTACATTCACAAAGATGTTCTGAACAGCAAACTCAAGGATATATCAGATATTCAAATAACAGCCCTGGAGCTTATTTTGTCCTTACAGAATGAAAGTATGCTTTAAAATCCAAGCAGAGCTTATGGGAATGCCACAGTGGCCACCTGCATTTCCTAGGGCTCTGGAGTAGAATTTAGGCAGAAGAAGAGAGGATTTCCATGTGTTTTCTAAAGTTCTCAACCATTACTGCAAACCAAATGCAGCAACCAGGGGCCACATGCCAAGAGGATCAGAGCAGAAGAGGACATTGTCTTCAGAGAATTGTATTTGGTCTCCAGGTTCTGACTTTCAGACCTACTGTAAAAGCACTGAAGATGGTTTAATATGCTAAAAGCTCTTGCAGACAGCTTATGTATTTGTTTATGAAATATTTTGTCACAGACTTTTGAAGAAACAGCATAAAACTCAATTACCTGCATCAACCAACACACAACAGAGAGAAATCCTGGCACTGGAATACAAAGAGCCTAGGATGAGAGAATCATGCTCACCCTTTATTTAAAATCCTATTATTTTCTTGAAAAAGAAAGGGCCAGAAAAAAGGTCAGTATGAAGAAGACAGTACATGCTATAGTATAGAGATTCTAGAAGTTATATTTCCTTTGATATGACTTGGACATACTGACCACTGGCACTGAAGTGCATTATAGGGCTCCAGAGTCTACTGTTCTTCAGCCCTCTGCAAACAAAATTGCAGAAAAGACTTATTCAGGAATTAAATATCACGTGCAATTGTGTTATAAACACAAACTCTGCACATTGTAGCACTGGGCTCATATGTGCTAAGGAAGGGACAACTTCACGGGTGGCAGAGAAGGGAGGTAGCTGCAAAATGACAATTAAAAATGGTTATTTTTCACAGTTTTCAACATTTCCCATGCTCCAAGCACATATGTATATTCTGTTCAGTAAAACACCTGATTTTGGCTTTTAAATGTGAAAGAATTTAGCCCTCAAAAGGTGAAAGAACTTATCTCCAACTTTTTGTCAGCTGTAAACCAAAATATTTTAGTCTCCAAAATAAATTTACATATTACTTATATGTTGCTCCTTTCTCTAAAAGTATTCAATAATGTGGGAAGTAAAAAAAAAACCAGCAATTTTTAAACTCTTCTATGAAATGCTACCTGTGTGTTTCAAAATACAAATTGAGAAAAATGATGTGTTTTTTTTAACCTTCACAGAGATATTTCAAACAAAAAGAAAGTCAAAATATACAACATATTATGATTCACCAAACAACAAAGCTGACAGATCAGTTTCTGTGCAGTGTTTTCTGTCAACTGTTCTCAATGAAAATATTTTACAACAGTGGCAATTATCTCTGCATCACACAAAATACTCCAGCAGGACCAAAACAAGTTCTGCACTGATGAATCATTCAGTAATAAAAGCCCTCTCATTTCTTGGCAGGTCTTTAAACAAAATTCCTTTCAAACATACAGCTTTTGGCCAGGTACTTGAGTACAGGAGAATGAAAAATAGGAGAAAAATACAGAAAAACTGCAACATTACTGGAGGTTGTCAAGAGATATATGTAAGGAGCATTACTCTGCTTTGCTGGTTCTCTTTTTCCTGAACTCAGATGTAAGATAAGAGGCACTAATGGCTCACAGGGATATGAGGAACCATGTCCAGTACATGCAGGTTTCTGAATCAGGACAGGCAATGTGAAGCAACAGAAATCCAAACCAGAAAGCAGGAAAACAAAACAAAACAAAACAAAAAAAACCAACAACAACAAAAAAATTTCTATGATTTGGTATAAACTAAGTCAGAAAAAAAGATGATAGGAAAAAGTGCAAGTCTGTGCAGGAATGGTATGAGAGATCAAAGCTTCAAGTGGTGAAACTAATCCTTGAAATGCAGCAGAAAAGAGCTGGTAAACATTTAAAATTTAGAAATGAATGTAATTAATAGCAGTTATGCTGAACTGATATTTTAATATATGCAGGAATGCCTTGATTGTCTGCCCTACTACCATATTCTCCATTTGTTTCACCTAATAATTTAGATGCCTTTCATTTTTTTATTATTTTTGCTTACAATGCATTAGCATTTCTAAAGTGAAATAATTAGTTTTAAAAATGACAAAACAGTATTTTTTTTATAACTCAGGGATATATTTTAAATTAAAATGCTAATTTGGTATACCTTTAATTTCAGTTTTGCCACTCTTCCTTCCTAAAATGTCACCTAGCTTTAGCAATAAAACTGCAGAGAATTGCAGTGTGCCCTGAAATTGGTGTCAGAATAACTCTATTCTCTGCCTAATTAAAAAGAGGACTGGTAGGTAGTAAATTGCTTTAGAAACATCCATATTAGTCTTTTCTGTCTAGCACATTAGAAGTGACAATTTTAGGGCTTTAAAAAAAAAATCAGACAAAAGTAACCCAGGATTATTTAAAGGGAGCTTTTCTTTCCCCTCGAGTATTGGGCAGAAGCACAATCTTAACAGAGCTGACCTAGTGGACATATTTATACACAGTTTTTTGGTATCCTTCTCCTACTTCATCAGGCCACTCAGTATTTGCATTTAAAATCTTAGGAGAGAAAATAACCCTCCTAAAAAAGATGTGTTCTAGAGAACACGCAGAAAGCAGGAATGTTGCTCATTTCTCAGGATAGCTGTCACGTTAATTTATTTCAAGAAAAAAAAAAAGCCAGCTGGATTGTTGGCATATGGGAATGAGTCATTGCTAGAGAGACTGTGGAAAAATGAAAAAATAGCAGATTTTTATGTGCTGCATGGAGGATGAGGGTGTTAAGAAAGACTGCACTTCTCAAACTATATTAAACTAATTATTTGAGTGTTGATTCACTGCACACAAACTGCATTCAAACATCCACACCTCAGAACTGAAAAATCCAGCAGGCATTGCTCTGCTTGGAAATAAGGTGCACTCTAAAATGAGATGTGTTCTGCTGTGTTCCTGCTATTTGCAGCACCAATTATCCCACAGATAAAGCACACACCACCAAGAGTCACCGGTGCTCTCAGCTGTGCAGAAGAGTCTTTCAGAAATACTCACTCCCAAAGCAGCAGGGTCATTCTCTCGAGCTTGCAGTTCCAGAAACCTGATTTGCAACTACCAAAAATTTCCTCAGGGCTCAAGTTCACCCAGAAAGATTACATAAAGCACTCTTACCAAGCAACTGTTCTGAAGGCAGAGGCTTATTCTGCCACTCTATTCTCATCAGAAGTGAATAAAAACATTTTAATTCATTTTTATCTGAGTCTGGTCTGTATAAACCACACTGAGCTGACCTGCACACATCCACTGAAAAACACTTTCTTTTGAGACAAACAATTATTCCTACTGACATAAATACAACTGAGAAAAAAAAAGCAGAGTTTGTAAAGAGCAAGGGCTAAAAATCAGCTTTATTTGTGATAATGTTTATTTTATTGGAATGAAATAGAAATGGATGCCTATGCTGTTATAAAGCACTTTGAGGTTTTAACCTCAAAACATTTTAGGGACAAAATTTGTAAGATAACTCATGATACTGGGAGAAAAAACAATGACTGGAAGAGGATCCTAAAATAGGAGACAGCATGCATGCAGCTACAAATTAATTCCTCTGCTTTAATCAATTCTGTAGTCTCTGCTAGACTCTGGATCCTCTTTGGTACACTGAACTATGAATCTCACATAATTAGAGAGATTCACAATAAATGTAACAAGTTTCAAGAAAGGTATACAAAAGATGAATTCTATGCAATGACACAAACCCCTAAATCTATGTACTTTAAAAAAGCAAATTGAAGGAAAAGCAGTAAAGAAGACATCCTAGGGGCTGGCAGAGAAGAGAAAGAAGTAATTTATTCTCCAGAACCCTATTAGAATAAGCAGTAATGGGCAGTTAGCAAAACACCAGGCCAAGAAAAACACATTAAAGAAAAGCTTAACTATATAAAGCAAGATGTTGGGGCATCTTGTTCAGTCTTCAGTAAAAGATGAGGCAAAAATCTCTCATCAAAGACAAATGCATCCTTATCTATTTTTCAATCAGACTATGGACTAGATGAGACTCCCTTCGAGTCCATGAAAGGCAGTGCTGTAGAAGACATTAAGATATATTTTTCTCCCCCCAAAGCCTCAAAAAATTCTACAATACATAAGGAGTTGAGTGTAATTCTGCTCTCCTAAACAAGAAAACACCAGCCATTACCACAAAATAATAATCAGTATAAAACAGATTGATAATTCAAGATGCAATTATTCTATGAGGAAAGAAAAATTGAATAGCTAATCTATAATCTCAACATGTATTACCATAGCTTTGTTACAGGATATACCAGACAGGTAATTGCAGGCAGACAGGAAGAAACATTTAAAATTTATAGGAAGGGTTTCATATCCTGACCACAGCGCTGCATGTGATCTCCTAGTGACAATTACATCTGGCAGACAGACAAGAAACTGTTGCTGGGTGGAAAATGGGATTATCTTTATTAGCAGGCTCCTAAAAACCAGAATATCCATTTACTCCCCTGCTTCAAAAAAGAGATTAAGAGTAATCTAATCTGCAATGTTGATCACAGTACTCTCATTTATAATTACACTGGAAAGATCCAATGCTCCAGAAAATCCTGAGGCTGAAAGAAAACAATTTCTCTGCCATGAACACCTTCCTCCAAGTAGGATATACTGGACTTTGAGGATCAAAAAAGACAGCTAATTCTAGTAGGTACAGAAAATTCAACATCATTAATTGAGGTTTGGGTTTCTTTCATGCTGATGTGTATTTGCACAATGCATGGGAGCCTTAAGGACTTAAAGCCACTGACAAAAAGAAAAGAGGTTCTAAAACTGCAGATGTGAAAAAAGGTGCACAAAGTCATTTCTTGTGATCCTCATCTTCCATTGCAAATGGAAAGATGCTTACAGACCACAAAAGCAACAGTAACTGCAGTTTATTCTTCAGACCTGGCCCTGAACTCTCTGCCCAGCATCTTAAGGAATGGAACAGAAAATTGCACTGCAGTTGTTGGGCAATACAATTAGAACAGATAAATCTCCACAATCATTGATCCAGTGTGGTTACAAACACCAAATAGCAAAACATCCCTCTAGTATTCCAACTAAACAACAAAATGCAGTAATCTCTCAGCTCACCTACTAATTTACAGAAAAAATGGGGAGGGGGAAGTGCAGGTAAAGAAAGGAGGGAAAGAAGGGCAGAGATGATGATTTATCAAAAGGATAATTAAGATTTTTAAGATTAAAAATTCTTGAATCCAAGAATCTCAGGCTTGCTGGGGGGGATAATGATGGCATGCAAAGAACAAGTATTAGCACCTTTAATCCTAAAAGCTAAAGACAACAGAAAAGAGCATTTCACTTTTAAACAAATTCATGTGAATGGACTTATTTCAGTATTTTAACATGTGCTATTCAACAAAAGCTCCTTAACAAAGCAGATTAGAGGGCAAGTGAGTGTTATACTTACTGGTAATGAACCCATGATGGACCAAGGGTTTTCTTGAACTGAGTCAGTCCCACAATATCAATGTAAATGAGTTCCACAATTTTATCCCCCTGGGTTGGGCAGCCAGATCTGTTACCTACAACCTTCTTCATAATCCTAAACAAAGAAAAAGCAACATGAAAAAGCATTACTTTCCAAATACCTTGAATTGATGCTGTAATACTATTTATTCCAATATTTCCAGTTTCCAAAAAAGTTTGACATTTTTATGATTTTGAAATCATGATCCATGTAAGAACACTGAAATGCTAGAGCTGCTCAACATTTATTAAATGTAAAGAACTAATTTTCACTAAAAATTTCATCTAGTTTAAGCAAAAGAATGATATCTTTGAAATGCTTAAAAATGGTATGCTTTGAAATCATTCAAAATAATTTCTGCCTTCTATTGACAGCTTTATAGTACAAGCTCTCTATAAAACAATGCTGTCATGTAATTTAAAAAAGAAAGCTGCAGAAAAAGCACGTGTGCTCAAGCTTCAAACAGATGTTTTATGTCTGGTGCTGAAATAGTTGGCAAAGCAGGACAAGGAAGAGTAAGGAGCAACTTGACCTAACACAAGCAATTAACTACATCAAAAGTAACATGTTTAAAGAACTTAAACCTTTATCTTAAAAAGAGATACTGAGTGAAGAACAGCAGAAACTGAAGCAGAGGACACAGAATTAAGCTAGTCTGTAGCATTTCCCATTGCAGCTGGTTAAAGCACCTGGAATGTTAAAGACTAAGCTGCTTAGTTGGAATTTTACAACATTCATTTATGAAGTCCCAGGAGCCTGAAGCTACAATGAAAACACATTATCCTTTCCATGGCACATATACTTAGCTCATGAAAATAATCTTATCGTCTGTTTAGTGAATTTTCACTTTCATTTTATGCTTCAAGAAATTATATACTGTTAATAGAAGCTTTAAGAGTTTACAATTCTTTTCTTCTAATTCTGGTTTCAAAAGCGAAAGTAATCTCCTTACTCCTTGAGCTCTGCCAGTGAAGCTGAAATCCTGATGTCATGGCCCAGTAAGTAGAGAGATGTAATTAAATCACTCCACTGGACTAATTCACCAAGTGGGCCACCGCTAAATGCATTTTCTGCAATCTTGAATCCAGATTCTTTTGTCAAAAGCCCCAGATGAACAAGGATCTGGAAAGGAAAGTCATATGTTTGAGTTATCGACATGGAACATGCAACTGTTATACATTACAGCAGCTTTTCTTTCTATTAAATTCCTACTATGGGCAGAAAAAGAAATCAAAGGAAACAAGCCAATACTGCCACCTGAATAATTTAATTTTGTAATGAATGCAAGGACTGAGAATCTCCAGCAAGGAGCTGAGCCAGGCAGGCTTAAGGCAGGGTAGAAATATGAACATACATGGGGCTGCTGCCACTCAGGACTGGCTTCAGGAAAAACAAGGCAAGAAAGCAAACCTCTTGCTGTGTTTGTAACCTTTAGCTTAACTAGTTAAGGTAATTAAAAAAAATTAAATCAAATGAACTACACCTTTTCACTTCAAGTATCTCATGGCTTTAAAACTGAACTCATTACAAGAAGTCTAAACTGATCCAATCCAAAGTTTTGCTCAACTTTAAGTCTACTCAAATCCAAACCCAAGATACACCATTTAGTCTCAGTTTTGGACAACAAAGATGTATAGATGTTGTTTCCATGACTACATAAAACACTCCAGTGTCATCAGCTTGCAGTAAATTCACAATTTCTCCCTTTAGAACATAGTCTGTATTTAGTCTACATTGTCTCTATTTTATCCAAAACTCTATAGAGATCAGAAAACTTAGTCCAAGATTGACTCATGCAAAACACGTAAAACTATCTGTAAAGCAAATACCCATTGCAACAGAATTTCAAACAGGAAAATACTTCTTGAAAAGAGTATAAACATGAGCCTTTTATATTTTCTATTTCCATTCTGAAGCTACACCTGGAACAAGAAGGTTGAAAGAGCCTATATAACAGAAAGTGACATGAATAAAGTGCTCTCATTTACCTTTTTTCGTTTCCTTTTCTCCAAATTTTGTTTTTCTGCCAGTGATTTAATGGCCTCAATCCAGGTATCAGCCATTCGTCTGATGCGCAACATCATCCACCTGAATTCCTCATGCCTTGACATCATTTTGTAGAGATTATCAAAGTTGATACGAATTTCAGCCTTCAAGCAAAGCATTAAGAAACATCCCAAACATTAGTTATTCTTCAACACACTTTCCAGAAGTTAAAAAACTGCTCAAATGTGAGCTGTTTATATTCCTCTTTGAAAAAGAAGAAATAGAAATAGGAAAAAAGATACACTCCTAGCACGTTAAGATTTTAGTTCAAATATTAAAGATATACTTAAACAGAAACTTCTAAGCTACATAAATTACTGTTATTTTTATTAGTAGTACTTGGTAGCCCAGAATACATTTGCAATGTTTCACAATGCATTTATTTCTGCAATATAAGGTCTGGTATTGTTCATGTGCTTCAAAATGAGGCATAGGTATGTCTAAATTACAATACAGAACAGTAGGCTCAAGATTTAGGTGTCTCATGAATCATCCAAACACAAGGAAGTCTTCCAATTATACCAGAAAGGAAGAAACATTACTAGGGTCTAAATTTTAAAGGAAACACTTGTTTTAAAGCTAGACTGTTCTAAAATAAATTGGTTTTAAAAAAAGAGGCAGCCTATATCTATATAATGTAAGAAATGTTCATATGCAGCCCAGCAATTATCTTAAATTATCTTAAAATACCTAATTGCTACATAATTAGGCTGCAACAATTTAGAAACAACTCTGTATGCTTACAGTATTTAATGGGAAAAAATTGGGAGTAATCAAAATGTTACTACAAACCTGAAATGGATATAAGCCTTTTCCATAAATGCAGCTTTGTAAAAAGGCCCATATTTCTGGGACAATAAAAATGGACATTTTCACATATACTTAACACTAGTGAGCAGTTTGTGGATTTGTATTTTTTCTCAGTATCTGCGTAGAGCATTTCATAAATTTAAACTCAAAAATGTTTTTAATGAAAATCTACCACCAAGAGCACAATGCAATGACTGAATAGGTGAGCTACACATGTCAAGGAGGATTCTTTTCAGCTTGGAAGAATGGAGGAGTAAAAATTGTAAATTCTAATCTTTTTAGCATTTATGTGGCACAGGATTCCAGGATATTTTGCATGAATCACAATTACTGAATTATTTGTCCTGTTTGTCCTTATTAAGGACATGGTTGTTCTTACCACTGTTTTTTGATCAGTTTCTTCATTAGGATTTTTTGCTCTCCAAGGTAAACGAGGACACCAATTTTCAACCTATAAAATAATCACATCAAAATAAATTATGTTACTTTATTTTTAGCTTGACCAAAGCCTCCACTCGTTGCCTTCATATTACACCTTTATGTTAACCTGATGGCTTAAATAAGTAATCAGCTGATAATAAGGTGATAATTTCAAGATAAAATTGCTTTTTTTGCAGAAAAAGTTTAAGCCTGCTTTTTGCAATTCAATGCTCTTTTAACCCAGCAAATTTGCCACCAGAAGTCACATTTAGATATTCATTGAAGATAATGAAAACACAAGATCAAGGCAGAGGTCAGCTCTTAAATGTTCAAAATACAATTTCTGAGCAGTTCTAAAATGTTTTCAATAAGGTTTTTATGCTTCTACACCTTACAAAAATATGTATTTTGGAACATTTCCACCTCCCTAGAATACCTTTATAAAAAGACAAAGCCAGCTAAATCAAAGGATCAAAGTTCTACCTTGTAGCAATGCAGACCAAAAAAGTAAGAATCATTAAGAATCAAAGCCACAATGTTTGAAGGCTGTAAATAAGGTAATTATAACATAAGGAACAATATTCACAAGGATCAATGAGAAACAGGATCAATGCAAATGCAATACTCCTACTATTGTCCACTAGAAATAAAAAAGTACAACAGGAAATAGTGAAGAAATAGCAAATGGATGCAAGTCACTGAGAGCTCCTGAGCTGCCCCAGGGATCCTGCCTGTTGTGTAGAATCCATATTATTTATGTACCTTAAGAAATTAGACCACTTGCTCTGGGGAAGGAGGAATCTCAGTGTTGGAGGCAAACCCATGAAAACTGAAACATGACTGCACTGTGAAAAGGGGGAAATGCAAAAATTTATCAGCTGGCTAAGACACCCCATCACTACTGATTAAGTTCACAACTCTCAGAGAATTGAAAGTCAGAGTTGCTTTTATGGTTCCTCCAATCACAGACCTGTCAAAACACAATTTTAGCTTAATCATGCTGCAGAAGCCTGGAGCATTACAGATTAAAGGCTTAAGATCACACCATATGATTGCCTAGAGGGCCAATCACATGAAAATAAATGAACAGCCATCCTAACCTCATTAAAGGGAAGAAATGTATCAACCTTGGGCTCCTCAGACAAATTATAGAAAAGCATTTTGAATGCTGTGACTTAACCTACTCAATGTGTTTCATTTGAAAGCAGTGACTTATCAACCTCCTTTGAAAACATCTGATTCTTCAGCGGTCTTCAGCTGTGGAACCACATCAGAAATTGTGGCAATTATCAATCCTAACTTTTGCAACTATAAAGTTGTGGCAGGAAAGAGTTGCAAGCTCCACATTTTAAATCATGCAGAGTCACAAACTCTGGTTTCTCTTCCCTTTGTTTTAATAGTATAAATTTTGCATTATTTCTAGCATTAGAACTGATCTAAATTAAGATATGACATTTCAAGGACTACTGTACGTGTCCCTTTTCTGACTCTATGTATTTCACATTGCACCACAAGGCATCCTAAAGGAATTGCAGATTTTTCAGGGCTGCCAAGGACAGTTCACTGCATGCCTCACTGACTGAAAAACAAATACAGTTCTTTTGTGCTTGCAGAAATATTCCCTCTAGTCTGAAAATAAATTATAATAATTCTCATCACAAATAAACACTTAAGGAATAGATTCAAAGTAATATCAGTGTCTGCAGTTGGTCTGACTCTCATTTTTCCTTATTGATCTTTAGCAATGATGGCAGAAAGGATTGTGATATCACTAAAGTGGGTCTAGATAAAAACTCCATCAGAAATTAATTCAGCTTTGCAGCTGTTCAGGTATAGAAGATCCACATACAACAAGCCCTAATTTTGAGCAAGGTGAAGGGAGGCAGTGATGCTCATTTGGATCCTGCTCTTTAACTTGTTCATTTGATCATTTAAGACCAAACACTAAAGGAATCAGGGCTCCTCCTGCCCATTTCCAGCACTGCCTTCCTCTCCTTGGGTCACCATCAGCTCTTTCTCCAGCTGATTCTCTCCACAGCAACCTCCTGTTGTACTGCCATGGAGATGATTTAATAGGAAGGATGTGATACCAGACAGATTAGCAGTTAAAGATGACTGTTGGGAAGCAGCAACTGCAGATCTGAAGACAGACCATTTTTTGGATGAGTGATATAAATGCTAAGCTATTATTCAGAACACACTATATTTATCTTTGTACTGTCATATTTTTGAATAAGACCAGCAGTGCCTCCTGTTCCTGGTACTGAATTCAATGCAAATCAAGGGCATTAGATAGTCTTTGATCTTGCTCAGGAAGCTGTGTCTACCTGAGAAGCCAAGTGTTCCCTGCTTGGTTTGGAATCACATTAGTCACAGCACTGCCTGGAGTGTAAGTAGCCAACTCCTTAAGGTGAAGTTGCAAAGCAGTTTAAAAGTTCAAAATTTAAGTGCTACATGATTCCAGATGCTAGAGAAAAGCTGCTGTTCTGAACTGCTCTGGGGTGTAAATGGCTAGGTTTAGGATGAAAAAAAACCCAAGCAAACCTAATAAATTTGAAGAGTACTTGCTTTACAGAAGCTTTGCAGGTGTCTGTTCCAGTGACTCTTCCTCAGACACTGAAACTGAATGCAAGGCAAGATCGCAGCACTCGACTGTATTACAGAGCAAGTACTTCAAGCAAGGTTTTAAGAACCTGACAAACATCTGCAGCACTGGAGTAGTATGAGCATCTTCCAAATTGAATCAAAGTATACTCTGCCAGCAGCTCTCCACATTCAAAATTTCAGCAAGACCTTTATGCTTTCAAAGAGCCACAGTGGGAGCTGAATAAAGCTGGAGCTGAAGGGCACGCTCTGAGCCCTTGGGATAATCTTCATTTTGGATTCTGCCAAAGGGCAGGTGCAGCCCATCCACAGGGAAGCTAAAACAACTTTCTTTACCCACCAGGTGAACACACTGCTCAGTGTACTTCTATCCATGGTACAGAGCTGCTCTTAAGTGAGTCCAGGAGAGAAGAATACACAAACAAAATAATTCATGGCAATATGTGGTGAAAGATAGCGCATCTTTAAATTTATCATTCAGTATGAAGACAGGTAATGAACTTGTAATGCCACAAATCCCATTGAGAATTTGATGTGAAAGCACTGCTCCAGTTGGGAAGGTGACTTGTTGGACTATTTTTTGTTCAGCATTTCCTCAGTGACAGAATCCCTTGGAAGGGGTTGCAGAATCTGTGATGTGCAAGGTGAGTGCCTGTCTGGTTAATGAAATAAAGCAGGATACAGGCACCTTTGGATGTGGCTGTTTCCAAAAGCAGTCTCAAATGCTGGGTGTTAGGTACCCCAGCCCTGGTGACAAGGCAACACAACATTTCACACATCAATCAGCAAACAGCCTCTTGTCTGCCTTCAGCAACGGGCACTGTATTTGACTCCTCTCATACACTGGCATTTATGTCTTTTCCAACAAGTCGCTGAAAGACTAATCCCAGTTTAAGGTGACAGAAGAAGAAAAAAATAACAGCCCAAATCACCCCAAATCAGGGCAATCCACCAACAAATTCAGGGACAAAGTGCTGACCATCATTAGCATTTCAGTTTCTGAGGTACAGATGTAAGATATCTAAATAACTCTGAACTTCTGGTGATTTACATTTCAGACAACAACACTGGTTTTGTGAAATTTCTGAGTATTTGCATAGAGTTGAAAGAAGCTGGTTTGATGTTACATTACACTGAAGAAATGGAAATCATTGGCTCAATGTCCAGGATTAGCAGCACAAATGGTGGAAAGGGGATTTCCCCATGGACGTGAGCAAATTGCAGTAAAGTAGAAAAACCACAAGGATTAAAGGAATCTCTATAATTGTGATACCCAGGAATTTTCACTAAATTGTGCCTCAGACTACAGCTTGCACCCTGGAAACAAAACCATGTTCAAAATCACCGTTGGCTTACGTTTTAGACCTGAAAGTAGAAGTAAGAGTATGAAGAAAAACACCCTGACTACCAAACTGTGCCTTGTGTTTCCATCAAGTCTGAAGGACTGAAAACAAAAATTCACTCCAGCAGTGTATTAGCACACATGCAAAAGCTACAGGAGTCTCATAGACTGGAATTCAAACCAGTTTTAAGTCTTTGAAGTGCTGGAATCCAAGATGGATAACAAAAATTACACATGAACCTGAAAGATGGGCTGGAGATCCAAAGCCTGGGATTCTAGAGAGACCTGCCCAGCTCCAGCAGTAAGCACCAGTGTAATGGCAGAGGGCAACTTGCACCACAGCTATCAGCTGACCACCAGTCCCACTCCTGTGTGGAAAGCAGTCCTCTCAGAGAAACATGGATGTAGATAAAGAAAAAAAAAAAAAAAGATCTATAAGTCCCTTCCACTTTTTCCACTTTTTAAAAGCTTGGAAATAGTGTGAAAAACTCATTTTCTAGAAGATATTTTTAAAAGCTTCATTCTTCAGCTGCAAACTGACATTTTGCAGTGAAATATATTTTTGTGCTGCCTAGAAATTAATTTTTTCACATTTCTGCCCAGAGGCAATGCCATCTCTGAAAATGATAACTGTGCCAATGCCATTACAGTGTTAAACAACTGCCTTCTTCATAACTAAGAGCTAAGTTTAAAAGTAAGTAACTCTTCTCAATGGGCATCACAGTTAAAAGGAAGCAAGTTTAACTTGCTGTTTAATGTTGGCTATTTCTAATCCCTGTCTGGCTCTGTATTCAAGAGGATGTAAGCCTGGTTTTGCTATTCAGGCCATTTGTATTTCATCCACTCATCAAAGACTCCAGCACAATTTGTGTTCTGAGGACCAGAGGGTGGGGAGGCATAGGTCACCCAGAGAAGCTGTGGCTGCCCCATCCCTGGAAGTGTCCAAGGCCAGGTTGGATGGGGCTTGGAGCAACCTGGGACAGTGGAAGGTGTCCCTGCCCATGGCAGGGATGTGAACAAGATGAGCTTTAAAGCCCCTTCCACCCCAAGCCATTCCATGGGTCTGTGACCACACAGCTGCATGTCACACTCCAGGGAAGATCCAGTGCCTGAAGCAAAACAGTGAGAAAGATATGCAAAAATTCCCTCAGTTTCAACTGCAAATTTGCACAGGGGACAGCTTTAAATAAAAGGCAGAAGCCTGGACATGCTGGGTTGGTTCTTGCTTTCCTTGGGCTGCCATGCTTGCCTCCCGTTCTCAAGCAGCCAAGACACAGAGCAGTGCAGAAGAGCTGTTCCTGAGCTCCTGCAGGGGTTTTTGCCACCCAAAGCAAGGCAGAACTGCTGGTACCTGCCCTTGAGCAGGTTCTTCAGGAGGGGACACCTGGGGCAGCCTGGATTTTGTCAGCATTGTTTCTGTTTTGCAGACACAGGAGGAAAACATAACAGAGCACATGGCTGATACCCAAAGGCTGGGGTTAATGACTTTTGTTTCTAAACCTTTACATAAACTGTGGACAAATTACTTTGGGTCTCTGTGGTTCTGATCCATATTGCACACCAAAATGAAACATTATGGGCTCCTTTGTTTACAACTTTAAAATCACATAACAAAGAGTACTGGATGAGCATAATGTAACACCCTAACTGAACTGCTTCAGAATAAAAAAAGTAAACCACATAGGAGTATGAAAGACACTTGTCACACTAGATTGTAGAGGTGATTTGAAGAGTAGAAGTAGATATATGCATGATTTCATGCACATTGTTTTTCCAAACTGAGGTTGTACATAATGTGATGCATATATTGCCTTTTGAAACATGCACATACACAACCATCTCACTCCAACAGTCTAACCTTGAAGTAAAAAAGAAAAATCTTAACAGTAATATCCTTTCCATTACCCTAATGCATTTTAATATTTTAAATCAGCAGTTCTGACTTGAGAGCTCTGTAGGCACATTTATCATTCAGCTGTGCAACCGTGCTATAAACTGTCAACTCTTCATCACTGTCCACATTGACAAATTACTCTTGCAACAGCATTTCCAAGTTATCCCTAGCAGCCAACACACCCCATAAATCCACATCATTGTAGTGTTATTAGAATTTCATTTCATGCTTGCATTCGCAAACATTTAAGCTTTCAACCTCTGCTGCTGGACATTAATCATGAAATTAATCATAGGATTAAGAATGCCAAATTTAAACTCAAGGTTAATAACACACTCACCCAATATTAGTTTTACATTCTGTCATAAGAAAACACTCTAAAAGAAAAGAAAAGGACAATACCTCTTTCTGAAGTTAACAAATATGCACATGGGCTAATTGCACTTTTATTCCTTCATGAAATGAAAAGTTGAACAAATTAAATATTGCTGCTTAAATAAAAAATTCAAATCCCAAGACCCTTGAAAAAAAACCATTTGGCCTCTGAAAGTCTGCTCACATTTGGCCATGAAAGATCAATTATGAAAGAGCTAATGCCATCAACTGACTTTTCAAGACTGATGATTGCAATGTAAAAAATTGGGATTTAACAGAAATGCAAAATAGTAAATGTCATTGAATAATATTGGAGTCTTGGCTTCAGCTGAGATACATCATCATTTTAAAGATATATCTGCATTAAAACCATGAAGCACCTGCTGGTTGACAGAATACTAATGACTAAACATAGCTCTTCTGATGCTAAAATAAAACCTTCTAGTAGAAACCTTAGATCAAATTCAGATGATTATGGAACCATATCTCTAGCCTCTATGATAAATAACAAAATAAATAATATAGTTGTACTTTATCTTTTCCTTCTACAGCTTCACAGCCCATAAATAAATCAACACTTGGTGCTAGAAATGGAATGAGTCAAAACTGTGATTCAACCCAGCCTTTGTTATGCCTTCAGATAAATGTTTTGGATATGCATTTAACTATTGCTGCTTCAAGCAACACCCCCAGAAGTTCAGTGACAGTCAACTGAGTAAATCAATAGAAACTGCTTTGATTACAACTGAGTCATTCATTATAACAGACTTACTGTTTTAATCTCAGATATATAATTTAAGATCCCAGCCCAATCTTACCAATCCTACAGAAGCTACAAAATTATTATTGGTTGCAATCCTGCAGCCACATTGGCTCTTTCAGTTCTTTGCAAGCAGGGAGCCACTGGATATCAATACTCCTTCTAAAGAGTTCTAGTTGCCATAAGTTATCAAAATTTTACTTATAAGAGGCTGAGTGATCAAATACACCTGACTATTTCTGGTGCATGCACACTCCAAGCCAGTAATAGAACTCATGATAATTAACTGACAAAATTCATTCTTGGGAAAGAAGTGTTACCCAGGAAATAGAAATAAAACCTCACCAGGACAAGCACCTTACTCAGCTGTGTACAAAACAGCTTAGGCTGTGACAGCTACCAAAGGTTTTAGCCAATATAGCTGCAACTTCCCTCAAAAACGTGACATTCAGGTTCTTTTTTTGTGATTCAGGTTCTTTTGTTGTGATTCCACAATTCACAAGCAGTCTCTGAGCAGGAAGTGGCCATGCTGCTCAGGACAATGGCCCATCAAGCACCATTTTCTAAATTTTCCATTCCAAATGCTCTCTATTAGTACGTCAGCAGCTGCCTTAAAAGCAACAGAAAAAGTGTTTAAAGGCAAAGATCTCTGGCTGAGCTTCACATGCAGGTTTAACAGGATACCCAACATGGCCTCCCTGGAGAGCTGCTACTCACATCACTGCAGTTACAAACATTAGAATTCTTCAGGCTAGAAACCCCTGCAGAGTTCATGAATAATGGCAACACACTTAATAATTCAGTTTTAATAACTTTTTCCTCTTCCCCCAATTATTCTGAACAAAATGATTTTTTTGAGAAAAGCACAGCTACCAAAGCTATGAAGGCAATATGATGTTCCAATTCTGCAGATGAGAAGATTACTGACCTCACTGAGGTAAATAAAAAAGGAGCACGTGGACCCATCTACACCATAGCTCGCATAACAGGGATCCGACCGCCACATATCTTTCATCCACTGCAAAGAACAAAAGACACAAAAGTTCATTAGGGTAAAGTACAACAAAACAGCTCTGTTTTACACCCAGGAGTAATGGAGGAAGTGACAAAGTGGCTATAGATATCACAAGTAACAAATCAGGAATTTTATTAATGATTAGCAGCACTGTATGCCTGCATTCAGAAATACTGGGGAAGCAACAGCACAGCCGATGTGAGCACAGCTCATACAAACTGGCAGCCAGGCAAGCAGAGACAAATATCAGGAGAATAAAACTGGGATCCAGACATTTGGTTCTGGTTGGAGTTGAATGCATTGTGTGTTCCCCACCACGATATGCTCCCGCTAGAATTTCACATAACATTTCAGTTACCAAAACTGAAATCTGCCATTTCTGCAGAAGCAAATAATTGACTTCAGTTCATATTTCAATATTCAAATAATTTATTACATAGTTACTATGCAGCCTGTTTGCCAAAAGAGATCAAAACACAGAGATTCAAAATGTAGAGAGTTTTAATTTTACAAAAACTTGGGTATTTAAGCAAGCAGACATTTTACTACTGTCCACACTAATCATAGAATCACAGGTGGGAAGAGAGCTTAAAGATCATCTCATTCCAATAAACCTGCCATGGGCAGGGGCAGCTTCCATTAGACCAAGTGGCTCTGAGCCCCTTCCAACCTGGCCTTGAACTTTTAGGGATGGGGCATTCACAGTAATAAATCAGTATTCCCTACATTTGAAACATATCTTGGGGAAAAAAATCCCTTAAAAACCTCAATCTCTGGAAGTTTGTTGGAGTTTGTTTCTTTATTTTTGTTGCCTTTTTCTTCTTTTCTTTCCAGCTTAAGTCCGATGGGTTGTAATATTTAGCCTTTCCAAGTGCATTATTAGTAAAATACAGGACTTATGTAGAATGCACTGTGAATCCCAGAATTCTGGTTGTACACTTAGGCACTGCCTAATCTTAAGCAAATTACTCATTATGGGGAAGAAAACAGGGCTTTTTCAAAAGGAGAAATTTCTGAATAACAAGGTAGCATTCAAACAATAAGGCTTTTCAGTAAATAATATAGCATTTTAATATGACTTTTTTTTCCTGACTTAAGAGGATGCCACTTTATTTCTCTGCAGCAGTACTATTAAAGGCTTGAGGTGAGCAATGCTGCAGTGACACACAGTCCTAAATATCCTATTTTTTGACTCAGTTGTTCTTGTTTAACACCTCTGAGTAGAGACCTCTTGCAACATATGTTCCATTTTTAATGGAATGCACATAAGATTAAAACCAGTTCACTTACCTTTATTTTCCCTTCACAGTGAGGAAAACCATCCATAGGAGGCAATTCACACTGTTCCTGGGCTCCATTTATGAGATCTAAAAAGAAACACAGACCATAACTGAGCTTTATTTCACAGTTAGGACAAATAGCCTGATGAATCCTGCCTTTTATTTTCATGAATCCACAGCCCAGACTGACTGAAGGGTCCTACTGGGTAATATTTGTTACAACATTAAAACTCAGTGTGCTCCTTTTTGACCACATGAGAAAATGGTTGCACAGATTTCAACTCTGACTTGAAGTGAAAGTGCTGAATTACAAAAATTGATGTATAAAGACTCAAAAATTAAGTAATCCATACTGAAAATAACAAGAAGAAAATAATTTCCTAATCAAAGTGTGCTGGAAACTACTAAATTGCAACAATTTGTTTTTGTTTGTCAAACATTTATAGGATATATATAGCTCTTAAACACAAAACTAGTTTTTCAAGCTCTGCTATCACTTTATCAAATACTCACCATCCGAAACTTGGCACCAGACATATGACCCAATTAATAAATGTTGCAATATGATCTAATTTAACAACTGAGTAGCACTTCATCACATCTCACAAGAAATATTTCCTATGGTCTCCCAAGGTATTTTTTTCTTCTTTTTTGCCCATTTTAATATTTTTTTCATTCTAGATTATTGCAAAGCATTAAAGACTGTAATAAAGAGCAGGATTTCTAGCCCATGAGCCAAAGAAAAAGCAGTAGTTTTAAAGGACATTACTCCTTCAGCTCCAAGGGACTTTCTTAGAAGAACCCTCTAATGCAGGCCTTTAAGGCAAGAAAAATTATTACCATGGTGGAGAGATTCTTGCCAAAGGCAGTGGAGGAGGTTTTCAATTTAGGTAGTTCATCCCACAGCTATCTAAATTATACCTGCATCATTTCTGGCTTTTTCTACAGGCAAGAATCAAGATCATTAAAGTCAGCCAGCCATCAACCTGGGAACGCTTTATAGTGTGGCAGTAACTGTGCACAATTTCGTCCAGAATATGCTAATTAGAGAGCCCAGAAGAAAATACAAAAAAAGTTGCAGTATTAGAATAGAATAGCAACAAAAATCTGTGGGTAAAAGTTAAAATGTCGCATTATATTATTATATGCAAAACCCACGACCTGATCTATCTATTCTCCATTTTTTTGCAAATAGCTTCTTTTAAAGATAAAACTTGAAATGTGAGCCAAGCATTGCAAAATGAACTTGATGGGGGAAAGAAGAGTCATGGCAGGAAGTCCCCACGCCTTTGTCAGCCTGTGCAGCAGGAGAGATTTGACAAACTGAGCTGTATTGCCAGTAACAATAGCACTGAAGCAAAGTGGTTTGTACAATGACTCTGTAATTTCAAATCAATAAGCACTTTCAAAATATTCTGCCTATCTTCTCATCCTTGTGGGGCTCTTGCAGACCAGACCACTGACATCTAAGGCTCTGATTTCTGCTCTGAATAAGAACATACAGAGCATGCACACAGATAGCAGCAATTTGAAGTAAATTCTCAATTCAGGCAGTAGAGCTACATAATAATAGGACTATTTGCTTCACGGCAGTTCAGGAATCAGACCTTCCACTTGCATCACACCAGAATCAGTACCTGAGATCTAACAGTAATAAAGAGGCATGGTTACTATATGGAAATTTTCAAAAATCAGTAAATTTCCATTAGAAGACCTTTATGGTCTAAAAGGGTTTATGGACATTTTTTTTTTTTCCTCTGCTCCTAACTCATAAGTCTGAATGCAAAATATCATTTTTACATAAGGCATGTCAATTTCAAGATCTTCCTAAAAGAAAAAAAGACCTCTGAAATATCTGGTACATCATAGCTGCAGCATAACCCTAGAAAAAGTTTAACTTCCAGCACCATACTAAATTTAGGATGGAAAATGCTGAACGCCTGGGTATAGCTTGCCAACAAGAATGAGCCATGAATTTTGTCATTTAAAATAAAAAAATGTCTTCTATCTCAAGTTAATTATGCTATCATATGATGTCTTTTCCCTTCAGAAGGTTAGTCAAGCAAATCCTCTCTTCTACTTAAGTCCTATTAAGTACAGGGTAATACATAAGCATAAGCTATAATTCCTTATTTTACAGCACACAGTGCCAAGTCCATCACTTAAACCATATTTCATTTTAATGGGGATTTCATGGCTTGTTAAAGAAAGAAAAGATGGAGGAAAAACGCCCAGAATCCAGACAACAGCCTGATTTTTGGTAAATACACAATTGCACTTTACATTTTTGCTTCTGTCATGTGCGAACACATTTTCTGCATCCCAGTGTGTTTTTGTTGAGAGTCAAAGATCTTTGCTGCTGTTCATTACTCACAAGGTTTTACCTGCAAGGATAAATCCCCTCTTCCAACATTCACACCCTGCCCAGCCTCGCACTTCCACCGCTCCCATCAGCCGTGGCAGAAGCACACAGAAACTTCCCAAGCACAGACCCTGCCAGCCCTCCCTGCTCCTGCCCATCCCAAGAAGCAAAAAGGAAGAGACAGACATTTTTCTCAGCACAAGATGCAGATTTTCTCAGCCTTCTGGTCTGCCCTGTGGCCTCCTGCACTAAGGCTTTTTCAGAGCAGTCCCACTATTGCTCTTCCACAGGGATGGGTTACACACAAACAGAGCAGGGATCTCTCCAGGCTAATCTGTCTGTACAGGGAACATGGAACACTAATGCCCACCTTTATCACCTCCAACTATGTTGAAATATTAATGTGTCTGGGACACAAGAGTGTCTGACATCTTTCCTCCTTCTTGCCAGCAACAGTAAACATTTTTAGGATTCACCTTCCTCAAAGATATTCATGTTTTTTCTCCACCATAGTCCACAGACAGAGGAGATGCTTCACATAATCACCAGCTTCCCATTCAGCCTTACCATGGATCTATATCCCAAACACCTCCATCAGCTTTCACTAGCTTCATTCTCAGCTATTGATCAGGTAATACCACAGTGAAGGCAATTCTATAAAACTTAAATAGTCCCATGAAACAATTTCCATAAAACTGCTATCCAGAGCAGGAAAAAATGTAGCAATATGTGCATACAAGAGGAAATGAATGTGAAAGAACAGGAGAAGGAACAGAGAAATGTAATTGTGTTCCATCTGAGTATTCCCTGGAGAAGCAGTCTTTCCTCAGTGCCCATGAACAGGAAGCCAGCTGATGCAGTCAGACTGGAAACACATCTACATCAAGGACTGCTGTCCAAAGCAACAACTGCCTGCAGAAATGGGCAAGTCACTGCTGGTTTCCACACACAAGCCTGAGAATTCAGTGCAGAGCTCTGAATTCCCCAGTGAATAATCCTGGCAGTTCTTGCTCTGGTTGTACCCTTTTGTCTTGGCCACTGGCAGTGGGAGTTCTAGGTTGAGAATCATGCTTCCCAATTTTTTCCTTAATGCTCAGACCCTGTATGAAGGTTCTGATTTCTGCTCCTCCTGCTGCTCATTTGAACTCAGCATGGAGGTGTGCTTGAGCTTGCTGGTAGCACCTCATAGCTGGCTCTCCTTACACAGGAATCCAGAGGTGAACAAATCTTGTGTTTCCCACGAGCAGCTGAGACCAAGCTCAACCAGACACCAGCAATTCACACTGCTGAGTGTGATCATAAAGACAAGGGAGATGAAGAAGTGGAACCTTGGGGATGCCACATCTACACATCAGGATCTTCCAAAGCATTAACATACAAGTCAAGACTTATGAGGTTTTCATCAACCCCAAACCCTAATATCTCATGAGGATTCTTGTTAAAAAGTCTGGATAGATGTATTATGCTGTTAGCAAATTCATGTTGGATAGTTCTTTCCTGAAGGGGAAAACCAAGCCAGACATTAAAGTTACTTTTTTTGAAAAATAGTATTTGAGAAACCACAAGAATTTTTACCCTTAATTAGGATTTATGTAATTTAAAATGCAAGCTCTGAAATCTCTTTTCCCAGCCAAAACTTAGAACTTACAGCCAGAAAAAGTTAGAAATACAGCTGTCAAGTTAGCACAAAACAACAGCAGTTAATAAACACACTTTTTTCTCCTAAACTTTGTGTGAGCCATTATATTAATTTATGTTCTGCACACACCTAAGTGTTTTTGAATTCATGCATAGCTTATCTCCTCTTGACTGCTGTTATGAAAATACATAATTATTAAACATTTATCTCATATGATGTTACATTAAAAGTCAATGTGTTAACACACTAAAAACATGAACACAGCACATTATAAAACAAAAAGCATGCAGTTGGTACAGGTCATCCTGGAAAAAAAAAAAAAGAAAAATATTGATAAAACACCCACCAACTGCAGACTTTAAAAAACCTCTTTAAATACACTTTGTGAGGTCCTGGGATATTTAAAATATAACTACCAAACTCCATCCTCATGTTTAGAAAGGAACCATATGTTCCCTTTACAAATGATCTACAGCTTTGCACCAGACGTCGCTGGAGCACAGCAGGTGAACCTGAACTTGTGAACAATCCTCAGTTGTTTCAGTGCAAAGTCTGGCACGTCAGCATGCACCACGTGGCACATCTGAGCTAAATCACCAACCCTGCCCTGGAAAAGAAGCTGCTCTCCTGTTGCTTGCTGTGAGCACTGCACCTGCTAAATACCAGCTCACAGATGCAGCTCTTCACTGCCTCCTGCATTTCAACTTCACATGTTTTATTTGTAATAGTGAAGGTTTACAACACCCACGTTGAGAATGATGTGGCTGAAAGCACAGCCTGTGGTAGGGAATTGATTTTTGTTTGCTTTCAAGTTGCTCTTTAATAAAACAGTAAAAATGAGCAATAGTAAGCGCTACATGCATATTTCCTCCCTTTTCTGTGTTGCACATTCTTCAAATAATGTGCTTTGTAATAGGCTAAAAAAATTCTGCTTCAATTTTCCTCCATCAGACAGTTAGGAAGTCTAGAAATATTCCACTAAGACAGTACTCTGAATAAGAGTTATAATTAGTCACTCAGCAGTGAGTGCTGTTTGATAGGTGCTGTGTTTGTCATAAGAGTTTTAAAATAGCAATATTGGTTAAAGCAAATGGAAAGGCTGCAATACAGCTGAAAATGCAAGCTGACACCAGCAGCCTATCTACTCTGCTAAGGACCAGCTTGGTGTTCTTCTGAGAATAGAAATGTATTAAGAATTTAACACGACACTAAAAATGATGTACTTTGGAACCTTGAGGCTTAAACTCTGGTTTTTAGACTAGTGCATATTAAAGTATTTTTTGATGATATACAGCACAGATAATAGCTCAAGTCAAAAGTGTTCCCATCAGCAGATTTCATAAAATTCAGAACCTCTCTAGTATTATAAGGTCAGAGTAATCACATCCGATCAAATCTATTCACCAGTTTTATCTCTGTTCTCCTTCTGGTTTTGATCATTAAATATAAGTACTATTCTTACTTTAATTCCTGAAACTGTTCTCTTGTTTTTATTTCAGTCCTGAAATCTGGTATCTGTGGTTAGACACAGTCTGTAGTTAAGGCTGGTTTAGTTTGTGTAAGGTCTTCTTTCCCTTCTCCAACTAATTAACACATTCCCAATTCAATTCACATTTTTCATCTCCAGCTGGTAAGATTTCTTTAAAGAGAGAATTTGCAGTGTGAGCTGAAAGCACTAACAACATATTCAACCAAATGAGCTAAAGGTTTCAAGATTTTAAATGCAGAGCACAAAATGCTTTCTACCAACATTTTAGAGACTTGTGTAGCAAAGTATTGGTATGATTTAAAGAAAATTAACTTTTCTACCTCTAGTCCATCCTCACACAAGCTGTGCTGCTGTGTTCCATTAGCACTACTGAAATCAATGCAGTGTTAGGAGAATTCAAGTAGTAGTCAAGTGGTTAATCAAAATGCAGCCCAGGGGACCACTAAGAGCCCCCTTCAGCATTATTAACACAGCTTTGCACTGCAGTGGAAAATATTCACCAGTGGTCCTCTGCACACACCACACTGTGCTGCGACAGCCAGGTCTGAGGGCACACAAAACTCCCCAGCTCCACACAACTGCCTTTGTGGGAGGGGGGGAAAATCTTAATAAATACACAGGTACAGTGTGGAAAAAGAACACCATGAATTAGGCACAGTAAACACGGGTCAAACAAAACATCACCTCCAGGAAGCTGCTATCTTGACTATCAGAACCAAGGCAGTCCCACACCCTGCTACACACTGGTACACACTGGTGCCCTGTGGGGACAGTCACTTTGTGCTCTGACACACTGTGCTGACTGAAGAAAAGCTACTCTAGTCCTCTCCAGGCAGGAGGGCAGCTTTGGAATTCAAACCAACATGCAGTATCTTAGCTTTTTTAATCTCTGTAAGTACAGGACTATGGTGGAACTGTGGCTGCAGACTGCTAAACCCAATGAGGCTGTGTAACAAAATTAATCAAGAAAGCCATGGAAACGAATCCACTGATGCTGAGGTTACCTGAGTCCTTCCCTCCTGACCTAAAAGGCTTCAGTGTGGCAGCCCCAAGGCTTCAGGAATAAGGGCATGGAAATACCACGACAAAGGTCCTTCTCACCATAGTAACATTACAAAAAAAAGCCTTGTAGCATTGCCAAAGCTGACTTGTCAGCCTGCCTTGCTACATATTCACGAAGGATGCCAGATATCTGACAGGCATCCAAGCCATCATGTCTTAAATGACAAGTATACACTGAAGTCTGCATCTTAATGAGTGACTTGAAAGATGTTATAAGTGAAGTTGTTAGAAGGGAACTGAACAGCCAACACAGCAGAACGAGTCCATGCACAAGGCAGCAAAGCTATGGAAGCTTTGAACAGCAATGTCCTCCCTCACTGTGCAGTGTTCCATGCAGCAGCCTGAGCCTGGGGTCTGCAAGGGTCCCCCCAGCACCAGTTGTGTCCAAGGAAAAGGCTGAGGAGGATTTAACACAAACCTTCACTCGTTCATTTTTGTGGGATCAAATATGCACAATTAAAATCATTCAAAGCAGCATTTTTCAAGGCAAAAGAACGTTTTGTAAACAACCAATCTGGCAGAGTTTTCAGTACAATTATTATATCTGGGGTGTTAGATGGTCAAGATTATAAAAAATTTAGCTTGTCACTGAACAAGCACAGAAAGAGCAATGACCACCTTTAAAGAAACCCATCCCACAACACAACACTAATCCCACTTCCATTGCTTACCAAAAATATCACATGAAGAAAACAGAGGACTGATTCTCTGATCATGTTTGTGCAGATCTCCCTATCTGATGAACCATGATAGTGCAATTCTGTCCCACAAAAATCAAGGATTTCTTTATCATTATCTTAGAAAAGCACAACTGTATTGTAAATATAGTAAAACCTATATTGCCTAAACCAAACTGATCTTGTGCCTGTCACATGGAACCAAAGATGCAGCTCCAACAGTAGCAGCCCTGTAGACAAGCTCTGCTTTAAAGTGCCATGGTTTTGTATTTCCCCCTTTCTGTTTAATCATCTCTACAACAGCAACTTTAAATCTACTTAGGGTATCATTTGTGGCAGTGGCCCAAAGCTTCCTGTTCTAAAGGCTGATGAGAACTCTTATCTCCTAGACCCAAAGTTTAGATTAATACTTTCCTGTGTATATGGGAATATATTACTTCCCACAGATGCAAAAAGGATGGCTATCAAATATCTCAGAGGCTTTTCAGATACTACTTAGATAAATAGAAAAAAGAGAGAGAAGGAAAGACAGCTTTATTGCTTTTGAAACCAATCAGCCAAAGCTTTATAAGCATCTTTATATTACTGCATGATGTAGCTCCACTGGAAGCAGGACTCTTGTAGAAAAGTCTGCTAATGGCATTGCACTGTTTCACTGACAAATAAAGCTATAAAACACAATTTACTGCAGAGTTTTAAGCAGCAACTCAAGAAGCCTTTAAAAAAGATTATCAAAATTATTAAACATTATGTTAATCAGATGCTTCACAAACACTATGGTTGTCCACACACAAAGACCAAAATTATTAACAATCACTAACATGAATTTGTCTAAAGTCAGCATTAAAATATTACAACTGGTAAAGAGAGGAAGGGTAATCCTAACACGGTCGTTGTGATCACTGCATAGAGTAACAGCTGAATGTTATAAAGAAAACTATCATCTGTATTTGTACACATACCTCTTTCAACTCCAGTAAAATGACAAACTGTGGGTAACAAAATGCCTTCACCACAATTTTCACATTACCTCAATTGCTCTAACACAATTGAAAAGGGATGTTATTGAAATATTACAGACAAAATCAACATTGGTATTATCACAATGCCCTCACCTAGCTTATTTTCTGAACAATTCCTTCCCAACAGAGAAGATACTTATATTACAATTATGCTGGAATCATATGGCTTCCAGAGCATGCTGTCAGGAAACTGCCATGAAAGAAGAAGTAGAGACAAGTTTTTCATTTCCATTTGACTGCCTCTGATCTGAGTAATTGCCACTGATTGCTTCAAATGGATGAAGAGCAGGCACTTTAAACAGGGATTAGGTTCAAACTCTAACCCTAGGTACTATCCAGTCCAGAGGTACCTGAGCAGTGACATCATCCAGTCATCAGCACAATACATTAATTGAACCTTAAGGAGCTCCTACCTAAAGGTTTTTCCTGTTGCTGCTGTTTAATGGTTGCTTCAGACATTTTAAACTCAGGGTACCAGGAGTCAAAGGTAAAAACTTGTGGCCCTGATGAGAGGAATTGTGTTCTTTGCCACAGAGCAAGCCTCAGGCAGTACAAAGTAATGCAAACACTGCAGACGGAAAACTCTTACCAGGCTCATTCAATGCTGCTCCTGAATACCAAAACTGTGAATTTAGCCCACTCCAAGAATAACAAACAACATTCAAATCACCCTAAGAACTGATGAAAGATGTTTCCTTCTCAGGTAAGAACAATGAACATTTGCCTATAAATTTTAAAGCAACAACTTGAGCATACATGTTCCAATTAACTGTAAATCTAAGGAAATAACTCTCTTTTGTCCAGCTACAAAAAGAAAACATACAGGGATGTTTTTCATTATATATATACATGTCCCAGAAACTCTGACAGTGCTGTACTCGTTCACTTTCCATCTCAGTGGAAGTTTTTCCAAGATCTGGTGCTGGATGCCTTGTGGCAGGAAGGTGGCACAGCCTGTCAGCACCCTGCAGATGCTTCATCTCTTTAGGTACTTGTTCCTCACCTGCCTTCAATTCTGTCAAGGCAAGGCAGATTGGGGAGGGAAAGGTCTGTCTGACCAAAAGATAACATGACTTAAGCCCCCTGGTACAGATAAATGCATTTAGGACGGAGCAACTCTGCTGCCACACTGTCATCAGGCAGTCACTTGCAAATCTGCTTTCCTAGACTTGTTCCAGTGGCATTTCCCTACCAAAGGCAGCATTTGCTTCTCTGTTTTGAGAATTTCACCAAGTAACACCTTCTCAACAGAAATATTTATTTTTGCAGGAAACCCAAGGACAGACAAGACATAGGAGCACAGTTATCAACTTATTTACCAAGTTGCCTTAACTCATCTGCTCTATTCTCTTTTGGGACTGCAAAAATCATTGGACTTACACTCAGACTTTCCTATGAGTCAGGACTGCCAGTATCTCTCTCAACTTGGTGGCAGAACAAAACAGTCCATTCATTGCAAATAAAATGAATGACTTCAAATGTAATCTCAAAACATGTTTTTATTTTAACTGAATGTACCAGGTAGGTGATCTCGCTGTGTCAAATCCTAAGAGCCATAAAACACTGTAGGGAAAGACATTTTTAAACCATGACCAACAAATATAAAAAATGTTTTCTTTCAGTTAATAACCAATAAAGTGCATATGGTGGAATGGCAAAGCAGATTGATACCAACCTAAATAGTTAGGCTTTGAGAGAAAAGATTTCCCCAGTTTCATCATTCTTAAATGCAACCACTTAAAGTATGAAACATCTACTATAAATGGGTGAACTATTCCCTTGAGAAGAGATTTTGATTTTCTAATGTGTTCAAGTTACCACAGAAAAAAATCTTCCACTAAGCTTGGACTTCAATTTGTCATTGATAAAGGCTAGACTTGGAATTTTGTTTTCTAAGACATTCCAAATATCTAACACTGAAAAATCATATCATGCTCAAAAGAGAAAAGGATAAAGAGAATTATTTATTATCATAAATAATTTTAGTAATTGCCTTACACACCTGCTACATTAAGCTTTTCAGCTGCTCCCAAGCTGGGAGCAGAAGTGGTGGTGTTGTTGGTCGAGTTTGCTCCTGTTCCATTAAGTACAAGATTCTCCACCTTGGACTCCAACTTCCCAATGCGCTGCAAGATATTATCCAACAGGACAGCAAGAGTCTTTTTCAAATCTGCAAGTGAAAATGAAAAGTTAAACTGCTTAATAATGCAGTGCACACTTGTCAGACAGAATCAAACAATAGATACAAGAATCAGACTGGAGATATATAGATAGACATATATACATACACACATATATATATATACACACACACTTTCTCAGTGCAAATCTTTGCCATTAGCAGCTCCACGCACTCACGTTCCCCACTTTGTTCAGCCTCAGATACTCAGATACAAGTTTCCTTGGCCATGGAACTTGTCAGCCTGTATATTTTATGAAGCACAGTGCTACTCGTAGATATCCACATTCAAGGTGAAATGTGAGCCTTTACAGGAACAGAAAAATGCTTGCTTTGCAATGGCTCAAGTAATAAGAAGCTGCTTAAATAATAATGAGGCTAAGCCTAAATCCATATTCAAACACTATCAGAGGAACTGGCTGTTGATACTCAGTCACCTGGGAACAAAAATCCCCTTCCCAAAAAGGAGAGCTTTAAGCCAGTACAAAAACCTTCTCCTGCATCTCCTCCACATAACCAGCTTCTGCACTGGCAAATTAAAAATAGATAATAATTTCTAAAAAAAATTTAAGTTCAACCTTTCTGCTGTATTCACATAACCCCAAAAATCACATTTCCTTTCTTCAGTCTAGTGATTGGCTCTGTTTGGTCAGACACAGGGCTTCCTTGGCATGGAGGGCAATGAACAATGACAGGAATTTGCATATCAAATGACAACACAGAAAGAGTTTTCTTTTTTCCCTCATTTTTTTTACTTTTCCTTAATTTTTTCATTTCCTTATTTTTCCTCATTTTGAATTTTTTTCTTATTTTCTTTTTTTTTTCCTTGGCTTTCATTTTGTTCAGATTCCTTGAAGGAACACAAGACACTTTGGCAAGGACTAAGGGCAAGAGGAGAAAACTATCAGACAAAACCGTATAATTATAATGGCAAAAAGCCAAAGAAGATGAAACTATTGTCCTTTGTTCATTTACCCTCATAATGATTAAAGAATTTGGTACAAGGGATTTACATTATTTTTCCATTTAATTACATAAAATAATTGCATGTGTTTTGGTATAATGTATTTTCTGTTTTACACAACTTTCAAATCAAATAATATCCTGAACTATATTAGAAAACTTTTCCATACATCTGAAGACATTCTACGGCCTCTACAGCAGTTCTATTTTTGCCACATTCATTCTGTGCTTTTTTTTTTATTTTTCCCATGACTATCTCAATTCTTGTGCAATGAGATAATAAATAAGAAAAGACTATTACTTTAGAAAGTTTTTTATAATTGTTTTCTCCAAACAAAAGGAGAATCATATTTATTTAATGGTGCCATAAAGAAAGCCTTTCTCATCATAGCTGTGTTTTCCTTTGTCCTGTAAAGATCAGAAGGTGGAATGTGAAGCACTAGTCCACATATCTGGGTCCTTTAAAGTGGTCCAAAAGTTATTTAATGGCATAGTGTGCAGAAGAAAAGGAAACTCTGGACTCAACAGGAACAAAACCCCGGTACAGAAGGAAGAAAAAAAATCAAGGAAAAAAGTAGTAAAAATAACTCAGGAAACAGTGAGGAAGAAACATAGCCTACATAAAAGTACACACTGATCAAAAAGACAAAAGAGGTTCAAAATAATTACTTTTTAATTCTTATACCAACACACTGATATGAGAAACATCTTGTCAGAAAAAAAAGGGAAGTGGAGGCTACTTTGAGAAGGGGAGGGAAGAAGCACTGATTCACAGAATTTTTGTAAAAGAGCCATTCACTGCTATAAATCTAATATTCACTGTGTATATCTGAACTATAACTTTAAAAAGGAAAATATTTGAGCCACCTACCTAACAGGTGAATACAGGGCAGAAAGAAAAAGTGGAAAGTAAACAAGCTGTGCAACCACAATTAAGAAATGACTGAAAACCTTTCAGGTGGGTAAAAGCAGCCAAAACCAGCAAACATTTAATTTATACTTGAACATGGAAATCATGACTGTGCTCATTTAAAGCAATCAGAGGATAACATTAAGAAATATAAAAAGGCTAAATAAGCAAGAGCATTAATTTTCACAGAATATTGAAGAAGCCTCTACCAATTATTACTAACATCAGTTATTAATGTGTTTATTTGTGAAGAGCTAACCTGATTATTTGCTAGCAGCAAGTCATTTGGTATGCCAAACAGGACAAATTAATTTATTAAGTAATTACCTTACCCAATTTCATAAACTATTATTTAATATGGTGTTATTCCCTCACCCTAGTTCTTTTCCCTGAAATATTTTAAATAACTGCATTATCATTATTTTCCATCTTTCCAAACTACTTTGTTGAAAACATCTGGCCAAACTTTAAATTTAAGTCTTTAATCTTAAAAATCTTGTCAGCTATGGACTTAAAATTGCTACACAAACCTTGGCTTTCCCTGCACAGAAGTGTCACAAAGTTACTTCACCTGCTTCCAAATGCAGTTTAACTTCTCCTTGGGAGCTTGACCAGTGTTTGGAGGCAAGTCAATTTATTCCCCAGCAGGATTTGGAGCAGGAAATTAATGCCACAGGCAACAAGCTGCAGGGGGAACTTTGCCTATGGATATCCTGTACCCACATTAACCCAGTTACCTTCAATATCTGGCGCCAGATTGTTTGGGGTTTGTTGTCTATTTTCTTTCTCAACTCATCCACCATCAGGCACCCCTGCACAGTAACAGGACACTGGCAATGGCTATACAGCAGATAAAGTTTTGTTTTGAGCCTGATCACACAATCCTCTAAGGATGTCTACTGGCTCAGAGATCCTCAACCCAAATATTGATCTACACCACTCTGTTTTGCTTGTGTTGCTTTGTAAGGCTACAGTTCCACTATAGCTCAACAAGCAGCCACAAATCTGGAGTTACAGATTGTTATTTAAGCAATGAAGCAATTTAATTGTTAGCTATGTTGGGGATAATAATCTCATGCTTACAGGCAAACAAACGCACACCAACTCAAAATTTTGCTTTTTAGAGGAAAAAATACTTTTGACAGAAACAAGACACCTTCCAGCAAGATATTTTCAGTGCATGCACCAAAAAGTATAGAGTATTAAGAGAAAACTAGAGAAAGAAGGGCAGCTATTCCATCTGTTGCATCCTAGTCTATATTCTTTGTCTAAACATTAAAAAAACTATCTACTCAATTTCTTCAGAGCTGAATAACAAGACAACTATAAAATAAAAACAAATGTAAATTACTAATTTTCCAGACATTCTGAAAGTGCATAGGTAAGTCGGAAAGAAAGTGAGTCTAAAAATTGCTAAAGAAGTAAGGTGCATTATGTGATCTTAGACTGAAAAGGAACCATGCCTAACCTGAAATTTGATTATATTTTATTTTTAGTAATATTTTCAGGTAATATGCTTCATTTTTTTCTGCTTGCTTTGTCTGACACATGCACAAAAACTGAACTCTCATGTACAAACTGGAAGAGAGTAAGCATTAGAAACAACTGCCAAACAAAGCACTAAAACTCACAGTTTTCTGCCCTGAGGCAAATAGGATATACTTAAGCTTAATTTAGGATTATATCAGATAAATAAACTTAAACATTAAGTAAATTGACTGAACAAAGAAGTGAAATGGGAAAGAAGAAATAAGTAGCAGGTCTCCATTTTAAACTAAGGCAAATTTTTTCACAGGTAATTTCTTACATCACTGAAACGAAAACTGAAAAGCCTCCCAACTTTCTCAAAAACACCAAAAAAGTTTTTTTAAAACTGAGTTCTAACAAATAACCTAAAGCATACTAGACAGAGGTACTAGACAGACATAATAAAAATCAGCAGACACTGGAAATGTTTGCTTGTCCCACTTAAAAGGAAAGGCCACTTTCTCCATTTGTACAGAAAATGCACAGAGTAAAGTACTGCTAATTGAGTGGCAGTATGAAGCAAAATGTTTGGGCAATTGAGGAACAAGCCTTAATCAGATTATCAAATAATCCAGAGAACACACTTACCATATGCTGTCACTGTCCCAACATAAGGCCCATCAACTACATTTTTATTTTCTTCAGCTAATGCTTTGATGTATCTTTTGCTGAGATCCAAAATTTGCTCACGCAGGACTGAACTGCTTTCGTGTTGTGTTTGCTGCTGAATAGTAAAATGCAGAAGCATCATTCCCCAAATAAAACCAAAAGTCACCAGAAAAAAGCCTAGTTTCTGAGAGGACAGCTTCCATGGAGAGAATGCCATGATTCCCAACAGCTTCACACAGTTACTACAAAGGTTCCTAAAGCATGAAGCCAAACAGCAAGTTCATGGTCCAGGTGTAAAAATATCACAGAGCAGGACTCAGTCTTATTCCAACTCCTTTGTCAACACATATCCGTGTTTCAGTTCCATCCTGCTGCAAGAGAAGAGAAAAAAAAAGCACAGTTAGCACACTGAAGTTTTTACTATCCATTCTAGTTCTTCCCTCTAACCTGTACAAATCAGGAGCAGACAATGTGCTTGCTTTGTAAATGGTTAATTTGCATGTCTCATCAGTGCACTGTAGCAGCCAGAGCAAAAAGGGGCTGAGAAAAGGGCTGGAAAGACAACAAAGCAGGAGTGATGTGCCCGAGCAGGTGGAGAACACCTCACAGGATCTGGATCAAATTTCCTGCCTGAAGTGGTTTCTAAGCTGTATTTCAAAGTAAGGCTGCTGTAACATATTTATTTGTGTGTGTGTATGCAAAACTCTGCGATGTTGCCAGTGCAGCAATTTAAGACAATTCTCAATGTAATTCAGTTCTCAGAAAACAAGTAATTTTAGCTGGCAGTGACACTGCTCGGAGTTCCTGGCAGGAGCTACAGCATATGGCTAGATAGGTGATCAGGAAATCAGACTCCCTCAGGGGGAAAGAGGAAAGAAGAAATCTACATTATTTAAGCCAATACACTCTCCTGGCTTCCACTGCAAGCAGTTGGGAGGCTGGAATAATGTCCTGCTCCTGTGTGGCCTCTGCTGTGCTGTTACTCCTCAGCCATAAAACATATTCCAAATGAGGTGGCTCTTTGCAACTGAATTGAAAACACAAACTTCTGAATGCAGCAACATGTCTTTTATATAGAAACTAATATTCTCAGAGCTTTTCATACACAAGGGAAAAGGAATTGTAATTAAGGCCTTCAAGACACAGTAGGACCAACTTTTGAAAGTAAAATCAGTTACAAAACATGGCATGAAGAATCCAAAGGCAAGAAATGGTCTGTGATGAGAGTTAGAGGCAGGGTCCTTAGCCTAAAGGCCAACTAGAAGAGGGGTAATTAAAGGTAATTAAGTGTAACCTATCATGTTAGAACACAGATTTGGTAAAATGTTATCCTTTTAACTTCATAATGCTCCCAGACAGGATTAGAGAACATAATGTTCCCTTCCATTCTGTGCTTGCACAGATAATGCAGATGTTGCTCTGTTTTAATAGGATAATTACTCAGATCCCTGCTAGTAGGGCTCCCTGCTTGTTAAAATTCCCTGTAGATCTTCTGCTTCCAGTTAACCAGGAGTTGTGCAGCTGGACAGAAATACCTTTGGGGCACTTATCCCCAGTGTGACTTGGGAGTGCACATTGCACATCACTGATTAAACTGATTGTAGAAGTGAAGGCACATTACTTAAACTAAAAGCAGGCAAGGCAGACACTGTCCTGTGCACTCACACTGCTAATGAACAATCTGCAGCCACCTTTTGCTTAAGGAGGAATGGGGCAGAGAAATTAATTGCAAGTACGGTGAAAAACATCATAAAGCCCTCAAGCTGGCTTTTTTCACACTGAAAATATCTCAGGAAAGAAAATGAACAGTTTCAACAGAGAAAATTAAGGACTCTGTTTAATGCTGCTCTACATAAATTTCAGGTAATTTTCCAAGAAATGGCAGGGAGAAATTTTACTTTCTGTTTGTTTAACTATAGTCTTGAGATATTTTGGGTCTGGCTAGATAGCAGAATATTGTTAGTTCATTAAAAGCTGAAAGTTTTACTATTCTTTTGCATTATTGGGTGTGATAAAATATAGAAAAATCCATAGTCTAAAAAAATATAATAACTTTTAAAAAATCTAAAATATTCCAGATAAACTCCCTCAGTGACTTAATTTCAAGTAAGCACTGACAACATCCTCTAAAGCAATAAGATCTGTGGTTAAACAGTCAATATTTCTTCCTCAATTATCACTTGTTTGTGAAGCAGAAAACACTGAATAAGAAAGCAAACCTATCACCACCATGTTTTAACAGACAAGTGCTAATGATTGTTTATGACTAGTTGATAATGGAAAAAAACACCTCTGAACATAATTAACATTAAAAACAGCAATTAAAAATGCAAGTATTTCACAGTCTTCTTTTTAAAGTTCTAGAACAGAAAGAAAGATGGTATAAGAAATAGTGTAATGACACTGAACTATGAGAATGACCTCCTTAAAGAGGTGTTGACTTTTCTGTTCTATTTATCAGCAGAAAAATAAATCCACTTAAAACTGTAAGAAGGTAGACAGCAAATATTAAACCTTTGCCATAAGAAAGGACTAAAATTCAATAACAGATGGAACAATGGCCCCCACCCTTTCAACAAACAAACAGAAAACCCTAAACCCAAATATCACCAACAAGCCGTATTTTTCCTGAAGCAATTTCAGTGGCCAGCAACCTGATGAGCTCCCAACGACATGGACTCAACTAATTAACTTTACAGCCCTCCTGGTGGCCATGGAGGTTTATAAAGTGCACAGCAGAATCCTGGTGCTCCCATGGGCAGCTGCACTAACTTTGGTACATATTTAATAAATATTTATATGACTTTGGTATATATTAATCCCAGACCTGACAGCTGTCAAGGACTGCAACACAACTATTCCCCAGTTAATGATTGCCACACCTATAATGAGTCATTATTTGGTACCTATGTGGACAGTGGACAGGAGATATCGAGGGGTGATGTGGAATGCATGAAGACAGCAGCACAGAAATGTCTCCATGTATTTCTGTTTTGACAGGAAATTAATAGCTGAACTGAGCAAGAGCTGAAGCAATAAACACACATTTGTCTACCATAATCACTGATGGATTTTGACTGACAAGTTATCTCTCTGCCCATACCAAGTAGGACATCCCAAAACTCCAGGTGGTAGTGTATTCCCCTTATTCTCCTGCACATCTTATAAATGTTCCAAAGGAGGCAATCCTGTTAGTTACTAAGGCTTTTTCCTAGTCTAGTCTCCAAATGCACACACCTAAAGAGGATACGACACCCATATTTATTTGTGCTTCTAAAGAATGACAGGTGGTTTTTTTTTCCCACTTCCCACCCCTTTTTTTAAGCTTTGGAAAGATGTGGTCCCGCTCTAAGACGTCTCTTGAAATAATTCCAGCACCCTCTGGAAACTGGATGCTTTAGTTGTGAGTTTGTTTGTGAAACTGTTAGGAAGAGAATTCCTCCTGACTTAGTCAAAGCAGTTAATGTACAAAAATTAAACACTAAGTGTGAAAAACAGGATGAAAGTGAAAGGATACATGGGGCAAGAACACCTCTAATAAACAATATTTGTCTTGTTTCAAGTCTAACCAGCCAAAATCCCACCACAACCGAAACAACATTCTGTGGGGTGGCAGGCAGGTGTTTGGGGCTGTTTTTAAACAAACTCATTACAGCTTCTGTGAAAAACATACCACAATTTACAACTCAATTGCCCCTACCCTGAACAAAAATTATTCACATATATTTAGTTGAAAAAGGGCTAACCTTACACCCATTTAACCAGGCACAAGAATTTCAAAGTACCAAAAGTACTATTATATAACTTCATCAGAAAGACATTTTTTCTGTTCTGTATTTAATAAATCCTGTCCAACAGCTGGTCAATTCACGAGTTAAAGAGGATAACATTACCATGCTGATGTCATTGCTACAAAAGAAGCCTCACACTATCAAGAAACATCTCAGATAAGTACCCTAAATAAAGTGATCTGTATGTCAGGGGTGCAAACCACACATTTCTCAGCATTTTAAGATATTACCTTTCTCTCTGTCTTTCTCTTTTTTTTTTTTCCCTGCTTAAAATAGAGTACAAATAGTTCATCTTCATGTAAACAAATTTTGGTGACACATCTCCACGTATTCCTCTTCATTTTTTAAGGAGGAGAATTAATCATCTACAAGAGATTAAGCTAAGTCTCTTTATAAGTATGTAAATATACACAGCTTGATATTCTCTGTCCAATCTGTACCTATATTAGAAATGGTACTTAGGGTAAGCTTGGAACACCACTATCCTCAGGATACTCAGAATTAAATCAGGATACTCAGGATTAAACTCTTCATCAGCTGAATGCACCATTCATCAGTAGCTACACAGTTCTAAAACCTTAATTGTCTGTAACCAAAACAGAAGCTCTTGCACCCATAAAACCAGCAACTTGAGTGGTATTTAATTATTAGTTTGTTATAAACTCAAACCTAAGCAACCTTAAACATCATGACTAGTAAACAGAGTATATGTATTTTTTTACCATGTGGCTCAGTAAAAATAGTATTGCCACTGCTAGGAAAAGACCAGTATTCCAATGCCAAACATGCAAGTCCCAAATTCTGGCCTGTTATGGTTCAGAAATTATCCTAGGAATAACTGTATGAGCTAGAGCTGGGTACCAGGTGCCTCATGTTACAGCAAACAGCTTAGATATGTGATAAGAACCATGGGCTGGGAAATACAGGCACAGGTCGAAAGGAGAGGCCCCAAAATTGTGAATTACTCAGTAATGGTCAAATACTAATCAATGATAAAGCACAACCTTGAATTTTGGAAAAAAACCCTGCTTTTCTTTTGACAGCAGCAAAAGCTGGAAAGGAGGCATAGTACTGCTTAGTATAAGAAATGGCACCTGTGCCAGGCCCATCAGTGCTAAATCCATGGCACCAGCTCTGTGGTACCCTCTGCTCACAATTTATTATGAAACTTTTGCACACTAATTGCTTTGACTATGCAGTAGCAATGACCAGGGATGAGTAAAACCCAGCCTTTAGTAACAGGTATTGTCAGTGAATGTCAATCTACTCAAGTTTTGTTATAAAGTTTAAAGCTGGTTTTAATCTGCTTTGTTCCATCAGCCTCCTAAACCTTCAGTCACAGCAATCTCTCATTCTCCTCTTACATATATATATCCATGCAGACACTCACAATGTGTATTCAGGTGCACTCAGGCCACCCTGCCTGACCTATTTTCCAGATTGTTTCCTGAAGAGGGCAAGCTGCCCTTCCCCTTCTGTTTGCAACTGTTTGATTCTGCAGAACAAGCTGTTGCAGAGCAGCCAAGGACAAACACCAAGACACGAACCGCCTCTGTTCTCACCAAGGGCGTGCTAACCTAAAAGCTGATGATAATTCAAGTGTGAAGCCTGTGGGCTGCCAGCACACCACAGCTACAGCCAGCAAACACAGGGTGAGTGAAAACACCTGCCTATCCCAGACCTCCTCTGCTAAGGGGTGCCAGGAGTCAGGCTTCATGCAGAAACTGATGCAATACGCCCTAAAATCCTCTAAAACTTCTTTTCTAGGAGTAATGAGTCCAAACTGGGAGTGCTACATTTTAAGAATTTAAGCCAGACACACTTTCAGTATACATAAACTGGAATTCCAGGCTGATGTTAACCACAGTTCTCCTACTACAGCTGTATTGCCTAAACAGATGTGCACTATACCCCAACCGAATGCAAATTACTGATTTCCTGGTATTGCAGTTGTTTATTCCTGGGGGAACATTCCAGCAACTGTCCCACCCCAGTTGGCCAGTCTGTGCTCTGAAACAGTGCAAGCTTTGCTGTGACTGTGAGATGTTGGCTCCCTCAGTCCTTTTCTACCTTTCCTTCTTTCAAAGCACAGCACTAACAACGATAACTTACAGCCTCCCACTTAATGCAGGCAAGTGAAATCAAAGAACAGTCACATGCTCTGTTGGTAGAAGATAAGAAAGGATCAGAGAAGAGAAAAAGAAGCCTGATTCCTGATAAGATTACTTGCATTTAGACACAGTGTCTGCTCATACCATTGTCAAGTGTCTTTGTACCACACACATCTTGACTCCAGTACTGACACTGCAATTAATTAACTGACACACTTAGGAAATATTCTCCATTAACATGAAACCATCCACACATCTAAACAAAACTTAGGGGCCTCAGTTACACTGAGTGCTCAGAAGCAGTTTAGCTGCTGTTCTGCCACTGCCCATGTCAAGTGCATAAAGCAGAGGTCAGACAGCAGGACAAGCAAAGGCTGAATCCACACCTGCTTAGGGTGCCAAGGGCTGTATCCTGCCTCAGTAGGTCACAGAAACAAAAGAACATTCATTTCAATAGGTCAAGTCATAAATTTGAAGCCACTTCAAAACACTTTTGTTAATATTAAAGCAAACTTCATTCAGTTGTGATCAGTCCAATAAAAGCAGATGTCTGATAAAAAAGCTGATAGAACATCCTGGAAGGAGCAGAAGCATGTGAGCAAAGCTGATAATACTAACTCAAATCTGCAAGTCCTAGGTCTAGGTGAGGGCTTCCAACTGGTAGAAGCTGTAAATATTCCCTACACACCTCACAGGCTCCTCAGGAAAAATTGGCAGCGGAAAAAAAATCATGCAACTATCCCAGATTTATGCCTACTTTTGCTAACTGCACATTTTATAATTTACATTCCTTAATATAGAAAATAAATGCCTGAAACAATTTCCCTTAACTGCGTGATGGAGTCTTAGTTTTGCTGTTCCTACTGCTGCTCAATTTTATTTTCAGCAATGTTTCTGCCAACCTATTCTCTTCTTCTAGCTGACAGATGTCACTGTGTCTTCTCGCTCACCACCCCTCTACAGCTGATGTGGCACCATGTACTGAGCCTGAAGTGGCAATTTGGGATGTAATCCCATGGAGTGAGAAAAGCAAAACAACACTGGGTCACAACAGAAGCAGCAGGACAGATGGACTGAGGGAGACTAAGAGTATAAATACTCCAGGTTTGGGGTTTTTTTAGGTTGGAGAGGCATGTTTGCTTTTGTGCATGTGCATGTAGTACAAATTGGCAGGAGGTGGTGGGATGAAAGTTGAAGGAAGGGAAAACAGTCTCTGATAAGGTGCCATAAAAACAAGTAAATTTTCATCTTGAGCAAGCAGCTTGCCTTCACGTTCAAAAATAAATTCCCCCACTTAGAAACAATTTGGGTGGCATCCCACCTTAATTCCCCCATGTGGGTCTGTGCTTTCACAGAGCGCTCTGAAGCGTTTCAAATTTTCTACCTGGCACATCACTTGCTGCAGTTCAGTCCTACAAAAATTAAACCATCTGATGTTCTTCCTTTCATGCAGTTTGCTTACTGTGATATTTCAGGGAGGAAAGAGTAGAAAAGGAAAGAACACAACAGATAAGGGGAAAAAGGATCAGAAGAAAATCCATAAGGAAAAATCTGTATGTGTTGAAATCCTCATGGTACATACATTGTTTACTGATTAGAAACACTCCCGGCAATGCATTTAAGAACATAATCACAAACTAACCTGATCTTCTTTCAATAAACTGAATGAATGTTAGGACTAGGAACAGGACTTCAATGAACTTCAGAAAATCAGAAATGTTCCTGACCTTGAACATTTTTACAGCCATTTACAGTCAAAGGACAGGGAATATTAATAACCTTCTTCTTGCTGCTGCATTAAAACCATATGCCCAAAATAGCATTTTCTCAGTGAAAAGAACATTTTGGAATGTCAGCATGCTGACCAAGAGATTAAGAAGATTAAGAAACAGTTTTTGTTTTTTTCTGGGCTTTGGTTGGCTTTTCTTTTTTGCAAGAAAGTAACTTACAGAGCCTGAGAGTCCCAGTCACCATCTACAAAATCCCTTAAAACCAGTGAAAAAATTACCCATGAGCATGCTTTCACTGCTTTAAGAGTCCCTGAAGCCCACTGCACAAACAAACCTTTAAGTTACTTCATTAATTTTAATGAATTTTAAAAATAGGACTCATGGCCAATAAGTTTTATCCTATTTCTAGTGTGGATAAAGTACAGATATTTTTCTCTTCCCCTCTTTGCAACTCTCCCCACTGAAAGGCTAATATATGGCATCTTCTTGTGTCACTCTCAATTTTACATTTGACACTTGTCCTCTGAAGGGTGAAACCATGGCACCTGCAGAGAAGCAGGGCCTTGCCCTTTTCAGATCACCTGGGTGATCTCCACAGTCATGAGCAAAACCTCCTTGGTTCCTACACAACAACCCCATGTTCTGCTAATGCTCTCCCATTTCTTTAGTGCACGGAGTATCTGTGGCAGCAAGAGCTGCAAGCATTGCTACGAGCTTATGCAGAAAGCTTTATTTATTTTTAATGAATAATAAAATTAACCTCAGCCTATAATCAAAGCAACCAAATTATGAGGCACTCCAAGAATGACTAAGTTTATTACACAGAAATTGGATCCATTAGCTCATTTCTTGCATCAAGCTGATACTCCAGGCTCCAATCTCACCCACTGCTATTAACCACAAATCAGCCTGTTACATCACATCTTGTGGTCTCTCCAAGAGGAAAAACAAGCAACTCTCAACAGGAGCTCTGTCCAACTCTCAGAGGAAAGTCAAAACCTTCTTTGTAGTCAGCAAGAAAGCTCTCATCAATGTGGATGCCCAGATATCATCCCCTCTCAAATCCATGGTCAACACACTGAATGTGGTCTCCAGCAATTGTGCTGGACCCCAGACAGACAGCCAAAAAAACCCCCCACAAGTTCTAAGGAAAGATCCAAACATGTTCATGCTCAAAATACTCAGTACATCTTATTGAAAAAAATTTTCAAAAATATAAAACAAAGAATATAAGTATGTCTGCGTAAATGAGTTAATTTTACTGAATTCTCTACCATTTGTGGGGAATTGTAGATAATCAAAACAAATATAAATTCTCATTTAATTTGATTTAAATTAATTGTTGCTAGAGCATTCTACACACAAACCTTTTGCAAAGGACAAACACCAAGGGAAAAGACAGCAGAGTAATATTAAAAGAGAGGAAAGCAGAAATAAATATATAGAAAATGTTTATGTGCATGCTATTAAGCAAGTGCATATCAGATCACAGGGAGGACAAAAAAAGTAAACAGCAAAGCTGAAGATTAAATGAGTCTTCAGAAATATTTATCTTTTGTTGCTTTAGAATTTCTTGAACTTGGGTCAAAGTATAACATTTCTTCCAATGGATTTGTTCTTGGCAAGCACGTTGAACACATTCCAGCTTATGTGGCTAGACAAATGGCTGAAAGCACAAGCTGCATCTCCAGAGAACAAAATTTAATGGAATTAAAATTTCAGTACTGTCACCTGTTTGGAAGCAACAGTGCTGCTGATTATTCAATCACTCTGCATTTAAGACCTTTATTATTGAAAGGATGAAATTTTAATTTGCAATCTAATTCAAAAGTTAGTAGGGCAGCAAAATATTTTAACTTCTTTCCTGCATATATCCTGTTGCTTAACACTGGTATTTTTCAAGAGCTGATAGCACCAAAGATTAGAAAAGCACTTTGAAATCAAAGAATGAAAACTGCCAATGTTTCTTATTACTCTTTGTAAGGAGCAACAATTTGTCACACAGAGGTGTCAAAATGTTTAAAGGGACATACATGAAATTCTGTACATGTGCAATGAAGCCCCATTAGAAACATACAGTTACAGAAGACAGAACCTCATACCAAAGGGCTTGAAAGTAATGTTAGAGGAAACACTAGACAAAAGTTTCACTGTCTACACAGTTCTGACCCATTCAGCCATAAAGCAGCAATAACATGAGCCTTCACACAAAACCTCTGCACATGATTCTCACAACACTGTTAAGAATTTTAAAGCTTTGTGAGAAAATATGACAAACACTGAACTACGTGGCCATGACTCCAACAGTATTTTCAAAGGAGAGCCAGGTGAGGGCAAGCATAACCTGTCACTGACTGTAATCACAGCTGTGCTGGGAGAGCATCAGCTTTCCAATAACCTGCAGGATCAATAAACCACACAAGTTTCCTCTGCAAACGAATAAGCTGTACTTAGTTTATCACAGGGCACAACTTCTGAACTATTTTGAGTAGGTGGAAAACAGCCTCCCCTCTTTCAGCATCCCCAGACAGCTGTAGAACAACTTGTACTGGCAAACTCTGAGGAATAGCTCTGTTTCAGCTGTAGCCCTTACAAAGCTAAATGGGGAAAAGAAAGAAAGAAGTGACGTGCAGAAAACAGCCGGCACAGGCAGCATAAGGAAAATGAATTAGTAATAGGATTTTGTGGTTTCTCCCCAGACTACTGCTAGGCAGGGAGAGGCAGGACAACATATAACCCCACCACCACGATAAAAAATAATGTGAAAATGTCCTAGCAAGCAGCACAGGTTTCTGAGCTGATGTTTTGCACAACACAGTACTAAAGGAACAACACAGAACTCCCTAAGCTCTCCTCATTGCTTACACACCGTCATTAACAACAACATTCCTCTTTTTAGCCTCTCTCACTCCCAGGTTTTCAGGTTCTCTAGATAGTGATAAGCTACTACTCAAAAAAGCTATTTCATCTGCTGGTTCTGGTCCACACTGCAGTAATGGTCTGGGTAATGAACTTTCTTTAATGCCTCAGTGCTTTTAATAAATAATCCTAATTACTAGAAAGGCCTCCTTTCCAAAGCATGCTTTGTTGAAGCTATTATCAATACTCCCATTCCAGGTTTGGTAGCAAAAGTAGCTTCATTTTCAGTGCTGAAAGCAAACCTTTATTCCCCCTGCAATGCAGTTTCAAAGTCAATGTACGTTCACATCTTGGAAAATTTAATTATTTACAATACTGAATGCTTGAGTAGTCATGAGCTTCCCCTTCCTTCTCCAAGGTTCTAGATAAACTCAAATAAGTAAGTTGTCCTTAAGTAAATCAGAAAATAAAGCCTGAGGTCTGTCTTTAATAGACATAGAATCACAACTTAGGTCTTGAAATCTCTCTTTATGTGAGCAAACACCACAGCACAACAGGAGCACATCTGCAAAAGAACCCAACAGATTTTGAGGACATGACATTCACACCAAAAGCATTTCAGCTCAGAGGTGTGGGTGTCTGTCAGCACTGGTGCTGTGGATTCTATTTAATCTGGCTTTGGAGAATAAACACCAACAGTTCGAGGACATCGCTTGCATTCCTGGAATATTTTCATTACAGAGCAGCTCAGTTTGTGGCCTCCTAGAGTAGTCCATTATGTGCGTGTACATATATATATATATAAATGAAAGTGTTATTAGTGGGTTATCAATTCACTTCCAAGGCATGTCTCATGCAAACCCATGTTTGAGCACATTAAACTTCTCTGAGCTACCAAAGTCATTCACCTCATAGATCCCATCAAGAAAACTGCCAAGTAAGTAAACTCATAAATCAGTTGCCTGTAGTTATTCTCTCAAGGAACATAATGCAATTTGTAATGTTAATGGCCAAAAAGATATTCAAAACCCCTATCGCTTCCTTCACATGCATTTTGGTTATGGATCAGCACACAATTGCAGATTTACTAAGAGTGCACTTGAAAACAGTTCAGCTCAGGCATGAATGAGCTTTAACTTTATCCAAAAGGGTTTCTTGAGCTCCTGCAGCTGTGTAACATCCTATGGCTGCCCCAACAGGTATTCCCCCTTTTACAGCCCCTAACCATGGCAACAAGATGCAAATACTGCAAAGATGAATACCAATTCAGTTTTCTGCAATTTTCTTTTTTCCACCTCTTCTACTTTTTTCTTGCTCCCTATTTTCCCTTACTGCAGAAGCAGAAGCTTTCTCAGCCAGCTACTGATTCACAGAAAGCTTGTAGAAATTTCATCACCAATTTGACTGAAATTCCAACAGGAATTGGAAGTATGAAGGAAAAAACTGTTTGACTAAAAGAGTCTTGTTTCATTGGGAAGTCACAATAGAATAAAATTAGAGGCAGAAATTTTGTGTTCCACAATCTAGGTACAACGGATTACAGATAAATAATATTATCAATAGGAAGGCAGAGCTAAACTCTTCCTCCTCTTAATTATGAGCAGGAACTTGCAAATGTCATCAGCATTTCATGGATGCAGTAATAGATAAAATTTCAGAATAGCAGATAGGAGAAGAAATTTCTATAGAAAACAGTAGGTAAGCTTGAAAATCTGATGAGTGGGGAAGTCATTGCAAGAAACACAAAGTATTAAGTTGGTAAAGAAATTGAAATATGAGGAAAGAGGAAGGAAAAAAAAAAAAGCCCAGAGTGAGATGAGGTAAGCAAATATCTAAATTCAAGTCTAAGAGAGTCAAGGAAATGAATGTTAAGGAGATGTAAAGGTACTAAAGAGAGCAGCCTGACAGACAAGGGCTACACAAACTGAATGGATGAATACACCAGGTCAGGCAAGACCAAGAAAACACAGAACATGAAATAATGCTAAATCAACACTGTGAGTGATTTGCCAACAAACACAAAGACTGCAAGTGGCAAGGCAGAACTAATGCATTCCCATAAACAAATAGGACTTTAACCACTGATAGAGGAAATAGTTTGCTTGTCAAAAGTTATTGCTGTTTCCTGATACACTTCAGCTGCTACACCTTTCATCTTGAGTGGGAAACAGGTCGAGCTTTTTGTTTATGAGAAAGTCACAAACAGTGAATAGAACTTCCTATATCACCACCTCCCTTAAATATAAAATATTTAAGATAATGGGGAAGGTTATCAGAATGACTATTCCTCAATATTACCATTAGTCTTATCAATACATCAGCTTCACAAAAAAACCCCCAAAAACTTCTCATAGGGTCAGCTCTCTATGTAATTTATCTTCCAAACACTTGCATTGATTCAAACCATAAGGATCCAGTCCTTAGTAAATAGGATTTGTTCTACTACATATATATACATTCACCAGAATAACAATTTCTACTAGTATAATAATTTCTACTAGTATAATAAATTCTAATAATTTCTAGCTTTTAGCAGTCCTCAGGGAAAAAATGCAACATTATCTTTGCATAAGACATCATGGTTCCATCTAGATGTTGCTTCATGGACAGTTAAGAGGATTCTGGAGGCAGATGGTAAAAGGAAACAAAACCACAGACATTGCAAGAACATATTCAAGATCTACATGGACTATAATGAAAGTATTTGGTCTAAATTACATATTAAGCATTTTTGGCTCAAGAAGTCCAAGGTCTAGGGTCCCATTTCACTGAAATTGGTGAAAATCATCTCATGTGGTCAATGACAATTCGCAGTAATACTTTGAAATGTTCCAAAAGCATCCACCCTCTTTCACACATTTCACATACAGTGTCACATAGGAGAGATACTCAGAAACCCCACACACCCACACAGCCAACCACAGGTGACAGAAGAGAGACAACCAAACATCCTTTATAGACTTTGCTTGTTTCCATTAGTTCCTCCACTCCTATTTTGAGAATAAATTCCCCATAATGCTCTGACAATGCATAATTAATTACATTTATTGACACTGAGGTTAGAACATGAGTCAAGTGTTGTCACATTAAATATTGCACAAGAGTGCCATGAGGCTTTTTTTGATACTATGAAATCTGAAGATGTCCAAAGAGATGTTTGTAAACCCACCCTTGTGCAGAGTCATGTTTAAGCAGTTTTTCACAGGAATCAGCTGGCAGCTCAGTGCCTGTTACTAGCACAACACCACCTCCCAGCCCATGCACTCCCCCCAAAATTTGTATGCATTCACTTGATCAGGCTTTCAAATTGCACTTTTCTAACAACAGAATATGCTTCCTGAAGGTTGGTAAACATGCTTGATCACCAGCAGCCACGCTTTAGAGCTTGCACTGGAATCTTTCATGTTTCAACAGAGGCTGTGTAGTGAGTGTCAAGCAAAGAAACACTCCCTTGCATAACACCCTTTTTGCATTTTTATATAAGCACTAACTAAGAAGCACATACTGCTAGAGAACAAAATTATTTTGCTGCATATCAGATTTTTCAAATCTGATAAAATTTACTTAGGTATAATTTAAATATCTCATCTTGCTCTTCTCCCCCTTTGCTTATATGCCATCTAAACGTCAAATCCAACAAAAGAATAAACCACCAAACACTTGGTACTTGGCAGAGCTTTGTAGAAGCAGCAGCTCTCATTATTTAGTTTTTAACTATTATAATGCATGAAACTTCATTAGATAAAATATCTCATTATTCCCTGAAGGTCAGCCATTTCTGAGGCAATTCTCAACAGTCAAATAACACTTTCATCATTTTAAAATAATAAATTTAGTGGGGCAAAAAAAAAAAAAATCAATACACAACATATTGGGCATGTGCATATAATGATTAAAGAAAAAACACCATACAGCACTTGTTGCAAAATCTGCTTTACAAAAATACAGAAGGAAACTATCTTTCAGACTGCATGATAATGAAAAATAAAATATGGTGCATTGGCATTTTTCCCCACTTAAGTCAACACTTTTATTTTTCTGGACAATAGGGAGAAGGAAGGAGTTTGAAGGACAAAGCAGGAACCACAAATAACCCAGATCTAACATTAGCAGTGGGTGAAAGATAAATGCTTAGGAAGTTTTATGTGCAAAACTGAAGTGACATTGCGAACACTGCAAGCAAATAGACATCAGGAAGATTAAAAATGCAAGCAAGCAAGACTTAGAGAAATGTCAGCAAAACCACTTGGAAAAAAAACCTCCCAACACTTCAGCCAATTCCAAGAAAGTAGTTTTTAAAGTACAAGAGCAGAGAGTTTTTCCTTTCAAAAAGAGAAAGGCGCCAAGACATCCCACAATTTTTATTCAAGAACCTTGACAAGAATTCATTTTTAAATTTAGTGTTGCATAACTCAAAAAAAATAGTCATCCACTGAATTAAATTTGCTTTAAATATATTCACTAACATTTTCCATTCTTCATCCTTTGCTGAAGTTGTTTTTTATTGCAATATGGCAAGAAAGTTTTGGAAGCTCAGGTTTGGAAAGAATATTAAATTAAATACCCGTTGTGCAATTTTTCAAGAAAAGCAAACAAATGGGACCAGCTAAAACAGAGTAAAACAAAACCCAAACAAAAAAGGATGAATTGAGGCGAAGAACAAAAGTAATAACCCCTAGTTTTCAACAAAACACATTGCCTCATGTACCATTTACAACATAATCAGAATTCAAAGGAAATAAAATGTATAAAATTTGTAAGAAGGTAAGGCTGGTAACAAATTCCAGTGACACAGACAATCCATTCATCTCCATTTGACCTAAGCTTTCAATTAAAGCAGGAGGGGAAACTAGCAGTATTGTTAAGGGCTAAATTGTCAAGAGGTTTTAAGTGAATAAATAAAATGATATTACAAGGACACGTCACAGCTCAACTAACATATATGTATGAAATAATATAAACGTATAAACGCAATTCCAATTCACAAAAGCCCCACAATCCTGACCATATTTTTCACAAGTCAAATTGCAACCCTCATGTGTATTTTTCTGCTAGGAAAGTCAGATTCTAGGTAGCAAAATGCATCAAACTGGAAAATACAGTATAGGCCACAGAACAACAAAAGAAATTTTATAAAAAGAGGAAAATTACCACAGCTCCCTCCTTGCCAAGCCTGGATTTCACTGAGGTACACAGTGAACACCTCCTATCATACAGAAAGGTTTTTAAAGCCACACCTACCTCTCCAGAGTGGCATTTGCACCACAGTAAATCCTGCTCGAGGATTAGGAGACTTTGCTCTCTCTGATACCAAGGACAAAGTTCTGTCTTGTGCCCAGCAACCAAGCCATGCAACCAGAGATAAGAACGTGGGGACGGACTGGACCACAAAGAAACAAACCTCAGGAAGCACTGCTGACAAGAGCGAGAGTCTCAGTTCCTTCTGGTCCTGTAGGCATCACAGCAGAGCAGAGTTCTCAGAAGAGATCTGAGAATGGGCAGGCTCTGCAGAGATTAAAGGGAGATTTCTCATCTGTGGCTGGGAGGAGGAAGGCAGAAAGCAAAAAGATGCTTTTCACAGAGTGGATCTCCAGGCAAAGCCACCGTGGGCAGCACGAGGCTGGGGGAGGTAGGAAACCTCCCAAACCCTGCTGGGGAGGAGGATGGGGACAGGCAAGTGAAGACAAAATGATGATGTGTCAGCGGGGGAACAGGAGGGGAGCAAAGGATGGGAAAGGGAACGTGGCCAGACCAGTGTGTACAGGGAAATACAGGGAGCTGTCAGCACAGCAAAGCCAGAGAAAAATGCTTTTGCACTAAATTGAGACTAGGAAGGGGGAGGTGTGTTTGCCTGTTAAAACATTTATGCTGCATGACAGGCTATACCTCACAGAAAGTGTGTCAAAACTCTGCAAGACTCACGCTTGGGAGTTTTCTGCCTTTTTATTCTTATTTTTAATATTCTCACATTCAGAATTTGGAAAGAGAGGCTGCTGCTGTGGCTGGGAAAGAGTGGGAATGGAGATGAAAACAACTTCAAGAAAAATGAAATTTGATTTATTAGCCTAATGGAGGCTTACTGTGCAATATAGGACTTACATGCAAGAGTATGTCACTGCAAAATTAATACTAATTTACAGGGTTTTTTTCTTCAATCAAAAGCTCTGTTACTATCTACATTTAATCACTATAACTATCAAGGAGTGAGAAAAAAATCTGAATCTTTGCCAATACCAACATCTTCCTTTACTACAGAAGTGTGCCTTAAATGGAAGTAGCACAAAGAAAAATAAAGGGGTTTTTGTCAGTCATGCCAGATGACTGTCAATAAAAAAATGCCTAGAATTTGTTAACAGTTTCTAAAATATTTTTTCTCCTAAATTTCAAAGAATTGATGTCTCAGAGGTGCATCTACAGAAGTGTTGTTTTTATTTTAAAAAGGCTGCTTTTTGCCTTTATCATTAAGGCTTCTAAAGCACAAAAGGTCCTTTTCCTGAATTTTAATGTATCCAACAGGTTAAAGAATCCTAGAGAGATCCTTCATGTTATGCAAAGTACTGTCCTTGAAAGTTTGTGTTGTTTCTACCTTTGAGTCTACAACATTAGGATTTCTTTTAATTAACTGAGAACTATAAGACAAGCGAGAGGGGGGGGAACAAAAAAAAGTCACTTTAATTATGGCAACTGTCAACAGCACAGCAAGAATTTTACAGAAATCTCAATAAATATGCAAAGAGGTGTCTAAGAGATTTATGAACACGCCCAAATACCCAACTAACTCCCACAGCATTTAATGAGACACTCCTGGGTAGTCCTGTGGGTGTCAGCTCACCTTCTACAAAGCAGACTCGGGGAATGGCTGAGCATAATTCACACCTGTAGTCCCCATCGACGTCAGTGTGGTGTGGTGGGCTTTTGGCACCTCCAGAAAAGCCCACACATTTAAGTCACTTCTGATTATCTCCATCTGTGCACATTTATTCCTGTACAAAATTATCTCATCTCTGTTTATAGCTTAAACTTCAAGCTTAGACCTCGGGCTCACACATGGAGCCAGGAATACTAACAGCAATTTATAAAAGAGTAGGAGTGAAGTTGGAATTTTTCAGCACCAGCTAATTTCTTCTTTCTCCCTCCCCACATCCTTCTTAACATGTTAAAGAAGGAGCGAAATAGAAAAAATTTCTTCAGGATTTGGAATATTTTACTTGCTACATTTGGAAATATAAATCATAGCTGTAACAAGAATTCATGAGAAAAAAAAAAGTTTGAGATTTGAATACGGGTACTGAAAGTTATCTTTTCAGCTGCTCTTTGTGGTTTGCTTGAATATAGAAAAAAATTAAGAGCCTGCATTTTAAGTTTTAAGTATTCCCAACTTTCCTCATAAGAAGAAATTGAAGTTTACAGCTCTGCCTTTTTACATTGTGTCAGTTAAACACCTGAATTTAAGATATTTTTATAGTGGTGCATTTTATATGTTATGAATATAAATACCTTCATAATCAATAATATATATTAATAAAAATAAAATATAATATATTTTATGGAAAAAACAGACTAACATAATGAATGAAGAAGAATCTGAAGCAAAAATAAATATATATATGTATACATATATACACATATATACAAATATATACATATATATACGTATATATCTATATATACCTATATATATAGATACACATATATAATATATCTATGTATATATATACACATATATATATATACACACATATATATATATATATATAAGTATATGTGAAGTCATTTTCCAGCACTTGACTTTTGAGAGGGTGGTCAAAATCTGTTTAATTGTGGTATTCAGAAAAGAACGTGATCACTTCAAGGACTATCTATTCCCATAAAAAGTGTGTATATTTAGTAAAATCTTTCTTGGCATCATCTTCAGAACATTCATCTTAACAGATGGAATAAAAATGTGGCTCACAGGCAGGACAGACTGACCTTCCAGGACAGGACTCATTTAACCCACAGGCAGATGGGACAGCAGAGTTTAGGAACACTGCACATTTCTGACTCCAGTTAGTTCAGAAAAAGTTTTACTGGGTCAGTCACTCAGATCTGAAGACCTAATAGTATTACAACTTCCTCAGGTTCTGCAGGACCATAATAAATCCTATAAATACAGATATCACAGCCAGGACTTGTGCACCAAAACGCTGCAAGGTTTGTGCACCAAACCTCCCCTGCAAGAGGATTTATTGCTGTTCCAGGAGTTCACATTGCCAAGAAACTGTGGTCTCCATGAACACAGGACAAGCCTGACAAGGACCCTGCAGAGGCTGCAGCAGGCAGGGATTGCTGCTGTGCTGCCCTGGAACTCCCCAGCATTGCACAGCTGACGGCACGGTGACAGTGACAGCCCACAGGGACCCAGCCCAGGCTGCAGTCAAGGTAAGGAGACAGATGAGAAGACAAACCTTGGAAAGCCTTTTATCCTCTGCAAACTGAAGTAGATTAGTTAACAGCAGAAGCAGGTGAATGGGTGATCACTGACAGGGTTGTCAGGCACTGGCACAGGCTGCCCTGGAAAGTAGGGGAGCCACTGTTCCTCAGGGATGGAAATGTCACATGGATATGGCTCTTAGGGACATGGTTTAGAGGTGAACTTGTCAGTTACAAAAAAATAAATCGTCATGGCTTGCAGCAATTTGAGAGGGCATAATTTCCATCAATCAGAAATTCATCTAAATGATGTTACTCAAACTGAAAGTGCATTCATTTACAGTACAGAGAAAAAGAAAACTACTATAAAATCACTTACAGTCATGCAATTTTCCTTTTTTTTCTTTTTTTTTTTTTATTCTTAAGTAGTGAAAGTAGCAGATCGTTTCATTTAGGAAAATAAAACATAAAACACTGAGTGGTTAACCCACCCACTGAATGCACTTACGTCTCTTTTTATAAAAGATCTTTAACAATATACTCCTCGAAGAAGTATAAGAAAAAGTTTGACCCCAAGTCAGCATTTCTCTCTTTTCATTTCTGTTTTCAGCATTGTGCCTGATCTCTCCATCATCCTTAACCCCTACTGCAGTGCCTGGCAATGACCCATTGTTACAGCCTTGCAAAGTGACAGAGCATCTCTTTCAATTTCTGGTTTTCCAAAAAAAAAAAAAAAAAAAAAAGTATTGGGAAAAAAATCCCCAAAAACCTACTTTCAATTTCTTAAAAAACCATTCATTTGGCTGAACATGAACATGGTGTCTCTCAATACAAAAGGACAAAAGGTGTCCTTGTTTTCCAACACCTGTTAAGTAGTAGCTTGCATAAAAGCAAGACTTTTTCTGACAGTGTAGGATTTCATATCCAGCTTTTCAAATGGCAGTTGACCTCCCCTTGCCCTTCCTAAGTATTTAATTGCCTTAGTCTACTGACACACTGGGCCACTGCCACATGAATCTCATCCAGCACACAGTCAATACTTCTACTTGAAAATTTGCTATTAAAATATAAGAAAGCCTTTTTTATGTGTTCTGCTTTTAGATTTTAGATTTTTTTTTTTAGATTTTTTTCTCCATTGCTGTAAATTTTTTATTTGGTTTTGTGATTAATTTTTTAATTAAGTCCATCACACAATAAAGTAGTTCAAACAAATACTACAAGGTTTGTGATAGTACTCACTGACATAGATGTGTATGTGGAATATACAAGAAACAAATAGAGCAAATTTACCTTCAAGTATTATCTTAAAGCAGCTCATATGTTCATGGAGCACCATCAGGAGGAGTCTGTCCCTGTTTTCTCTATACCTCCTCAATCTGACATTCATAAAAATTAATAAGATTCCCTCCCAAAGTTTCTTTTCCCTGGGTTGGACAGTCCCAGCTCTCTCAGCCTCTTATCCCATGGCAGATGCTGCAGTCCCTTACAGGTACAACTTCTCCAGTCAAAAGTTAAGTAGGTAGGGCAACCCATTTTGACAGAGTGGAAAACCACTCAAACCTGAACACTTCAAACCAGACAGAGCACCCAAAGTGGTGCACAGGAACATGGGAGTTCTAGAAGTATCCATAAATGTTGTGGCAGCAATTCAGTTACTATTCTTGTTAGCATGGCATCATCTGTGAAAAACCAAATATTATTCCTTACATAGATATAGTACTTGTAATACAGAATAACATAACAAGCATAAAATGACTCAGAGGTTAAGCACAATTTACAGTTTCAACTGAGTTGTTAACTCTGAAAGTGTTTTAAAAAACCAAGGTATTCTGATGCTTCTCACACTTACTTGAATTTTACTACCAGAAGCTGACATTTGCCCATCTTGATCTGCTGTAAGTGAAATATTTTCAACACAGTTGTAAGAACAGCATCAACATAAGTCTGTATGTAACCAAACTCAGAGTCAGCAATAAGAGCAGCAGTAAGTCTACCAAATGAGAACAGACACATTGGAGACACAGTCCAAGGTACCAAGCTGGTACACTGTATAGGTTTTTAAAGGCTTACTAAAACTTCAAAGACTAAATTAATAAGTTTCATGCTTCAAATATCTATTCCAAGCATCTTACTTGATTTATGCACAGTTGGTTTTTAAAAAAACCCATGCAGATAAAGAATTTTGGAGCCAACACTACAAATCTTGCAACCATTTACTAGAAAAAGCCATTAACATCTTGCAAAACCTTTTTTTTCCTCCAAGCAATAAGCATTCCTTCATCAACACAATTTCCTACACACAAGTAAATGTATTTTGGCCTCAAATCTTGGCTGCCTTTATCCGAGTAAATGATACAAGTCTTTTAAAAATGCTTTGAAAGAACTGTATATCCAGTATGAAAGAAAGGACAGCCATAGATATTCTTCCACTCAACAGCTTTCCATAATTGCAGTATTTTATCAATGAAACTTTATGCAGGTTACTGTCAAACTCATTCTGTTTCCCAGACAGTCCCAGAATACATTGCAAAATATCATTAAGTGTGTGAAAAGGATCAACTTTCATCCCAAGTGATTAAAGACAAGCTTGGTCAATTCTCATATTTAAGTTAAGGCAAGACCAGAATACAGCACACCTAATTCCAGGTCCCTTTTAAAGATCTTCCCACTGGCTCTTTTCAGCAGTACCTTCCTCCAGGTACCTTCATCTTCAGAACAGGATTCTGGTTTGTCTGAGTTGCCTTATGAGTAAGACTTCAAAGTTCTGCTTTAAAAAGTCTGTTTACCAAGTATCCATGCATATATGCAGTCTTCAGGAATTTACTGAAATTGAGTAAAACTTGACTAGCATCTCTTATATCAGACCCAAGTCTCCACTAGTGTAATGAATGTGCTTATCCCATGCATACACATACAAATTAAGTGAAAGCCATTCCCACAAACAGTCCCCCTTTTGATACCTCAAAATCTGAGTTATTAAAAATAAAGTAAATTAATTATCCAAAGAACTTGAGTATCTAGGCAGTATTGTCTCTTCCATGTGACTGCTGCCAGGTAAGTAAAGAGCAGAAAGCTGAAGCTCTGTGTGATTTATACAGTATTCAAATCATCTTCCTAGAAATTATTGAGTAAGTTTACCAAATCTCTACAATTTCAGCTTTTTCAGATTTAAGAAATACAAGTCAATCAAGTCCTGCAGATATTTGATATTATTTATTTCTATATTGTGTGAGTAAAAGCAAAACGAACGACAAATGATAAACAGGAACTGCAGAGGAAATGGAAGGGAAAAGGAAGAAAAGGAAGCAGAGGTGGACAGTTAAAGCAGTTCTGAAGGGACAAAAGGGGCACATAAATGAGATAATGCTCCCTATACCCCAACAGCTGTTGAAGAACAGTAGCTGAATTGATTTCTTCCTTAAACAAACCCGCAATAACTCTCAAGAGTTGCCGTGGAAGGAAGCACGGGGGGAAAAAAGCCCTGCAAAGTTCATTTTGATTTGAGTGGGAGAGCTCCTGGGACCTGGCTGCTGCCTTTCACTGCTGACAGTGCCCCCAGAGCTGCACCTTCTGTGCCTGCAGAAGACAGGAGCATGACTGGAACTGGGTTCTAGGGTGCAGGGATGTCACTTCAGGCATGACATCTCCCTCGTGAATGTGACATCCTCCTACTCCCTGCCTTTCACTTCAGCCCCCTTTTCCAGAGAGATGAAGACCTCACCAAGCCATTAGGGGAATTCTCTGTGCCACAGAGTGTGCATTGCAACAGCTCTTTTGAGGCAGTAAAACTTGGGGCAGGAGCACCCACAGAAATTTACATCAAGCTCAGTCCAATACATGTCTTTTCACTGAAATGGGCAAAGCCTATCAATATTAGCATGCCAAGCCAGCAACAAACCCCACACAATTTAAACAATGTTGTCAATACAGCACGATATTACTCATACACTTCACACTTATAGTGCAAATTATCATCTCTCCACCTCAGTTTGGCTTCCTTTCCCATCATAAAGGACACAGAAAAAGGAAATAAAACATCTACAGCAGCTAAAACCCTCCACATAACATTCTAACATTCAAGCTACAATAGCCTTCATTTTTCTGCTTCCTTACACTTTTCACAAAGTTGAATAAAAATTCACAGAGGTGACCTCATAAATAAGGCTGGTAAAGCATTATGGTCTCAGTCTGTAGGAACAGGTGACAAAATGCTTACCTTCCAAACAGCCCCACACACAGCAGATGGCAACCCCTCGCTAAGTGTGGAATTGAGGAACAAGGCTCTCTCTGCAATCCCTCACAAGCACATGAAAGGTACTGCTAACAAGGAGAAAAACATCTGGAGGAGAGTGTTTATATATGGAACACACTTGTTGAATAAGCAAACGGAAGTGGGAATTTGCATTTGTTAGTGTATCTATGGTCTGGCTGCTTTGCAAACAGCTACAAGGCAATGTAAGGAAAACCCAGACAGAAAGGCTCAGAGCATTTTTGGGGCAATGTGTACACAATGTTTTCCCATACCTCTTTTACAGCATGTGCAAAATGAACAGCTTCAATGGCACATCTGACTTTAATTTAAATATTAAAGAAAAATACCATTTTTTAAGCTTGTGCACACATAAAAATAATCGTGTAGCGGAAAGCCACAGCACAAGACAGTGTGAACTAAGCAAACAATCCATTGCTTTTTCTGTACAATTTCCAGTTGTCATTCTAAATTAAAACAGGAAGAATTTAAGGAGCTGTCTGTTTTCAGATGAAAATCCCATTCCTAAACAGGATTAGCTGGTAACCTAAAAATATCAGTCAGTAATCTCCAAAAGTCATAAGCTCATGCACCCCACAAGTCCAATACAATCACTAACTAAAAGAAATTAGGTCAGAATCCAAATCAGATCACACTACAGTAGCATCAATCTTCTTATTTCAGAGCTGTCACATTTTAAATCTTTCACACAATTCCTACATAAATTATTAAAAACAGAGGAGATTTGCCTCCAAACAGAGACTAACTAGAAGTGACATTCTAGTTTATTGTGACAGTTTAAAAAAATACATATCTTCAGTCACTTAAAACCTACGTCTCTAAATGCACCCCATCAAGCAAGCAAACCAAAGTTATCTGACAGGCTGCTTTTGTTTCCCTAAAATGATCTGCGATCAGGTGACAGTTCTGCTGTCACTGCCATGGACTACCTTCCTTGTACATTCCCAAATCTTATTTTCTATATGTAAAAAATAATAAACAGTATAAAACATCTGACAATTTTTGAAATCTATTGGTGTAAAGCCACACCTTTTCACAATGACAAGAGTCTTGCAAGATGCAGACTCCAGGACACACATGAAGTATTTGAGCATACTGCAATAGCTTCCATCTGCAAGTCATTAGCTGCACTATTAAAGAAGTGGCCATTTCAGCTCACATTGTTGACTGCCTGCCTTGACTGAGTGCCATTTGGGCAAAACCACAAATATCCAATGAAAGCATCTCACTGGTACTGTGTTCCCAGAAGTGGCATCGCTGACTTACTGACAATTATCACAGTTTTTAATGGCTTTTAACCTTGGTGCAGTTCACTGACTGCCACTGCTGGCAAGGAGCAGCTATGACCAGAAAATAAGTTTTATCTACAACTTTTAGATAGAGGCTGACTCCAGAATGAGAAGTAGTGTGATACTCAAGTCCTATGACATCTTCAACTCTAAAATTCACGCTTTATCTACAAACTTGTCACCAAAGCCAAACCAACTGGGTAGCTAATGGCAGCAGTACACTTCAACACTCTTATTTTGTCTAATTTTATGGTGACATTTATGAGCTGTAATAAGCTATATGAGTCAGTGTCATAAACCTTCATAACACATAACAAACTAGAGGGCAAAGTAAGTGGTTCGCCTCCTAATTAAACAATAGTTTAAATTCTTGCCATGCAGAATAAACCTCTTATTAAATATCATCATTTTTGACTTCTTATATAACAAGTTTCTGTCTATCCCTGGATGAGTTACAATGACAATCACAAGTCTACAGACCAGCAATTCCTTTGGGAAGGGACATTTACCGACTGCAGTTTGAGAAAATATAGAAAATGTCATGAGAAAAGCCAAACAAATTTTGCACTCCTCACACATAACCACCCCAAAAATGTCCCAAAAACCCCACATCCAAAAAACACCAAAACAACCCCAACAATAAAACCCTGCCCAATGATTTAACCAGCTTCTACTGCCTCATCTTTGCTAGTAGACAGAATCTACATTTCTTCGTGTGCTCTGGGCCCACCAGAAGGTAAAGTACTGTCAGCATGACCTGGCACATGAACAATGCTCTGTAGACACAGGGTGCAACCAGCAGACATTTATATCACCATATCAGCGGTGCAAATGGCATTGAACAAGCAGGGGGTTTGTTTGACTTTGTTCTGCTTCTCTCTCCCTTGGATCAGTTTACTTGCAGTGGACCATCTCTGCTAATTTTAGCTGCAGTTCTCAGTCATTTTCAGCCAAATCCAAATAGTTTCTCAGGAACTCATACTCCCAGGCATGTAACATCACACTGCTTAACTCTGACAAACCAAGTTTGCATATTCTTGCTACAGGCAAAGCAGAGAAATTGGAGTTCTCTTCATACCACAATCTAGCAGTGATGCATAAAAAACAATCAAACCCTGCAGTGAAGAAACCTTCACTTCATGCTCTCTTGTGATGGGATATCACAGCTATGAGAGGATAAAGCACAGTCAGCCAACACAAACTCAGTTTGAATGCAAGGCCCAGTGAAGAGCTGTGGGACCCAGCTTATACAGCCTGTCATGGAAGACAGGCATGAGAGGCCTTTTTCCTGCCAAAGTGGGCTGACAAAAAGGTTAGCCTGGACAGTTAAATTTCCTTGCTGCCACAGCTGTCAGAGAGCACTCCTGCGTGGCTTGTCACTTGTCACTACAAGTTTCACAAAAGAAGGTAAATCTATTTCTTTTCCTCTTCTCACCCCATCTCCCCTGGAGCTACGAATTAATTAAAAAAGCTTAAAGAACTATAAAAGCCATCAACAAGAGGCAGGGAGAAGTACAATTAAATAAACCCAGTAATGTAAAACCCAAACTGCAGGCAGACAATTGAACACAGTATCCCTGGGTTGATGTCAATATAAGGAAGGTGGAAAGAACATTGTGTTACAATCTAAGCCTTAAGAGCAAATTTCTTTACACTCATATCAACATAATAATTTTCTAATGCAGGAAAGAAAGCAGTTCAAAGTCTCAGCTGAAATATAGACTGAACAGTAATCTCATAACCTTTGTTCTCTGTTAAAAGCTTGATGGACTTTGTTAGTGTTTATAATGTCACAAAACATTAGGCCTCCATCAATTGCTTACCTCATTTTGAAATGGGCAACAAGGTATTTCTTTTAAAGGAAAGAAGAAACTTCTAAAATATCTTGTCAGCTCTACCCAAAAGCTCTACAGAGCTCTTCAGTTCCAACAGTACTGATCCCATGGTCCTAGAGCTATTACTTATGGGTTTGTCCTTGAAGAAAGCCCTGCCAGTGACACAGCACCTGAAGAGGGTTACTCTAAAACAACCCCTACATTTCTCAGTAGTTACACCATTTGTTATGAACCAAAACCTACTAATGCTAATGTCAGAATTATCTTCTGACACAAAATCCACCAAACAACAACCACAACAAATTAATTAACTTTCACCAACCTAACATCTTTCTTATCAACAATATTTAAACAAAACAGTACTGCTTGTATAAAGCACAGACAGCTCTTAATAAGAGGTCAAATGAATCAACTTATAAAGACCAGTTTATCAAGTGTGTGCCAACATACTGTGGACACCTTATCCTGAAAATGTATTAATGGCTACATGCCAGTCCTACTTCAAAGAAAACCACCATGCAAGTCATAACTAAGCCCTCCTCTAATCACAAACATGAGAATTCCTTAACTCTTGGAAATGTGTATTCAGAATTTAAGGGGGAGGGCAGGCAGACAAAAAAAAAAAAAAAAAAACCAAAAACAAAACAAAGAAAAAAAAAAAAACCAAAAAAAAACCTCAAGAAACCCATACATGACTTGTTTTCTGCCAAGGGCAAAAACACCAGGCATTCTCTAAAGGGCTGAGATGACTCTGAACATTTTAGAGGATGATGTTCTGGGCACATTCAGCAAAAATGCACTAAGAACTTGGAAGTCCAAGAGAGCTTCCACAACAATGATAATAGATCCTTTGAAAAACAATTATCAGAGCAACTATGGAGGAAAAAGTGCATGTACATAAGCAAATAGGACTGGACAGAAGAAAATAATTGGCAGAAAAACAAGATCTTCAGATTCAAATAGGGAAATACATTTCATTCATTTTCCTCATTTCTCTCAAGTTGTTAGCAACCTCTAATGTATTTTGTAGTATTGCTCTTAACTAAGATTTACCAAATGTTATAAGTACATATTCTAACATTAGATAACTTACACCAAATGTTATAAGTACATATTCTAACATTAGATAACTTATTCCAAAACAAAGTGAGTGCATACTTTTGCTATCTCTGTAACTAAGATCTGGGAGAAAGAAAAGCCAAACAAAGCCAAGAAGAAAGGTTTTTTGTAACCATAACAAACAATAGTGAGGTTTTATCTACATACTTCTTTGAAGGTCATCATAATGGGCCATAACAAAGGAATTGTTATCACCTAGGTTAAAATCTGATGAATTGTAAATAAAGATCACAACTGCTTATATTTGAGCTGAAGTACTTATGCTGGAAAAAAGCATACATCCACCATCTGGTGCACAGTAATTACAGAAATTAAAACCACATTTCTGTGGCCTGCCTTTAACAATTTTTACTGATACAGTAATACTTGATCTTCTTAGGGAGCATAATCTGAACTCATGCTGTTAAATGATCATAAGACTATGCAGTGCATGGCATAAGCAGTTCATTAACTGGACTCTTTAAAAACACTTGCTCCCCAGTATTAGTGGAAACAGTTCCTGTAGGTTCACGTCACGCCGTTCAATTTAATCCACAGGCAAGGCAACTTAATTTCACACCTGCTGAGTGATATCATGATGGATGGCACCACAGCAGGTCATTAATTTTGTTTCCTTTTGATTAATTTCACACCATACACTGGACACAGTCTTTTGAGCTAGGGTGTCTAAGAGCAAGGCTTAATGCCTGCAAAGGGCTAAAATCAGGTGTCCTGGTTTAGGACAAATTAGGGGAAATCTCCAAAAGGGAGCCCCCCAAAACAAAACAAACCTCCAACCACCCCTCCCCCAACACCGGGTTCGGGAAGGAATTTCTCGGAGGAGCAAAGTGGAAAACAAAACCTATTTATTTACAAGTAACAAAAGAACACTCCCCAACACAAGAAAAGGAAAGAAACAGACTTTGTGTATGGTGAGGGCGTCAAGCTTCTCTTGCAAGCTCCAGGTGTCCTGGACGTCTCAGGTCAGGTCCGGAACCGGTCCAGTATCTTCAGGGGAGGGTAAGAAAGAGGGAACAAAAGAAAAGGAAAAAAAACAGCGCAAAAAGCAGAAAGCAAGCAAGCAAAGCGGCTAGCCAAGCCAAGCAGCAAAAAGCCAAAAGCCAAAAAGGCCTGGTCAAACACTCCCCCCCTCTCTTCCCTGCCCCGCCGCAGCAAGACGGCCGGGGGGGGGGAAGAGAGAAAAGGCACAGCTGCCAGACACAACACACGATATTGGGATAAAGGCTGTCAACCCACGACACTCCACCCCTTATCCCATATCGTGAATATACAATAAAAACTTTCATTTCACTTACTCACACCTTTGACACTTACGCATTCCTCTCATCTTACTTGCTCAGACCTTTGACACTTACAGTTTCCTTCTGTCTCACATTCAACAAACAATGACATTCATATATGAGTCTCATCCCACAATCAGGTCTCCCTGAGGTACACACCGTGTTGTTCCATCTTTCTGCATTATCCACCATGTATAACCTGGTCCTTGAGCAAAGACAATCCCACGGATGGGTTTGTCTGTACTCGAGGCAGGGTTGATCCATACTGTCTTTCCCAACAAACCTCTGACATGGGCCACTGGGGCTTTATCCCCATCTACTATATTAAGGAGCTCAGACTGAGCAGGACCTGCTCGGTTGGTGGAACCTCGAGTGTTAACTAACCAAGTAGCCTTTGCTAAATGCTGCTCCCAGTTTTTTAAAGACCCCCCACCTAATGCTTTTAAGGTGGTTTTTAACAATCCATTATACCTTTCCACCTTCCCTGCAGCTGGTGCATGATAGGGGATATGGTATATCCACTCGATGCCATGTTCCCTAGCCCAAGTATTAATAAGATTGTTTTTAAAATGAGTCCCATTATCCGACTCAATTCTCTCGGGAGTACCGTGCCTCCAAAGGACCTGCTTTTCAAGGCCCAAGATAGTGTTACGGGCTGTGGCATGAGACACAGGGTAGGTTTCCAACCATCCCGTGGTGGCTTCTACCATGGTTAGTACATAGCGCTTGCCCTGGCGGGTCTGAGGCAGTGTGATGTAATCAATCTGCCAGGCCTCCCCGTATTTGTACTTAGACCACCGCCCCCCATACCAGAGGGGCTTCACCCGCTTGGCCTGCTTAATGGCAGCACACGTCTCACAGTCACGAATAACCTGAGAGATACTGTCCATGGTTAGATCCACCCCTCGGTCTCGTGCCCACTTATAGGTGGCATCTCTACCCTGGTGGCCTGAGGCATCATGGGCCCATCGTGCTAAGAATAACTCTCCCTTATGCTCCCAGTCGAGATCTATCTTCAACTCCCCTATCTTTGCAGCCTGATGTACTTGCTGGTTGTTTTGCTGCTCTTCATTAGCTCTACTTCTGGGGACATGGGCATCTACATGGCGAACCTTCACAGGTAACTTCTCTAACCGAGTAGCGATATCTCTCCACTCTTCCGCAGCCCAAATTGGTTTTCCTCTTCGCTGCCAGTTCGCCTCTTTCCATCTCTTCAGCCATCCCCATAGAGCGTTGGCTGCCATCCAAGAATCGGTATACAAATAGAGCCTTGGCCACTTCTCTCTCTCTGCAATACCTAGGGCCAGTTGAATAGCTTTGATTTCAGCAAATTGACTGGATTCGCCTTCTCCTTCAGTAGCCTCTGCAACCCATCGAGTGGGACTCCATACAGCTGCTTTCCACCTCCGTTTCATCCCTATGACGCGACAAGAACCATCGGTGAATAGAGCGTAACGCGTTTCTTCTGCTGCTAACTGATTGTATGGCGGAGCTTCCTCAACCCGGGTCACTGGCTCTTGTTCCTCATCCGCGACACTAAAGCTTTCACCTTCGGGCCAATTTGTAATTATTTCCAGGATCCCAGGGCGATTTAACTTCCCAATTCGAGCGCGCTGCGTAATGAGGGCAATCCACTTACTCCAAGTAGCATTGGTGGCATGGTGGGTAGAGGGAACCTTTCCTCTGAACATCCATCCCAGCACCGGTAGTCGGGGTGCCAGAAGGAGTTGTGCCTCTGTACCAATCACCTCCGAGGCGGCTTGGACTCCTTCATAGGCGGCCAAGATTTCCTTTTCTGTTGGAGTATAGTTATCTTCAGACCCCCTGTAGCTCCGACTCCAAAATCCCAATGGTCGGCCTCGGGTCTCGCCAGGCACCTTCTGCCAAAGGCTCCAGGACAGACCATGGCTCCCGGCTGCAGAGTAGAGCACGTTCTTCACATCTGGTCCCGTCCTGACTGGACCAAGGGCTACAGCATGAGCGATCTCCTGCTTGATTTGGATGAAAGCTTGCTGCTGCTCAGGGCCCCAATGGAAGTTGTTCTTCTTGCGGGTAACCAGATAAAGGGGTCTCACAATCTGACTATACTCAGGGATGTGCATCCTCCAGAAACCTATAGCACCTAAGAAAGCTTGTGTTTCCTTCTTATCAGTTGGTGGGGACATAGCAGTGATTTTGTTAATAACATCTGCAGGAATCTGACGCCGTCCATCTTGCCACTTCACTCCCAAAAACTGAATTTCTCGGGCAGGTCCCTTGACTTTGCTCTTCTTAATGGCAAATCCGGCTTCCAAGAGAATATGAATTATCTTCTCTCCTTTCTCGAACACTTCTATTGCCGTGTTCCCCCAAACAATGATATCATCAATATATTGTAAATGTTCTGGAGCCTCACCCTCTTCTAGTGCAGCCTGGATCAGTCCATGACAGATGGTAGGACTGTGTTTCCACCCCTGGGGCAGTCGGTTCCAGGTATACTGCACTCCCCTCCATGTAAAAGCAAACTGGGGCCTGCATTCTGCTGCCAGAGGTATGGAGAAAAATGCGTTAGCTATATCAATGGTCGCGTACCACTTTGCTGCCTTGGACTCCAGCTCGTACTGCAGTTCCAGTATGTCCGGTACAGCCGCACTCAGTGGTGGAGTCACTTCATTCAAGGCACGATAGTCCACAGTCAATCTCCATTCTCCGTCAGATTTTCGCACGGGCCAGATAGGGCTGTTGAAGGGTGAGTGGGTTTTACTGACCACCCCTTGGCTCTCCAGCTCTCGGATCATTTTGTGGATGGGGATCACGGCATCTCGATTCGTCCGGTACTGCCTGCGGTGCACTGTTGAGGTGGCAATTGGCACTCGTTGTTCCTCTACCTTCAAGAGTCCTACTGCAGATGGGTTCTCTGATAGTCCAGACAAGGTATTCAATTGTTTAATACCCTCTATCTCCACTGCAGCTATTCCAAAAGCCCACCTGAATCCCTTAGGATCTTTGTAATAGCCATTCCGGAGGAAGTCTATGCCCAAAATACACGGAGCCTCTGGACCAGTCACAATCGGATGTTCCTGCCACTCCTTCCCAGTCAAGCTCACCTCAGCTTCCAACAAAGTCAACTGTTGTGATCCCCCTGTCACTCCAGCAATGGAAACAGGTTCTGTCCCCACGTGTTCCGATGGCATTAAGGTACACTGTGATCCGGTGTCAACCAATGCTTCATAGTCTTGTGGCTCTGATGTGCCAGGCCATCTGATCCACACCTTCCAGAAAACCCGGTTCTCCCGTGCCTCTTCCTGGCTGGAGGCAGGGCCCCTCTAAGCCAGATTGTCCTTCTTTCCTTGGGCATATGCCTTAGAAGTTCCTTCAAGGGGATCGGACATGTCATCGTCATCAGCATACTTAACATCTCGGCTACGAGCGACCGGAGCTGCTATCCTTTTGGTGATACTTTCTCTTTTCTTCAAATCATGCACCCGTTGTGCCAAAGCAGCGGTGGGTTTTCTGTCCCATCTCCTCATGTCTTCTCCAGACTCACGCAGAAAAGCCCATAACTCAGCCCGTGGGATGTACCTTCTCTCCCCATCAAAGGAGCGCCAGCGTTGGACACCAGGGCCTCTAATTTGTACAGCTGAGATTTGAATAAGGTCCTCCTTAATCTCTTCCCGGAGTTTCTTATGATTCTCCTCTATTTTGTCCTCTAGTTTCTGCAGTCGGGTTTCCACTGCTGCAATTCTGGCATGAGTTGGGCCATGCACAGCATCTGCATACGCTCGAAGCTTCTTCGCCATATCGAGCACAGTCTCATATGTATCATCCCGCTTCATTATTGCTAGGGCAGAAGCGTATTCAGGTGGCCCAAGTCGCACAAGTTTCCTCCACATTATAGGTGTGCATGGTACCAGGTCCGGATTCCTAGTTGTTGTATCATCTGAGAAAATGAGCTCTGCCACCGCCATCTCTCTCAGGCGTTGGATCCCCTGTTCTATGGTCTTCCACCGTGTCTGCTGCATATAGAGATCATCCGTACACAGGTATCGTTCTGCTACGCTTCTTAGGACCCGTTCCCAGAGGCTGTGAGGGTTAGCCCCCCTCATCATACCTTGATCAATGACAGGATCATGTGACAGGGATCCCAAATGCCTCGCTTCAGTACCATCCAAAATCGTAACCTCCCCTGCAGCATCCCAAAGGCGGACTAACCAACTAATTATAGATTCGTCAGGTTGTCGTCTGTAATCCTTTCTTAGGCCTCTGAGGTCCTTCAGGGAAAAGGAGTCAATATTAGCTCCAGATTCTGTGCCCCTTGATGTGGCCTCTGATTTTGGTGAGGGTCCTTCTCCTGCATCATCATCATCATCCTCCACCTTTCGATCAGTCTTGCCTTTACACTTTCCACCTCTTGTATTAGCTGCAACAGCCATGGGTTGGGGCCTATTGTCTGATTCAGCTGCTAGCCTGGAGCCTGGGATGTTAGCTGCAGCCTGGGTCACTGGGATAGTAACTAACTTATCTCCCTGTTCCCTTTCTGCTATCTGCTGCTCCACAGTATCTAGCAGAGTACGGTAAACAAACGCCAAGGCCCAGCTCACTGCAGTAACCCTTTCCTCCTTAGTATTACCATGGCACTTCTCCCTCAAATACTTTGCCACCTCGACTGGATCCTGAATTTGATCAGATGGAAAGTCCCAATCTATAGGATCGGAAAATTCCTTTAAAGTCTGGCCCATGTCCTCCCATTTCCCACTCCAGTCAAGATTTTTCCTGCTTTGTTTTACTCCTAAGTCAGGAGTGTCTCTAACCCCTCTAGAAATCTCAGTCTTCATTTTATACACACTCCAGACAGTATAGAAAAGGCTTAATAAATTAAATGCCAGAAAGATGGTTTCTTTCAAACTCAGGGGAAATTCAGTATTTTCTAATAGAGATGTCAACAATTTGGAGGACAAGAAGGAGGACAAAGGCTGAAAAGCCCCTCCCCCTTCTTCTCCCCAAACAAACTGAGTAAACAACCATAACAGCAACCCATACATTCCTGAAATAAAGTCCAGCATTTTTATCCGACACATCATCACACATAAGACCAGCACAATGACTATTCTGGTTAGTGCCCCCCGCTTACAAAAGCTACTTATTAGGGACAACATCAGAGCTATTTTTGGGTAAGGAAATAACCCCAGGGACCACAAAAGTATTAAAACTTCAAAAACCCCTAGGGACCAGAAATACCGGCAAGCTTCCACTCCAAATGACATTATGAATCACCAATATGCCCACCAAAATAGCCAAAACCAAAATATTATTGTTATAGGTTTTTTTTCCACTGGTTTTTTTTTTGGCCTCCGTTTCCCGGCCAACGCACCAAAAAGTATATTGTCCTGGTTTAGGACAAATTAGGGGAAATCTCCAAAAGGGAGCCCCCCAAAACAAAACAAACCTCCAACCACCCCTCCCCCAACACCGGGTTCGGGAAGGAATTTCTCGGAGGAGCAAAGTGGAAAACAAAACCTATTTATTTACAAGTAACAAAAGAACACTCCCCAACACAAGAAAAGGAAAGAAACAGACTTTGTGTATGGTGAGGGCGTCAAGCTTCTCTTGCAAGCTCCAGGTGTCCTGGACGTCTCAGGTCAGGTCCGGAACCGGTCCAGTATCTTCAGGGGAGGGTAAGAAAGAGGGAACAAAAGAAAAGGAAAAAAAACAGCGCAAAAAGCAGAAAGCAAGCAAGCAAAGCGGCTAGCCAAGCCAAGCAGCAAAAAGCCAAAAGCCAAAAAGGCCTGGTCAAACACCCCCCCCCTCTCTTCCCCGCCCCGCCGCAGCAAGACGGCCGGGGGGGGGGAAGAGAGAAAAGGCACAGCTGCCAGACACAACACACGATATTGGGATAAAGGCTGTCAACCCACGACATCAGGTTTTGACTGCTTGCCAAAAGGCAAAGAACCCAGATGTGACACAAGTGAAAGGGAGCTTCACTAGGCTTGGCACTGAACTCTGACATGGTTACAGGTGTGGCAGCATATTTTAAGTGTGTTGTTCTTAAGTTCAGCCATAAAACAGAAATTCTGCAATACCTTACTTACAATCAAGAAGACAAAGTTAGTTTTATTTGCCACAGAAACCCTTCCATCATTTACTTACTGATGGTATACCTAACAAGGTAGAAAGATTTGCTAAGGCTACTACACTTCCTGATTTCAAATATTAAAAAAAAAAAAAAAAAAAAAAAAGCATGATTACACAGGATGAAAGAAGAGGAAGGAAAAGGTAACATCCAAAGATGACAAGAGCAGCCAGTGTTGCCACCAGAGCAGAAGGGGAAGCAGTGGGTCGTTTTGTCACTCCAGCCAGTGAGGACATCTGGGGTCTTTGGAGGCCTCTGGAGCCACAGCAGAGGGTCAGGCACAGCAGAGGGCTGAGCAGAGCCAGCCGCTCCCAGCCGAGGAACAGCCTGATCTCCCTGCACTCATCCTGCTGCTCACACCCCCCTCTGTGCTACATGTGCCAAATCAACAGATCCCTCCATGAGCTGATTCAGCTCATGAAAACAAAAGAAGCCTTTTTCTTACATTAGCTTTCTGCTTGTTTCACAAACCAAGCTGTCTAACAGATGGGTCAGGTGCATATCAGGGCTGGTGAAAATGAAAAGGAGAAATTGTATCTTCTGGTAGCAAAGAGATGTTTAGCTTAGACCTTCTCCCCCTTTTAGGGGATGATTCAAATCATCAGCCCCAAAAGCCTCATCTTCTCTATTGACTACAAAAGGACCTGAGCTTCCTAAATTCAAATTAGGATGTGCTTTCATCCCTTCTTTTCCCTTTCTCTGTGCATCCCAATATTCTACAGCACAAATATCAGGGAATCATTATTGCCTGTCACTCATTCAAAGCTTTTGCTCTTCTGTTCTTCAAAACAGTGCTTTACAACATAGCATGAGCAAATTTTTAGTCTCTCTGATCATGAAGAATAATTTAGGAAACACAGAAATGCTCATGCTTACCAGCAGCCATTTTTGGTAAGAGAAACTATTGCAAGTCAAAATAGTGGAGAGAGTGACAGGGACAATGGTTTTGTGATTTGACAAATGGAAATGACGTGGGACACGTGATTCAGTATGCATGGCTTAAATCTCTCAGCGTGACAAGCTTAAGTGAGGAAGACACGAGCTACTCTGACTCCATCTGTGCCAGCAGACTTCCACTTCTCCAACCAGAACTCGCTGCCCCCTCACATCTGCCCACAGAATTAACCTCAGCGTCCCCAAACCTTACTGCAAACTAAGTAGGGCAATAATTAATTTGCTATTTCAGCTGCAAATCTGGTCCTGCTAGTTTGATTAGCATAGTTCAGGCTGTGTAGACTGGCCTGTCCATCAAGGTTGCAGGAATCTCTCCTACAATCATCCTGTTGTCCTCTTCTGGTTCAGCACACTGACTGACATCATGACTTATCATCAAGTACTTGATCAAAGGCTCCACACAAAGCTTGAATAGATGCTGATTTGATGTGTTATAATGGTTACCTGTTTATTTGCCAACATGTAATTTTCAGCATGAACTGAAAAGTTTTACTGTCAGCTCCTATAAAGAATGTAAAATCAGGATGAATAAGAAGCTGGATTAATGGGACATAGCCACTGAATGGAAATTCAAAGTAAATTATCTCAATCATCAGAAGCTGTGAGCTGGATTTTGTGGATGCAACTCCCATTGCTGGCAACCAATTGTGACAATTTTGACAGTCAGGAGTACCCAAGGAAGAGGTACAGCTTCAACAAGATTTGCAGCAGTTGAGTTCTTGCTCATCATCACTATCACATGGTTCACATTACCAATGGGAAAGTGAACATTTCAGTCCTTTCCCCAATTACCCACAACACAGTATAAAGAGTTTGTGAGAGAACCGGTTTTTGAGAACAGGTTTTTGGTTTTTGAGGTTTACATTCTTGGATGTCTAGAGAACACCTGGGTGCACTTCCCTTTGTATGTCTCAGTTCTAAGGGGCTGCTGAGGAAGACACTCACTTTCTAGCCAAGATCTCTTTGTAGCTGAAAAAATCCCAAACAATAAAACATTCCCTACCCCATTCAAAAAAACCCCCACAACCTAATACAAAACAATGTCCCAAAACCCCCAAATTGAACACCAACCAAAACCCTAACTAAGCCACCCAGGTGACATTTCTCAAACAACCAAATTCTTATCCTCCCCTGAAAGTGGTGGTACTTTCAAAATATAAAAACCTAATCTGCCTGTACATAATTTGAAATTAGGAAACAAGAGAAGCCAAACTCTCAAGGCAGGTCTTAAATTGTTTTTTTTTCATCTCACACAAATAATAAATAATTAAGGTGAAATTTCCCATAAGTGCATAGATTAATGCTTACCAAATCTCTTTAATTATTACAGCAATTTGTGCACTAAAACCTAAGAATTTCAAACTGCTATATGTTTGCATATATTCATTATGCACATCACCATATGTCAGGCAGAATCTCTGAAGGTGAATCTCAAACAAGTGATTACCACTGAAGCAATATGATGGAGAATAAAGTAGACAAGTGATATATTTAGCTTCATCCTATCTTTGTCCCTAGAGGAAAGCATTCCCTCTAGTGTGGGAAGGGGAGGAGGGGGAAAAAGCCTAGAAAATTAAAACATGTTTTTCCCCAACACTAATGACCCATTTTAAACAGTCTTATGTAACTCAAAAATGAGATTATATTTGCGTTTTCATGGATTTAATTTCATATTTTCCAACCTGAATCATATCAGAAGGTTATTTACCTCTCTTGTCTACCTTCTGAACTTTCTCAGTTAAGAAATTCAGTCCTCTGCAGCTTTTCAAATACATTAAATAAAAAAAAAAGGGGGGGGAAATTTGGTGAGGTAATTCTGCACTTGTCTGAACTGTACAAGGTTTATACAATCTGAAGCTATGTAATTATGTTAAATACCTTCTACCTTCTGAAACTTTCACCAGTCCTGGAATTCCCCCACGTGTGCTCTTCAGTGTTCTCAAATATGCACGTTGAGCTTTTCCCCCTGCAGTGCTGGGAACACAAACCAGTTCTTAGAACACTTGGTTTAAACTGAACCACTGTCATTAAATAAAAAGCTTTTCCACAAACAAGGAGAAATGTGTTCCCTTTGGTAGCTATTCTCTAAAAAGGTCACATAAAATTTAGCAATCACAAATCTCTGCCACTCATAGTTGTATGGATGGAAGAGACAAAAAAATGTTCCTTCTAGCAGAAAATGTTGCTGCAGAATATCTTGCAGATGGACATTAATATAAATTGAAAACACTACCTATGTACAACAAAATATCCGCATATTTGTCAAACATTATCTGAATAACAGGGATAAGAGCTACAAGGCAGACTTCCAAGGTCCACTCAAAAACATTAGGGTATTATTTAGGTTTGTTCTCTTGTGTTTCAACAATACAAAAACATTATAAACCATAGAATGTAAACACCAAGGCTTCCTTTCTTCTCCCTCAAGCATTAAAAAATCTCTAGAAAATCCCTCCTAAATAGCCTCCTAAATCCAAATGATTTCCAGAATGAAAAAAGGAAATTCAATAAGCAATATTGTCCATCTCCAGAATGGTGACAGTGAAAAGCTCTGCGTTTTGATCTAACAAGGTTCTTCCTAGAGCCACATTTATATTAGTTAGGTAAATGTACAAGACATAAAATAAACCCACAGACATGAATACTCATCTATAAATATGTACCCAAAACCATCTATTTTCAGACAATCCATTTGAAAATTATTACAATCCAGCAGTGAATGTAAATGCACAAAGCTGCCAAAAAGATCACTTACAGCTCTGAGCAGAATGTAAATGATCTTGAAACAGTACTGTAGTACCAGCAGAGAGGAAAACAGAGACCACTTTACTGATACTACCACAGATGAATGGATTTCTTTACTGTTTAGTCAAACCTAATGAAGAGAAAAAGATAGGCAAAGACAGAGGAATAGATTTTCTAATAATATGAAAATACTCATTCCTTTCAACTCCCAGGGGAAATGTGCTGGCAAACACATCTTAAAAGTTGATACAAAAAGCCTTTCTCTTTTAAACTGTGTATCACTGGGCTACATTGATTTATCTTTGTAGCAGCCAGGATTTGACAGATAACCTGCAAATAACTATTTCAGGCATTATCTTATCGCATTTCAACATCCTGAGCTGTGTAAGCTACAACCACAAGGATCCAACACAGACCATGGTATCCTGTCAGCCCTACACCCAAATTCCTGTGGCTCAAGTGGGTAAATGTGTACCTGAGCCATCAGAGGCCACCAGGGGCTCTGACTGCAGGGGTGACACCAGAACACCCCAGCCCTCACTGCAGGAGTGGCTGGAAGGGCTCAAGGCCAGGCTGGATGGGGCTCTGAGCAAGCTGGTCTGGTGGAAGGTTCCTGCAAGAAGGTTGGAATGAGCTGAGCATTGAAATCCTTTTCAACACAAACCATTCTGTGATTTTATGATTAATTATGATTGTTTATTATTATTATTCTTATTTTATGATACCTATTATTAGGTGTGGTCTTAAAGAGAAGAGCAGTTCAAGCTACTAGCCTCACAAAAGAAAGAATAAATTTTTTCAGTAACATTTTCCTCTGTATTTCAGAGGAATATGATATTTCTTCCTTTTATCACTTAACAGTTTCCCACTTAGACTGTTATTTTAACAATGGGAAAACTCATATCTTACAGTTTGGACTCAACATATGACTTGAGGTTCAGGACTGAAAGAAGCAGCTTAATTATGACATGACAGTAGCTAGCATGGATTTACTGGACATTTCAGAAGATAGAATTTTAAAAGCTGTCTAAATTAAGATTTCCTTGCTGCCTTGCTCTGCTCAGCTTTCCTGCATTCTAACAGACCACTAAGACAATGTGAAGTTTCAAACTTAAATTTTCTCCATAATATTTTCATTTGTTTATCCTGACTAGCTCTCTTTGGGAGGTATAATGATAGCCTTAGATTAGATTCCTACACAAACATTTATAACAATCAAGCCAAATATGTTATTCCAATAATATATTGACTATATCAGCAAAACCATGGAAGATAACTCTGGTGCTAATAATCCCAAGAGAAAAAAATTCTGTAGATTAGAACAAATTACTGGACATTTATGGATTACCCAGTTTCAATGTGCTACTTCCATTTTCTGTGAATTCAAAACTTTTGCAACATGGGCAGTGAGTCAGACCTTCAGTAAAAACACCCTCAATCATTATGGACATCCTGAGGTAACTTGAAAAAGCCTCATCAGAAAACAAAAAAAAAGCAAACCAGGAAAGAGGAACTGTGAGGAAACTTTGTTGTCACAAAGAAAAAGATGAAGACCAACTGTCCTTGTGAAGGCTTGAAATCAATGCTTCAAATCATGTTTTCATAAATAGGTAATGAGCAACCCAACAGAAAGGCACAAGGTAAGCTAGAACCTATTATTAGATGATTATAACAAAGATTCAGCACAACTGCATATACAGCATTCAGAGACTTCATCAACTTTGACTTGTACAGAAAAAAAAAATTCTATTTAGGCGTGTCCAGTGGGTGGAGCAGGATGAGCGAGTTCTCTTTTAATCAATTCAAGAAGTCAAGGAGTTTGGCAAATAAGGACATTTCCTAACTTTTTAAATAAAAAATATTAGGTTTTAGAAACTGAAGACGAAATGATTGAAGTGAAATAGCAAAAGCCATTCAGAAGTCTGGATTAACATAGAAATCATGCTGTTTTTACAAGCAGAACAGGGGATACAGAAAGCCCTCCTCACACATAACAAAACCCACAACACCAAACCCAAATTATGCAATAGATTGAGAGATTATCGTGACATCCTAAATAAATTTCAATAAAAGAAATAAAGGCCTGAACACCATAGTAAACTGGACAATGGTTAGCACTGCTCTGAGGCACACACACAACACAAGTGAGAATATATTAGCAAAAGAAAAAGAAGTATGAAAATAATATTTGACAGATTTCTTTCTCTGTTTGTCAAATGCAAGGATGACAGAGCTGGTCACTAAAAAATAACAAATGAGAAGGTTTTAATCCTGCATTTTTGTGGTCTGGACAAACATCTTTATCCTGAGCAAAGCGCTTGATCCCCATAGTACAGGCAAGGTAGAGACTGTGAAGTTCCTACAGATATTTCTGCCAAACTACAATGCTGCATCAGCAGTCTCTTTAATTAAATGTCAAATTTTAGTTAAAGGATAAGGTGGGTGGCATACTTTAAAATATTCTGTAGCTTGTCAAAGGGCAAGAGTACACCTTCATTAAAAAACCCTTTTCATAATGCACACCAAAATCAATACTGTGAAATCTGAGTTGTACATCAGGAATTTATACAGTAAGGAGGCTTTTTTGTTTTTAAATTTGGATAAATAAACACAAAAATGTATATTGACTGTAGGCAATGGAGCTCAAGTTTTCCATGTCCACCATGGAAACAATATTCAAAGGTAGAACAGACTTGAGGTACAAACAACAGTCTGAATAGAGTCCAAGACAATTCTAACAAACCAGAGTACTAATGGGGGATGGGGAAGAAATCCTTTCTTTAGGTACAAAGGTTGAAGAAAAATTGTACTTCAAATGTAGGGGGAAAAAGAATCCCTGCTTCTTAAAATTTTTTTAAATCCCAAATAATGAGAAAACAGATTCTTCAGATCTCCATCTAACCCCCTTCTTAAGTCTAAAAAATGTAAAATTGATGTAGAACAGTTTTCCACACATAGTTAAACTACAATACTATTTTTCAAGTACAGCTTTTTTAAAATGAAATTTTTTCCTTTTATAAGGCTCACAGTTTTCTTTGCTCTAGAAGCGGCCACATCCATGCCAATATCTCAGTGTGTAAGAAAGTGTTCCCAGCCATGTTTAAGTGACTCAGAAGTGGCATTCTGTGACATTACACAGTGCCAAAGCTATGCATCCAGTACATATGGAAACTACGATGCCAGGAAATGAATCAAGGTACAAGGTCTTTAATGGAAACTGAACAGAAGCTAAACCTGGTACAAGTTTTTGCTCTGCATCAGCCAGTACAGCCCTCAAAGGAAAGTTTAAGTGTACGCTTGGGCCTCATCGTGCTGGTTTTAGTATACAGAGCCAGAGGTTTAAGCAGCATCAAGTCAAAAAGAGCTTAAGTAAACTGCAATGTGCCTTTTACAGAATTCACCCACTGTGGTTAAACTCTCCTGACATCACCGGAAAGCTCCAGCCCTTTCACCACAGACCTGCAGCAACACTGAATCCCTGCTGGTAACAAATCAGCAGTGCTGCAGCAACTGTTCCTTTGCAGGTTCAGGAGCCAGACGGGATCACCCACCCAAGGGGAATTCCAAACTTACACTGGGAAAGTCCAATTTCCACAGAACTTCATCACAGATGCAAGTATGCAGAAACGTGTGATGGAAACCAAGCCCTTGAGCGCCTTCCAGCCTGAAGCTCCTCCTTGCTCCCTCAAATATTCTCTAATTTACCTTGGGGAGAATTTTACTATGATAGGTCAGGTGAAAGTTACTGTAACCTTTTCCTCAAAGGAATCATAATAATCCCTTTAAGTTATCAATCCAGAGTCCAAGGGGAGTCACTTCAGACACTCAAAGACTTCACAAAGATTCACAACTGGGAACAAAACCTGATTCAATAAGCTGTCAGAGGCTTCAAACCACCAGGATGTAGATCCAGTAACAGGTCAAATCACTTTGTGGAACCAAGCACTGCTTCAACTTGGTTTCATTTCTCACATCATTAATACAGCCAGAAGTTTTTATTTTACTGATTATCCAATTTCGTGAACTTAGGAATGCTGAGCTGCTGAAAAAACTCAGGGAAAGTACTCCAACAAGACCCACAGCTTATTTATAAGGAGCACAGTTTGTCTTTCAAAAGAAGTTATCAAAAGAATTCTTTTTTTTAACTATTATTATTGATATTTTAAAAAAAAAACTCTACTGGTATTTAAGAAAATTTCTGTTAAAAGTAACAAGCGAATGTTTTATTTTAAGCTATAACCATAAACATATTTAAAGTATAACCATAAAATATGGCAACCTGATTACAAGCCCTTAAAATTAGATTAAGTATTCAAAACCGGTTAATTTAATGTGTAATAAAATAGCTGTTAGCTTCAGCAGAAAAGCCACTGGAAGCATTCTGCTCCTGCATGATTTTTTGCAGTCTAGTAAAAGAAAAGCAGCTGCATAACTGCAGAAAGAAAGAGATGTGAAGTGTAAACAGAATGATGCTGCATTTCACCATGCCCTTGGAGGATCAATAATCCTGAGAGAGAAACTGCATTTCACAAAAATAAATACAGGGAAGCAAACTGCTCATTTTTACAAGAACTTAGAAACCCAAAACAATGTGCTAAGGGACTGATTGGAGCAAGGCAGCTTTAATAATGGGGTCAAATATGCTGACACACCTAGGCTGAAGTCTGAGAGGTAAAGATTGAGAAATCATTTTTTTTACTTCTCTACAGCATGTTCCACACCTTTTTCCTATACTGTCAGATCAAACCTGTACAGGGAGAAGCAGAGACTAGGGGAAAGGAAATGAATTTGAATTCCTGATACAGAGATGTAGCAGTGCAGCATGAAACTTTCTTGTGTAACTTAGAGCTGGTGTTTTCACTCCTCTAAATCTAGAATATAGAAAATTAAGTCATTGCACAAACTGTACTTGAACAAGGCCTATCAAGAGAGACTCAGAAATTACTTAACAAGCAATTATATAAGCTTGTTAGGAGGTAGATTATCTCTTCAAGGATGTTTATTATGAATACTATACCAATTTTCAAATTCACTAAATGAAGGAGTTATGTATATTATGCAGACAAGGTTTATGTGTCTAATGAAATGTTTCAGACGGTGCATCTTCAATCAAAATACATTTTATGCTTCATTTTATAAAAAAGAAGGTCAAAACAGAAGAGAAAATAAAAGTTTAGTTACATGGGTCCTTAAATACTTGAAATTGTCTTCCAGGCATATCACATGCATTCTGCAGAGTTCAAAAACTGCATTGAAGCTGCATTGAACAGTAATAGTTCTCTGCAGAAAAGGATCAGAGAGAAAGGGTGAGGACAGAAAAAAAAGAGAGGTGAGGGATAAGACAGCATTTCAAACTCAAGAGAACTACTGCCCAAGGGAATATATGCTCATACAGAAGATTCTTATTAGAAAAACAGCAAAAACGTGTTAATCCACTCTGGTCACACATATTGCAGACAAGAGGACTATGACACAATGTGGCAGAATCCAAATGTCAGCATCTTCCAAAGATCAAAAACCATCCAGTTCTCACAACATAATCTTGGGCAGGAACGGTAATTCACTGCATTTTGTACCTTTTACAGCAATTTAGAATCACAAAATCTCTTTGGTTGGAAAAGGTACTTGAGAACATCGAGTCCAAGGGTCTGCATGTCTTTTGAACACCTCCAGGGATGCTGACTCAGCCCTGGGCATTCTGAAATCCTGAAAACCCTTTTGGTGAAGGAGTTTTACCTGTATGCAATCTCCTGCTCCATTAGCAGCTGTCTGAGAACGCCTTGCTAGCAGCTCAGGTTGAATAAAAAGCTGAACCAGTCACAGTGCACACAGGAAAGGAGGAACACAACCTCAACAGGCAATGGGAACAAGCAGCAATAACCTCATTACCTAACTCTAACAAGAGTGAAAAAAAGCTTTTAGCTTTAAAACTATTCTAGAGAAACATAACCACAAGGAATACATTTCATGTCAAAGATTATGTATAAAGAAATGTAACAAGCTACATGACCCATAAGCAACAACTAATTAAAGTAAAATCAAGTTCAGCCTGCTACTTGTAATCTAGGGAAATCCTTTTATCTAAAGGACAAGGTCAAAAGAGGTGGTTGATCACTTTCAAAGATTACAGGATTTTATCAGGCTATAAAAATCAGTAGGACAAATATCAGCAGGTTAGACAAATAATCAAGGTTAAACAGTTTGGAATGCCTGTGGGATATATGAAAAAATACAGTTGGCTAAGAGGAATAAGAGGTCCTTGTGAGACTCAAAGGGCCAGGATCACAGGATTCTTAACTCATACAAACCATAAATAATAAATCAAATGAATCACAGCATTGACTTAAGCTTTCCTCGAGAAAAGGACTTTGCTGTTTAGAGTACTGTAAGAGGGAATCCCTGTCCCCCAAAGCATTTCCTCTTGTACTTTCACTGCAGTGTCTCCCTAGTACACAAGCTGTCACACAGGTATGAAATCTCTCCAGCAGAAGTTTCTAAAAGAAAGAGCTGCATCATGGCCTGACTGCACGCACAGACCTTGGGCTTGAAGGATTGACCTGATTAGAGCAGCAAGACTTCTCCTTGTGGAAAGGCAAGAACAAAACCCCACAATTCATCTCAAGACAGCTGGACTATTCCAGCTTGAGTAAAAGAAGAAGGCTATCCACTCTGACAAAATCTGCACTGCCACAGAAAGGCACTGCCTCACACCTGGAGGCTGTGTCAGTGCTTGTGTTGCCAGTGCTTTGTCATTATGGTGGCTCCTCCTCAAACCACATCCACTTTAGAGAGGCTATTTCATTATCCAAAACCCTCCACTGAACTACTCTGAGTTTGTACAAAACTCTACTCACCCTCTCTGTAGCCATAATTTACAGTAAATTATCAACTCACAGGAACAAGGAAGAAATAGTAAAAAATAAAACAGGGTCAAAAGCAACAGAAATCTATCAAAACATGATCTGAGTGAGATTTATACCTCAGAGAAATTATACTTCATTACATTATAGGTCTGAGTTCTTCAAGAAATAAAAGTTAAATAGATAAGGAAACCTTCAAAATTTCAATATTCTATGCCAATAACAGAAGGTGTACAGATGAAAGAAAACAAGAGGATTTTGAGGGTGCAGGCATACAGAGGGTGGCAAATGCAAAATTCCACTCTTTCTTCTGAAGTATGGAAGGACAAGAGATTTGTTAGATTCTTGTATTCTGGGTTTGTGATTTGTTTATTTTTTTTGTTTTGTTTTGTTTATGTGGCATATGAAATACAGAGATGCACAAATACTAACTTTGCAAAAGTAGAGAGGAATAAAGAATGACCTTATTCCACTCCAAGCACTCCAAATTTTTTTTGAAATTGAAGATGCAGTAATAGCATAACTGCTTGATTCCTGAAAGAGTTTCCACTCATCAGATTCCCAGCTGATTAGCACTGTGTAGCATATTCATTTCCTCAGCAGATGCTTCCAATATTTTTCCCCAAGAATTGCTGCTGGAGTACTCTGGTTCCAAAACAGGCTAAGCAGAAGAATTCTGCAGATACTTTGGGGACAATGTGATAGAAGTGAAAATGCAATCAGAACCTGGCACTTTGATATTCATCAGTGTATTTATTTCCACATCTACTTAAGAGACTAAGCAAACACTAAGTCAAAAAATCTGTTGGCAAATAACCATGATGTTTGCCACTGGATCTCCCTTGGGACTGCTCTTCCTCAGAAAAAAAAAAAACCTGAACTAATTTTCCCATTCTTTCATAAAACACCAAGTCTCATCTTCTCACATGAACATTGCATGAAAACATGAACACTGCATTCACATAAGCCTTTAAAACACCCACCACATAGCTAATAAATTTAAATAAATCTATTAAAATTTTGGAGCCAAGATGAGGAATGAAACTGCACACTAAGCTATTTTATTCAACAGAAGCAAAAGCAGAGTGAACTTGTTAGATGACAGGAGCATACAATGCCAAAAACATAACCCAGCATACGAAATAAAAAAAAAGGAATAATTTCAGACTTGAAGGGACGGGAGTGGCGCTAATAAAATTCCACGTACTATCTGAAGCATAGAAATTAACAATACAAAGCTTTCTTTTACTTTTTTAAACAAGGGAACAGAAGGGAATCTGTTTGGAGGGAGAAGACTTAGAATAAAGACAATTGCTCACCAGTTTTAAGTCATTTTAAGAATTCAGAACGCTTCACTATTTTGCCAGGTTCTATTTCATGAAGCAGATTAAGGATTTTACATGATTTGCACCCAGTGTTGCTGGCTGCTTCCCAAGTTTTAGGCAGTCTAGTTTGGGGAGCTTAGACAACCTGATCTTCTTATATTCAGCATTCAGTCACTTTGTCTTTCAGCATCTTTTCAGTCCAGGCTGTATAAGCTGCCTTCCTCCGGGACAGCAAGATGGATTTATCACTCAGAAAAGAGGAAGCATATGTTCTTATTTAATCCTTATTCTGTTCGTACAAAATAAATCCATATTCTACATAAGAGCAACAGAAAACAGCCTGCATATGTTAAATCAGGAAGAATAGACATTTCTTTCAGTAAACATACTGCTCCACGGGCCATTTAAAGAGCAAACTACTCCCTACACCTCAGATAGGCAAAGAAGGGAAAGCTGAAGTGAAAGTACCTTGAATGCAATAAAACCACCAGAAAGAAAGGTGGAAGGCTTTTCCCCTATTGCTAGGCTTGGTACAAGCAGCAGTAATTATGTGAACCGTGGGTGCTGCAGCAAGCAGGGTTTCTCATGAACTACAGTCAGAGTCATTACACAGAGATCAAGAAGGCAAAAGGTAAATCATCCATTCAGACTAAATTGAACTTTGCGTCCCCAGGCAAAATGGTTTCAATAATATAGAAACCAAGAACTAACCAGTTTTTTGAAAGCTTTTTATGAAAGGGCAAAATTATGCTGGAAGAACTGAGATCACCTCATTGATTTGGGAGCAAAGACATAGCCCCAATCTGGAAGCAACTTTAAACGCTGTCCTCCCGAGGACAGAGATTAGCAGATGAGTGCCAGCGACTCCCTCCACCCTACTGGCATTTTACACACAAAGCTGTTTGCTGAGATAAAGCACTTGCACAGCACTAAGTCAAAATTCATTCCTGTATTTAGGATTATGAGTCATGCTATTGAAAAAGCCATCATACTATTTCATGGGGACCAGGCTACAGAGCTTTTTAGGCAAATAAGACTGAATAATAACACGAATCTCAAGAGTAAGCCTTCATTTAAAGTGTTCTATTCTTGCTGCAGTTATCAAGAGAGACTGATGTAACAAGACCTAAGTGCAAGAATCGAGAATTCATTTTCTCAGGTTTGCTGACCCCAAGGCCGGCAGGAAAAATATGCTCTCAAAAGATGAGACTGATACTGTAGCACAGCTGGGAAAGATGGAACCTACAGACTCTTGACAGTGGGGAAAGCCTGGACCAAGATTTACTTCCGCAAAACCGAGTGACACTTATTTTCCCCCTAAACGTGCTACAAAGTAACTTTGCATTAAACAGTTGCTGAAACTCAAGAAGAAACAATACAATACTTGTTCAATGTAGGTCCGCACGCCTATGCAATCACATCAGGTCAGCCTGATGCGATTTTGACACAGAAATCCCTGCGACCAAACCACAAGGTGATGTTGATGTGACAGAAACACTAAAGCTGGCAAATAAAAAGCACTGTTTTTTCCAATCCAAACCTCTGGCAAATTACAAAAAAAAAAAAAAAAAAAAAAAAAAAAAAAAAAGAGAGAAAAAGTAGTAGCTATGGCAGCCCAAGGCACGTTTGGCACCGAGATGACAGCTTTCAGGAAAACCTCTTTCTCAAATTCACTTCCTAGAGGTTTACAAAGCATTGGAGAGGGAACAAAACCACCAAACCGGGTGGAACCGAGAGCTTGTAAATGGCATCACAACGGGGAGATTTCAACAGACTCTCGCCCAACATCCATCCTCCCACCCGCGGCACCGCCGCCGCGCTCGGCGAACCCTCCCGGTGCGCCCGGGGCCGCCCCCCGCCCGCAGCCGCCGCCCGGCGCGCCCGGCCCGGGGCCCCGCGGCTCCCCCCGCCGCGGAAGGTCGTTCCGCAAGGTGACGGGGGCCGCCGGGCCGCGGCCAGCACGGGCCCCGCCGCTCCGGGGCGGCCGCTGGGCGCTGCCCCCATGCCCGCATCCCTCCCGCTCCGCGCCCGCCGCCGCGCCCGGGCAGGCGGGGGCGATGCCGCCGGGCGGGGGGGGGGGGTGTTGGTGTTAGCGTGCGGCCCCCCCCGCTCGGCGGCAGCGACCCCCGCGGCGGGGCCGGGCGCGGCGGCGGAGCCCCGGTGGCCCCGCAGCGCGGTGCCGCCTCACCTGTCCAGGCGGCGCGCAGGTACCCGCGCCGGGCGGAGCGCGGCGCAGCGCCCATGGCCGAGCGCGGGCGGAGGCGCGGCCGCGCCGCCGGGGGACGGGCCAGGCGGGGGCGGGCGGCGCCGGGGAGCGTCTGCAAAGTGCCGGCCGCGCACGGGGGCGCAGCGCAGCGCGGCGGGGCGGGGCGGGGCAGCGCGCGCGGCCGGAAGCGCCTGTGACAGGGCGAGGCGCAGCCAGGGAGCGTCTGCAAAGTGCGTGCCCGGGCGCCGAGCGCGCAGGGCGGCCCTGAGGGGAACCGCCCGGCCACGGCCATGGCCGCGGCCGTGGGCACGGGCATGGGTGTTTTGGCACGGCCACGATCACCGGGCACGGTGACAGCCGCCGCCCGCCGTGGTGAGTGAGCGGAGGCGGCTCCCGGCCTCTGCCGCCCCGGGCTCGTCCCCCTCCTGCGAGGGTTTCCCTCAGCAAAGCCGCCGGCAGCAGCGCGGCTTTGCCCGCGCTGGGCGGACGCGTTACCCCGGCCCACACGTTTCCTAAGCATTAGAATCAGGTATTTGTGTCTGTTCAGCCGCTTAGGCTGTCCGTAAAACACGCTCTGCACGGCACCAGAAGTTGGCCTGTGAGAGCCATTAGCGCAGAGGAAGCGGTGTGTTGTTGCAGGGAGGACGTGACTGCTTTGGACACCGTCTCTCGTTCGGCTCAGCTTCAGAGCGGTCTCTGTTCCCTCCAGCCTGCCTCAGAGCTCATAGAGGCTGGGTGACATCTCGTGGCCAATCCTGCTCTTCTGTATGGATACAGCCTTCTTTCATAAGGACAAACATCAAAGTAAAAAACTGTTTCTGGTCACCTCCACAACCTCATGTAAATTAAATAAACATGCCTGTAGGTTATAATGAGATGCAGAACTCTGGTCTATTTCTGTCGCAATATTCATCACATGCCTTGAATCTTCAGGAAATGGTTAGGAAATAAATATTTTTTTTTAATTGAGAAAATGGGTATGGTTTGTTGGCAGTGGACAAAAATCCCTGCTGGTGTTTGGTGCCATTCCTGTGCGATTTCTCCACACAGGACAGAAAATGATGATTCACTTTCTCGAGGTTTACGAATGCATGCTGAAAGACACTTGTCTGCACCCACAGGCATCTGCAGCAATGCTGAGTACTCAGAGTTTCGCTTTTCATCAGCATTGTGCTGTGTTCCTGCTTAGAAAAGCTCACTGGCCTTTAATGACAGGTTAGGGATCTGGAAACTTTATGAGGCACAGAATGATCAAAGCCTTGGACATCCTTCTGTGTAAGATGGGGAACTTCTCATATGATCTGCTGAGGTTTGTGTAATGGACTTGCATCACAGGGAAACAAAGCAGGTGAAATAACAGCAACTACAGCCCTTTCGTTCTTTCCCATTTATTATGGTTTTAATTTGTATAGCTCATATACAGGAGCTGACCTAACACTGCAGTCACTTTTGAGCTTGATAAGTTCTTATACAGAAGTATTATACAACAGTGTTTTCCTAGCAGAGCTCTTCCCAAAGGGAGCAGTAGCCTTTATTGGCTCACAGTTCTCAAGCTGGATCGTGTCAACCTGATCTCCCATTCAGGGACAGGATGGTACACTACACATTCCACAGCATTTATATCTAACATAGCTGCATGAAAAATTTGGCAGCTATGACCAAATTACCTGCCTTGATTAGGGAAGTGAAAATTGCATAAGTGAGGAGGCTCCCTGCTTAAGGGGTTTTCCTAGAGAAAGTTTGGAAACGTTGGATTCTTGGATCACAGTAAGCAAGAGACTGGAAGAAGAGAGAGCATAACCCCCTGCAGCACTGAAGTGTCAGTAGAATCTGAACTGACCACTAACATGTTTATTCTGCATTTACTGTGGGACAAGTAGGCCAGCAATTATTCAGATTTAGCTCTGCCAGGCCTGTCCCGCATTGAAACTTCCACCCATCTGCTTGCTCATTCCATGACCATAGGAAGAGAGTGGGTGGAGGCCCCAGGAGAGGTTGATTAGGACCATTAAGGCCTGGTGCTGGCAACTCATCTTGCCTGTTTGCATCTCTCCAGGACTCCATGTACTGATCCCTGACCCTTGGTGCAAGGAGAAATCATTACAGAAGTAATTAAAGTGATTAAAGAAGATGGTTGACACATCTGTTGGTTGTGTGAAACCCCCTAAACATTGTGTAAGGCTGGGACTGTACATCTCAGCTGTACCTGTTGCTAACTAAGAGCTTTTGTGTTACTGTGAGGCCTGTGTTTTCATGAGAGAAACAATTATATTCTGGTAGAGACATTCAAGGTATCATCTATTGACAGTGTTCTCCTGCTTGATTTTGTGTCCAAAACTTGCGGGTACTGCCTTGAGTGGATGGCAAAAACTCCTTGGTGTGACTGAGTGCCAGTCACAGCTTTGGAATAACAGAGAACTCGGGCAGCCAAGGGGCAGAAGTCACATCTGTGCCAACTTCTGCTTGCTTGCTGTGCACTCAGCATGAAAGGACAGGAATAATCTTAGGCAGACATTGAACGCAGTTGGGACTGTCTGTGTTGTGGGACCAATTCTTTGGCACTTCTCTGCACTGAATTTCAGAGAATTCTGGTTACAGAACAGCACTGGTTGATAACATAAAACATAAATGCACAGAAATCACCAGTGCTAACTCCAGAATTGCTTAATGGTACCTTTAATATAGCAGACTTGTTGAGTTTTCCATCTCCAGTTGTTCAAATAATAAACTACTGTAAGGTGGAGAAACATGACTAGAGCATAGAAGAGCTCTGGGATTTACAGGCAATACCTCCACAAAGCTTTCCCTAGGGAAGTGCATGTCAGATGTGTTCCCTTTTGACTTGTGACACTGTACAACAAAATTACAGCACACACATAAAATGTACTTTGCCTTTCATAATAGCAAGATCTGTTATGATGAATTATATATTATTATTATTAGAGAATGCAGACAGAGAAAATATTATAGATATAGTAATCTATTCCCTGTGAGTGGGACTACATTCAGCATTCCTGCCTTTGTTGTGGTTCATAGCCCCCCTCTTGTGTCAGGTAGACAGACACAGTGTTACATGATGTTATTCTTGTATTGCCACAGCAGTAAAGCACTAGAGAGAATCTGCTTTATAATCTGCATCTCCTTCAAAGCCCTGTTGCCTGGTTTCTGGAAGGGCTTCATCCCTCTATGTAGGATTTCTTCCCTTGTTTTATAAGCCCCTCATAAGCTCCTCTGAATAAAGGGCTCTTAGCTTTGCAGACACTAAATGGACTCTTTGGGGATAGGCTCAGTATTGTATTATTAATGTTGGACATGACTTCAAAACAAAAAAAGGAGAAAAGGAAAAAAAAAACAGGAAAAAAATGAAACTTGAGCCAGAGATAAGATAAAAAGGACCTTCCAGAAAAGTGTTTTTGTCTATTCTTTGCTGAACGAAATAATCATGCTTGAGGATTCCAAGATAAAGTTTTCTGTTTGATGTCTACCTCAGCTTTATTGATGGAATTGAATTTACTGCAAAATGATAACTGACTCACACCACTGTGCTGGAGATCAGAAAACTCTTGTTCAAGAATGTATCTTGCTTTTTTGTTTGATTGCTCTGATTTCTCAGGACCTCATGTATGCTTTTTGAAATGCAGTACAATAAAATTCTGAAAAGCTCAAACAGTATCCAATCCCACTAATATTCTGATCACAGAGTGAAATCTTGAGGAGTCACACTCTCTCTTCTTAGTCACAATTTGAAGTTGCTGTAGAATAACCTTGGTTTAACTCTGATTAAATATAAGAGTAAGTAATAGAAAATGTTCCTGTCCTTTTCCCATAATCACACAACTGCCCTGTTTTTTAACAAGAGTAAGACTTTGCAGTTAGGATTTAACTGTATCCTTTCCACTTTGCAGTTAGAATTTAACTGTATCCTTTCCACTTTGCAGTTAGGATTTAACTGTATCCTTACCCTTTTATGGATAGTAAAAATTAAGATTTTTAAGAAGTATTATAAACTCTGCCCAGCTGAAAGCAAACAAACAAACAAACAAGAACCTCTGCAAACCCCCATAAATTATTCTTTGAGTCTTGCTTTTGAAACTTTTATTCAGTTCCCTGTTCATAAATAAAAACTGGGCTATACAATTTTCCAGCTCCAGAGAATATTAATCTATATTCAGACCTGCTGTTTCCACAGATATTGTAAATATATATTCCACAAGTATTTCATTAACTTTGCACTGAGTGGTCAAGCAGGAAATAAACTCTTGGGTTTTGGTAGCAAACCAGACATTTCTAATAGGCAAATAGAGTGTTCACTAAGTGTACAAAGAAGCTCCCCATTTGCAAAAAATTATTTGAGATTTCTTTTCAGATATCACACTAGCATTTCAGTGCAAAGTGCTATCTAATTGTAAAATCCCACAGGCACAGTATAATCCTGATTGAGCTGATTCTCCACTGCCTTCCTTCCTTTGCCATAATTAATGAGTGGCCACACTGTTCATCCACCTTGCACAGGTTTGAATGACAGCTCAAGGTGCCAGGGACACTCTGTGTTCTCATTTGAATGCAAACTGAAATTCTGTCATGCTTTATTTTACAGACTTCATTGGACCTGGGAGAATTAGAAACTTCCCTGAGGAGACAAGTTACCAGCCACTCATGGAGATTTGCCAGAGAGATTGTGCAGCAGATAAATTACTCATGTATAAAAGGAGAAAGACTAAGAAGGAACAAAAGCAGTAAGAACAGAGTAGAAAATATGGCTGAGGTATATGTCTTAGTGTTCACTGTGGAGGTAGTAATTTTCTACATTTTCTCTCCAGTATAATTTTTATGAAGCTATTGAAGTAAAATGAGCAGTAGCAGGGCTTGATGGTATTTGTCCAATGGTTTTAAAGGAACTTAGGTAGGAAATTTCTGAGTGGTTGTCTTTGTTGCATTGTCTAATCAACTTCTTTTTGCAATTATCAGTAGCACAAAATTAGGAAAGGTCTTAGTGGTAATTCTGACAATTGGGAATGAATGGCTTAGTCTGGCTTCTACCCTGGTGAATTTGCAGAAAATGTATTTAAGCTGCCTGTAGATAGCATGTGTATAATAGGTAAACATCTATCTGTGATCCTCTTCTATAGAGCAAACAATCATCTCTCAGGTTGTTTTGTTATTTGAAGGAGCCAGTGAGCACCTCTCTGATCTGCATAGTGGTCTCTATTCAGATATCAGTTAAGTTTTTCACAAAACCATGAGCAAATACTGTTGTTAAAGGAATGAAATCTCCTTGGGATGACAAAAAATACTTCAAAAATAGTAGAAAATCTAAAAACCAGAAATAGGAATACGGGATCATTTCTTGCTGTGGAGGAAATTTGGAATCTGTTAGGACCTTGTTTTGCTACCTTGCTTTTCAGCATATTTGTAAATGGTCTGGAAAGGGGAGGAATATTGAGGTGACAGTTGCAGATGATAAAAAATTGCTGAGGATAATAAAATCTAAATCTGATTGCAAAATGTTGCAAAAGGATACTGGGATGCTACGTGACAGGCAAATGAAACAGCAGATGTAATTTAGTGTTGGTAGTACTTTGCATGATAAATGCAAAATCACATTAGAAGTGAAAAGTGACTGCCTATAAAACCAAATGGACTTTTGATATTACTAATCAGAAATGAGATTGTGAAAATACTTCAAAGAGTCTCTGAAAATAGCAGCTCAATGTTCGGCAGTGATCAAAAAACCACAGAGCTGGAATTTATTAAGAAAGGATTTGTGAATAAAACAAAACATCCCTTTGTCTGTGATCCATGACACAGATCCATGGTATACTCAGATCTGTGTCTGTCAGTTGTCTTTCTCTACATCAGAAAATATACAGTAAGTAATACAGGATGTTAGGAGTGATCAGAGACTGTGAATTACATCATATGAGAAGAGATGAAGCTGATGAGAAATTAGAGAAGGGAGCAATTTGGGAAGGAAGTGATAAAGTTTGACTAAAACAAGATTATGAAATCACAGATCACAAATGGATGGACAGGGAGGGGTTGTTCAGTGTTTGACACAGGAAAAGCCCCTGGGGCACCCAATGAAGTTTTGAATAGTGGATTTCAAAGAAATAAAGTTAAATACTCAGCCAGGCAAAATCTAAGTTAAGTTGTAAAATCTACAGGGTTTCCTGAAGGCCAGAAGTGTAAATGGATGCAAGGAGAAATCACTTAGTTTAAGAGGTCCTTCAGCAGCTGTTAAATAGAAAACAACTTTTAAGAAGCCACTAAGTCTGACTGATGGGAAGATGGCAAAATACTTCCTGGGAGGCACCATTCTGTGTTTGTCCTGTTTTCTACACTGCTCTCCTGAGTGTCTTCTCATGTTCTTCCTTTGAGATGCTGAGCAGTTGGTCCTTCATCTGACTCAGTGCAGCTCTTACAGTGTCCTCATTCCTTCCTTTTGATGTCTAACTCAAGAAACAACCTAAACTGGACATAATGCCTCTTCTTAATGGTGAAATTCAACCTCTCCAAGGCACAGAAGAGCTCCAGCCCAAGAAGGCCTAACTGTGTGCAGACTCAGTTCCTCTTTCTGGCTTTTGTAGGCTCCTGTGCAGCTCCTGGCATATTTGAACAGTGAACTTGAATGACTTCTCAATACAACAGCTCTAAAAATATTCTGGAAATGTTACTCTGCTTTGTCTCAGATGAAAAAAGAGTATCTAACTATTTCTCCATATATTCACCAATTCTTTACTCAATATAGCCCCAGACATTTGAGGCTGTTCGGCATCTCACAGAACTGTGTCTCAAAGCCAAAATCTGGACAATCTTGGTAGTGAAAAGTCAAATTCCTTGTTTTTAGCCAATGCAGTCCTTAGTGTTACAGTGTGGTTGTGGCCAGTGTAACAGTGCTGAATTTGGAATACAGAGTATCTGGTTCAATCTCTGCTACACTATCACTGGTGTAACAGTGGGCTACAGGTCAATGCCAAAAGCAAATGACGAAGTTCTTTTTCATCCTTCATGTATCTGTTTTTCTGTTGTTACTTGATATGCAAAGAAGATACCAGGAGTGAAATAATCCTTATTTTGAATCTGGTTTTGCAGTTTTACCTATGATATCAGCTGTGATTTCAGCATCAGGCCTATGCTTTGAGCAAAAACACAACTAGGAGATACAGTACCTCCTCAAATCTCCAGAACTTCTGACAGACTTCTCAATCTGGATATTTCTGTTGTACATACCTGTAGTTGTTCTTAAGTGACCCTTGATTGTTCTTTTTTTGTTTCTCTAAAACTTATGAATTTAAAGCTCAACAGGATGTACAGGCTCAGAAACATAGCTTATCTTTACTCTTCATTATCACTAAATGCATTATCCCCCAAGGGTGGAGAAAACAGGTCATGTTCACTGAAATTGGCATTTTTTGTCTCTCAAGTGGCCAGGTGACATTTCACTTACAGAAACTGTTAAACCAGAGTGTTAACAGCAGATTTAATTTATTTCCTGCTTACTTAATAAAGAACTGTTGCTCCTATCTTGGCAATTAATGTTTGAAAGTGGGAGGCATTTGGTTTATAAAAGACATTAAACTGAGTCTGCTTTATAAAGCCAAAAGGGAATAATTATAAAACTCCAGGAAAATAGAAACTGTTTTCAGCAGTTTGTGAGCTGAGACAGGACTCTCTTGCTTCAATGGGCAGTAGTTGTTAGATACAAACTCAAACTGTGAGATTTACATCATTACTTTTGAATACTCTTTTCTTCTCAGCCTCTCAAATGGAGGTCATCTTAAATAGGATATATATTTATATTTATGTACATATTTTCCAATGAAATTATTTGCAGTAGGACTTGTCTGTTATTTACAAGATAGGCAATAAAAATTGGGTTTTTGACTGTAGAATTGCCACATGGAAGAGTTTACTTGTGGGCTTCCAGGTGGTTACCCAGATCTAGAAGGTCCCCTTTAATCTGATTTAAAAATGGAAAATGTTGAGACTACTGTGGTCAGCAAATTACAGGCTCATGTATATTTATATTGTTATTTGGGTTTATTTATAAAGAAAAAACTCAGGCTGGCCAGGGTCTGGACAATATGAGCATGTGTTTGCACTGTTTGGTGATAAATGACAATTTTGGTGGGATTTTAATTGCTAAATAATAATTTTTTTTTTTAGGTTTTTATAGATGATATCTCCTTGGAAGGGATGTAAAGCATCATCTGGAAAATTTTAATGTGATTTAAGTGAGAATTTTTTAGGTTCTTGTTGTTGTCTGGAACTGCTGATATTTTTGTAACTGGCCCACCAAGTTTGCACAAGAAAGTCTATTTGTACAAACTTTGAAGCACTGCAAAAGTCACAGAGGAATGCTTATCCCTCTGGAATTTCAGTAACCTCTAAATCTTTTCATGTTATTACTGAACACTTCTGGGACGTGATTCCAATTGTGAAATGTGGAAAAGCACCTTTAATTTTGTGCAGTTTGGAGTTTGGTGCTTGCTAAGCAAAGTAAGCTTGCTAAGCCCAAAGTCAATATTCACTTAACAGATTTAGAATTGTAAAAGTACAGTGTAATTCCTGATTTCACTCTTAAAAGAATTTTTCCAATGAAGTATCTTCATTACCCACTACAAGAATTATCACATCTTCTTTATCTACCACCACCTTCTCCTTCTAAATCTCTTGTTATTTTAATGTACTTTTACCACGTGAGGCTGAAGACCATTTAAAAAAAGATTCTTTCTGCAGGGATGCTTAAGGAAATCACTTTCTAACATGCCAAGATCCCAGACTGTTCAAGGACTTGTAAACATGATGGAAACCCAACTTGAACTGCAGCCAGAAAGGAACTGTAATCACATGTGGAGCATAATGCAATGAACTTACAGCAGTTTGTCCATTCTAATTGTATTTCTTTAATTGTATTTCTACATGAAAAATCTGCTAGAAATTGGGCGATACTTTGTTCTGGAATTCAGGTGTTATGTGGATTGTCCAAACGCTGAAATAATCCTTTAATTTTTTTTCCCCTCTCTTTGGCATTGCTATAAAAACCCCCAAAACAATTAAAAAACAAAAAACTCCCAAAAAACAATGCCCAATCTCAAGAATATTCAAGAGGACAGCATCCAAATCCATTTCTCACATCACTCTAGTCTTTGAGCCATACCAGTCCCTCTAGACAGGAATAATTTAGAGATATTTGGTTACTCCTGGAGGTACATCCCAATGTTAAGCAGATGCAGTCAAGCTCTGAGTTTCCTAGTACAACTTAGAGCCTGGAATTTTAATGCATTCCTAATTGGGTCCCTTGCTTCAAATGACTTTGCTCCCTGGTCTCTTTACACATCCCAGAATATAATTCTCATAGGTAATTGTATCTCCGTAGACATATATGCCTATCATGTATGAGAGTCAGGAAAATATTGTGTAGAACTTAATATTGACCAGAACATGTAGAGCTGAATATTGACCAGTTTTATAGCTGAGATTCTGTTTCAGCATCAAGCTTCTATGTCTTCTTTGTTATTGGTTATTAGAGAAGGGTGTTTGCACAAAGCTTTCAGTGCAGCTTCTTCAGCCCACGTTGGAGAGATGTGAAAATGAGAGTTTCAGTTTTGAACCCAGTGACCCTTGGCAGCCTCACATTTGCACATGGTAGAGGTCCTAAAGGGAATCATTTAGATGTTAATAAGCTGGAAAAAGTCTCTGTCTAAGGCTGGCAGTGGATTACCTTTAATATATTGCATTATATATTTTTAGGTTACCTATGTCGTTTAGGAGAGTAGCAAGGGATTTAGGATATGCCTGCAGTTAAAGAAAATCTGACTAAATAACAGACAAATTAGTGTTTGAAGACTTGTTTTTAAAAGTCATTAGGAGCTAGGGTTATTGACTAGTGACAAAGACAAATATTCAATCAAAGAGCCAGTGCTGAAAGAAATGCCATCTTTTTATGTGTATTACTGGGAGGTAGATCAATGAGCTCTGGGGTGCTAGCAGGAAAGCAGATATTTCTCATATGCTGGTTAATTAACCATTAGTCAATGCCTAAAAATACTGCAGTTTGAGTTACATCAGTCTGTCAGATCATGTAGATGGAATCTTAAATTTAAAATATCTAATAATCTTGCCTGCTGAGCTGGGGTGGTACCAACAGTGGAGCAATTACCAGGCCCATCCTATGAGCTCAGACAGGTGCAAGTGCAAATCATTGTGGCAGACATAAAGCAAGGTTCAAAGTGGTTCTTCCTTCAGGAAGGAAGGTCAAATTTTGGATAAAAATAAGGGTTTGAAAGAATGGAAATATGACCACTCATTATGGAAAAGGATATCTGAACTCACAGTCCTCTGACATCTCAATGATTTTTTTAAAGCCAGAGATAGCTCAGATGGTTTGATGATCTCTGTGGGATATTCTGCATAATCTGCTGTCAATTACAGAAAATAATTACAAAGTAGACTGGAAATCACATAAACTGAGTTATTCTGAGCTCAGCAGATTGTTGAGCAGTAGGTCCAGAAATGCTAGAATTATGGGATAATGGGATTATAGGCTTTGATTAATTTCCAGAAAACATCACTGCACAATGATGTAGTTTTGGACTGTGCTTTTCAGGGAAGATGACATGCAAAATATCACCAGGACGTATGAATAAAAGCAGCATCTTCTCATGAGTGATTTTTACCATTAAAGACTATTATTCAGAATTTACTGTAGGAGAGCTGATAAATCCAGCCCACAAACTCCATGACTGTTCCAAATGGCCCTTTCAGAGATCATCTTAAAATTTGCTTTGTCTTCTTCACTAGTCATGTGTGAATCTGAATTCATTGAACAGCTTGTGTATAAAACTTCAACAAAGTTAATGCTGCAGATTCCCTCTTTTTCTCTTATTTTCAAACACAATTTTATTGCTAACCTTGCTTTTTAGTCTTGCTCTTCTTTGGCCAAATTAGATTTTGAGCCTATTAGCTGCGACAGAGTCTTGTTGAATATCAATCACAGGGGAAGGGAGTCTGTCATGCACAGCATAGGAAACTGATGAAGAGATGATAGCATCTTTCACTTCTAGGTATAGGCTGATTGGGGAAGTGAAAAAGAAATGTTGCCCATATGGGTTCCATTGCATAATTGCTTATCACGTTGTGAGTATTTGCACCTTCCTCTGAGATACAAGAAAGACAGACTACCAGGCTTTGATGGCCCAGTAGTCTGATCTGCCATGACAACTCTTTATGTTCTGATATATGTGACCTGTCAGTGCCTATACTGGAAAGATAAAAAATTAAGTTACTGGTGAGTCAAGACTAAAGTATGTGGAAAGAGATTTCTAAGTGACCAGTTTGCAGTTGTCAGTGTGCAGTGAGACATCGTTGTGGAAATGAGGCAATAAATGGCATCAATCTAGGTAAAAACAATTTACTCTAACACCTAGAGTTCAATATTTAGCTTTACTTAATTATGTGAGAAAGTACTGCTCTATGAAATGAAGATAAGGCAGCATTTTTAGGGACAAAACTGAAACTAGGAGATTGTTTGGGCTTAGAGTCATTGACAGACTGGTAACAGTTATGCAAATGGTAAGAATTTCTCAGCACTTCATAGAAAAATATTTAGAATTCAGAAAAATTGATTGGCAAGCCCTCAATAATGCACTACCTGAGACAAACATAAGGATGTGCATGGAAGTTGATCATGTAGATGATGTCTAGTGGGCATGGGCATGGTCTCTATATAAGAGCTCTTAAGGGTCTTTGTAATTGGGATGTAATTGCATAAATGTCTTCATAGATGACTTGTTTATTTGAAGAGCTGAGCTGTGTGAGCTCCTGAGTGCTGGAAAGTCCTGTCAGCTCTTAGAAAAGAGTTTTTCAAGGGCTCTAAAGGCTAAGCAAAACAAAAGACGTTGCTGTTGTAGCTGATTTTACTTTTGAAATGATCCATTTTTGTTATAGCTCCTGCTAACTACATGATTTAGGTGAATGAAGAAACAGCAGAAATAACTGCCTGAAAACCACTGTAAATACAAGGACTGATGGGTAGTGAATTTTATTTAGGGCACTGCTTTGGTACCCACTTTTCAGAGATCAGAAAGGTTTTAATTTGTCACAAGAAGTTTCCATCAGATGCTTTCTGCTCGATGTGACAGTCTGTGGCTTCCTTTGGCTTTGTGGTTGATTCAGTCAAACAGTTCATGCTATATCCTATCGTGTTGTCCAGCCATGGCTTCAGAAGCTTCACAAACACAGCACCTCTGGTTCTGGAAAGGCTGAGTATGGAAAAAAATGCTCAAGAGGAGCATTTGATTTTAACTTGTTCTAGCAGACACTTGGCTTGATGAAGGAAAAAAATCCTCCCTTCTATCATAGAGAATATTATCATGTTCCTTACAGGGAACTACATTCAAAATGATAGTAAAGGAGGCAGTTTTACAATATTTATATTAAAATGAATATTTTATACATTATAAATGCTCTAGGTACATGAATAATATAAACAGGTGCTATCTGGTTGCTTTTATCCTTTCTAGATTTTCCCCATCATTTAAATAATAATAAAAAATCTTTCAATATGTTAGATCCTTTTTATTCTTCTTAATCTTTTGTATCTTTTTACAAAGATACAGTAAAGCTCCTGTTAAAGAAGTAAATATGCATAGCATGTTATTCCCTGGATTAACTGTTTGGGGCTGGAAACTGATGTACTTCTGATTTTAGAATAATGAAACTCAGTTCTTAACTCTTCCACAGATATTATGTGTATGATCTTTGACAAGTCAGTTTGGCCATGGTCTAGCAAAAAGTTAGACATTTATGCTATTAGAAACTAACATTTATTTACTTTAAGGTAAATAAATACTTTAAGGTGCATCAAGGTGCTAATTGCACTTTGCTTCTCTTTCTCTCTTCCTCTTACTGTTTTTAGTTTAGACAATAAAAGCCCAGAAGAGCCTTCAGTGTGTCTCAACCATATCTAGCACAACAGAGTTCCTGGTCCCTGCTGATTCCAGGGAAATGCTCTTACACATCCTGCTCACTGCACTCCAGCTGACCCTAATGGAAGTGTTTGCATGAATAATTTGAGCTCTTTGTATATAATCACATAGGGAAATTGTACTGCCCTGGGAAAAAAGAATGGGCCCTCCTTTCCTTGCAGGATGCACGTTCTTCATCGTGGTAGGTTTGATCTCTCAGTGTAGCCTTCTACTCTCTGACCTCAGTGTCACAAAACTTCCTTTTTATTGTTGGGTTTTCTTTAACTTGTTCCCAGATGTCTGATGCAACCAATGACAATAAAAGAAATCAAACAAAGAAATTTAGAATTCTATTAGAAGCCACAGAAATGATTCACTGAGCTGCCCATTGATTTAAATAAGTTATTTGCCAAAAGACATTTAATGGACTGTTTTAAAAGTAAAATCAGCTACAGCAGTGGTGTCTTTTTTGTTTGTTTTTCCTGCCTCATTATCTCAACAAATACATTGTAATAGTGCTTCCTTGTATTATGGATGTAGATGCAGTTCAGGCCTCTGTAACCTTCCAAGTATCAGTTACTAACAAATGACTGTAAATGCTAGTTGGGTGTGTAGCATAAAATATTATAGATGTGCTTGGAGTATTTTTATAAACATAAAAACCAGAGGAAAAACCAAGAAGTACAAACCAGTTTGAAACTCAATGACATCTGTTCTGAATTGTGGGTGAAATTTTCACCATTCTTGTTTAGAAATCTAAATTCTTTGAGTGGTTTCTATGGTTTTTAATTCCATATGCTAAATGTGTCACTAAGAATATGCCTGAATTTGATGCAGTCAAATTCTACAGCGAGGGTTTATCTCAGTCAGAAGGGCCTATTAGAAAAAAATCATTATGTACTTGCACATATGCATGTTTTTTATATATATTTATGCCTTTGGAGCAACAGTGAGACAGTGACACGTGAAATTAGACGAGGTGAGAACAAGAAACAAATTCTTTACACCTTAGCAAATAATTTGCATTTGTGCACCAGCATTCCAGTTTCCTGCCTTTCTCTTGGACCTCTCTGTAACAGAGTCTATAATAAGACAGGTGCTTAATTGCAGGAAGATTGCATCATTCTCTTAAAGTGTAATAGGTGAATAGATCCCTTGCCAGAGATGGCAGCAGCAAGCCCTCTGCCTCTGTGTATAGAGATGTACGTGCTGGAATATTGCTTACTCTGGTAATTTTGTTTAAAAATTAATCTAATCCTAGGATTTTGCAAATGAATCAGTTATATACATATCAGAAAGCACTGATGCAAGTTCTGTCTTCAGTGTTACAGTTTGGATCAAGCCCTTACCTGCTGTTTATTGGGTATCCCTACTTTGTTCCCCTTCTGGCACAAGCTAAGGTCTGGAACACCACCCTGAGCTCCTAGAAGTGCTCTAATATCACACTGGTGTCATAAGGCCTTTCTCAATGAGTAGCCTTGTTGGCAATATAAAAAGAAGTATTCTTTGTCTAGTGAAAGATTCCCCCCAAGCCAGGATCAGTCTAGGAAGTGCTGCTGGATCCACAGATGTTAGTGGTTCCATTAGGCCCTGCATTTTTGTCCTAGAGTGTCCCTGCAGATCATTGTCTGTCCTGTATTTTTAAACCAAGCAACATCTCTTTCAAATACAGAAGATTAAATTTTGCTTGACAGCCCCAATGTTTTTCCCTTTCCATGCTTCTGAGACTAATTCTGAGCATTGTGAATTTTCCAAAAGGTACTTTTGGTTTATAAAAGTCCTTCAGTTAATTAAACCCTAACAAGTTCCATGTTTTTCCTTCATACAGGGGCAGCACCAATCTGCTGTTCCTGAAAATGGTGTTATAGTAAAAATTATAAACAGATTTGATGAGTGCCTTGAAGTATCACATTTAGTATTGGAAGGTGGTTATGCTAAACAGGGAATTATAATACTTGAGAAGGAACAATAGTGAAGATGCTCATTTGAGGTAGCAACTGATTTTATTTTGTATTTTTGCTAAGAACTATGGGATAAAACAATACCCCAAAGATGGAAAAAACTGGATTTCCCAAAAGCACCTGCAAAAATATGAGGAAGAGCTAAACTACCTCACTTATAGAATTGCATTTCAATTTATTAATATAAAGTGCAAAGTCTTGATTTAGGTAGATAAAAAGAAAAGTGTTTGCTGTCAACTGGAAGATTTCCTGTTCAAAATTCAGTAGTAGAGAAGACTCAAATAAAACAGACCTGACTGTATGATGCAGCCCTGAAAAATACCAATCTTTGCTGAGAAAATAGAGATGAGGGGAAGGATCCATCCTGTAAGATCTAGACACACTAATATATACTGTTCTTACTATGTGCAGGTGCTTCTCTTTGAGAAGGACTAATTAATACTGGAATGTAAGCAAAACAAAAAAAAAAAGGCAAACAGTCTAGGATGAAGTCTTTTTAATCATAAGAAATCAGGAGTAAAATACCTTAGTTTATTTAACTTATCAAAGGAAAGGCTTAAAGGAAATGCAGTTGCTGCATACAGATGTATTGGCTGAAAAACACCAGAGGGGGAAAACAACCATTTATCTAAAAGAAAAATCTGGCATGAAACCAAATTGGTACACAACTGCATTTAGGCAGGAAATGATTGCTAAATGACAGATGTTTGAGTTTCTACATTGTCCTTCCAGGAAGAGTAGTGCTAGTAAAAATACCTCTCTCCCCTGATAGTTTTGAGGATGTTCTATCAGCTCATGAAGGGGATTGTGTGACACAGCTGGCTGACAGCAGGGACTGAATTTATCAATTTAGGAAGCCCATTCTAGCATGTTGCTGAATGTATTGGTAGTTTCTTCTGGGTGCCAGAAGCAGGAGGCACAGTGTGTCAGGTATATGCAGGTAGTACACACTCTCAGAGAGCTGTCATGCTGTCAACACTCTCTGTAATGAAACCACTCACCACTCAGAAGGCTCTGAAATGGCAATTGCAATTGTTACAACTCATTCTATTTTCCCCTGCTGGGAAGTGTACCTTATCTTTAGTTCTTAGCATTTGGGAGCTTTTAGCCTGATCCACAGGCATAAGTGAAGTGTCATTTCTTTTCCATTTTTCTGGCCCAGCAGATGATTTGAGAGTCTGAGACAGAGTGTGTGAAGCCTGTATGACGAGGAAGGCCATGGCAGCTTTTTCATGATGTGCTTTAGCCAGGCTTTCCCTTGGGAGGCAGGGTCCCACTTAGAAAGTGCAGGATAAGTGCACAGGGAACTTTTTTCCTTTTTTATGTAGCAGCTCTTCCCTGAAGCACCACTGGCTACTGATGTTCCCAAAGCCACACCCTCTTAGATACACAAGGAGGGATTTACCTAAAAATACCTAAAAATCCACTAAACACAAATATTCTTGATTTACTTTATTAAGCCTGTTTACTAAGTTCAGCTATTTGTGTGAATGCCTTTCAAAGGGCAGCTGATGTGAGGCATCTTTAGCATGAGAGATAGGCTGCCAGAACTGACTGGGTGTCTGGGCTAAGTTCTTAGTAAAGCAATGCTTTGAATATCCTTAGAAACTGTCAATAGCACTTTAAAAATCCTGAGAAATGTTTGTCTCATCAGTTGTGTGGAGGAATCACAGAAAACTTATGAGTGCATAGGGAAGCAAATGATACTGTCTCAGTTCTTTCCTCTCTCTCCAAAATCAGCACAGAAGAGTTCTGATGTCCTAAAGTGGTTTAAAAAACATGGAACATGTATTTTAGGGATATGGGATATTTTGTCTTTGTAAGTGCTTGTCATGAGAATCTACAATTTTATTATTTTCCCTACCAAGCAATCCTTGTGATAAGAGCAAATTGCGTCTCTATTTAAATTGATGTCTCATCCTTTGGGATAACTTCCTCATTAGGTTAAGTTGCTAACAGCAACTTTTCTTGAGTGGAGGGAGAGAAGTTTTTCTTTTTAAATAGCTAGTTTGATTTGACCAAGTGGTGTCATTTGGTTAAGGGGAGAAAGAACAGGTAGCACATGCATAGACCAAAGAGTTTATTTAAAATACTATCAGTGCCTGTAGCCAGAAGCAGTGCTGAACAGACAGAAAAAAATTGACTTGCAAATAGGCCTTTGGGAGGGTATAACTCAAGTTACATGTATTATTCAGGTAGTAATAAAGCCTGGAATCTCCATTTGGAGATAAATATTTAATTATCCAAGGCATTGTACAGGTAAAATATAGGGGGAAGGGTCCACTCACCCAAACACCACTTTCCCAGCCACCACTTTCCCATTTTAATGAGAAAACATGTGCAAGAGAGAAACATGGGGCTGCACCATAACAATAAGCAGTTTGAAATCATTGTTAAGCTTTCTGAAGACACAGTGGTAGCTTTGCAATCTTAGTTTCTATACTTTACCACTCCATATGTCCTGTTAGTGAGTCATGCCTTTATTTTACAGGAACTAAACAAAATCTACCTCAAAGGATGAGCAGGTGGAAGCACAAAGGGAGCTTTCAGGCTCTCATTTGCAGAATTCCTGTTCCTTTTAGGTACATTTGTTAGACAATCAAAGTTCACATATATTGTCTTTGATTTAGTTCAATATTTAGCATCCATTTAGGTTGGCTATCTTTTTTTCAGAATTTCTGTAATGCCAGGGAGAAGCTGATAGAGAGTCAGAGATGCAGGGACCCTGCAGAGTCTGATTCACCTGCTCATATCCTGCTATCTCAATGACTCGCATGGATATTCTGCTAAGAACAGCAACTGAGATAATCTGGCAGGCAAATAATTTAATCACTGTCATTCATTTTCTGGCTGCTGAATGTTAAAGGGACAGGTGAAAAATAAGGATGAAAGGAGGTAAAAGCTCTGGTTTTGGCTCCTGGTTTTTATTCTTTCAGCTGCTGTTACAAGTACCTTATTATTTAGGCTAGCCAGTAGGGACTTGTAATTTAGTAGACATGGCAATATATCCTAGCTAATCTACATAAACAACATAGGGCATCACTGACAGTACAGTCATCTGTTATTTTCATCAGTTAATTTAGGAAAAATTATGATGAGGTAGACCACTCTCAGCTTTACTTCAAGCTTTCACAGGAGAGGCATGTCAATGATCAATTTTTCACCCACCTTCTATTTCTCTTGGTGGACTTTAACAATAGATTTAGGTCTTAATTTGAGAATACAAACATAAGTAAAACACAGAAGCTATATCCTCCTTCTCACCAGTCTATGGGCATGGCCATGAATTATTTTCATTTGAATAACCAAGACTGCAACCCCTGTGTGCTCTGCTGGCAGCAGTGGAGGCTGGGAAGGGTGAGTGCAGCTCACAGAACAGTGTGAGGTTAATGCACATCTTCTGTTGAATGTTTAGGATGAAGAAATTACGGGACAGGAGAACAAAATCCTCTCTTGACTGTTTCACTTAAATGTTTCTCTGGGGCACTTATCACATTAGAAAATACAAACCATAATCCAAGAAATAAGTGTTATAAATAAATCCCTCGAGGAAAATTTTACTGCCATTGTCTGCAAATAGAGCCATTATCCATAAATGGAGGAAGCAACTGGAGAATGCACGGGTGAAATACTTTGAGGTTATTTAGTTTTAGTGCCTTGTATGCCTATCTGTCCCCAATCTTTGCTCTGATAATTGCAGGGAGCTATCATGAATGGATCATTGATTACCATATATGACTGAAAGCAGCCAGGCTAGGGAGCAATGCTAAACATTGATCATTTGTACGCCAGTGTTTGATGGCACTGCAGCATGGCAAGAAAGCAGTGTGGGGATTTTTTTTCCCTTAAAACAAGACAAAATGATGGTTGATACAAAGGCATGATAATAACTTATTGCATAGTACCTTTGTAAGTTCCCATTTCAAGAACTCTTTCTTCTCTATGGTACAGAGCTGGCAGTTGTTAATCCGCTCTTGCAGATAAGTAATTTGTGCTTTCCAATTTATTCTTTTTGGGAAGAGGTATAACCACATATCTCCAAGAAGTTTATTTTACTCTGCTAGTGGCTCATACACTGCTGCTAATTGTTCTGTTTACTAAAGCATCTCTTGCCTCAGCATCTGTGAGCTGCTGCCACTGACTGGGTGCATGAAATAAACCAGGATGATAACATCAGATTTTTGTTGCTTCTAATTTGGCTCATGTGTACTTACAAATGCTCTGTGACTGTATACCTACTCACAGCTGTAACACTTGCTTTCAGCAGTATCAGGAGAGCTGCTTTAAGTAGGGTTGGCATAAAGCCTTCTGGATAGAGTCTTTGAACCTACTTCCAAGGTTTTTGCCTTTAACAAACAACAGAGAAAACAACTTCCAAGTGCTCTTAATGTAGCAAGACCATCTGTTGACTTCAGAAATGAGCTAAGTAATAGTGATGTCTTTTCTATGTCTTGGAACCAAAGAATACTTAAATTGCTTTTCTTTTAACTTCCTTATTATTATTATTGTGTTTTTTTTTAAATTTCAAGTAATTTCTAATACCTGTATTTTGGATTTAAGCACACGTCAAGGGACACTTCTACTGGTTATTTCAGCTGTGTCTAGAAAAGGGCACAGAGATTGGCAAAGGGGGTGATGGGTGTAGGGAGAGAAAGAGCAAGATTACAGTGTCACTATTCTGGTCTAAAAATCTCCAGTCACTGACTATTTCTTGTCTGCCTCTCCTGGTAAATGTCACTGTGCAGACACTGATCAGACAGTTGAATGCTTCGGAGTTTATTTTGAGTGAATGGGCTGGTGGAAGTTGAGACTGTGCAACATGATGAAGAAAACTATTTTTCTTTGCAGAAGTATCAATTTTCACAACATTGCTGCACCTCAGGAAAGGAGGAGGTGAAATGAACACAATTTATGGGAAGTCCCTATACACAGTCACCAGGAACAAGAAGGGAAAGGAAAACAAGAGCAACTCTTGTTTGCAGAAGTGTGTTTTGATGTATCTTCTGCATCACAATGACTGCAGCTCAATACAGAATTGATTTACACCATGCATTTGAAAAGGAACCCCCAGAGACTAGGCATACATTTTTTGGCCAAATGTCCCAAAACACTGTTAATAAGGAACTTAGAAAAAGATTCTATATGCATCTCATCATGTAGGCACACAGTTTGTGGTGACTGGGAGTGGGGCTGGGGCTGAGCCTCATCCCCAATGGGCTGCAGCTGTGAGCAGCAGGTGAGCAGCATTAAAGGTAATGAGCCGTGGAGTGCCCAGGGGCACTGACCAATCACCAGCAGGAACAGAGGGCACACAGGTGCAGGGCATCAACAGGAGGGGTATAAAAGGTTGGGCTAAAGAACAAGAAGGGCTAACACTTGAAGCCTTCTGAAGTTGTGTTCCTCTGTATGGGTTGAAGCCTTCTGGAATTGGATAGTGATACTTTGTGTATCGTTGCCATCTCAGCTGTGACCTGGGCTGTGAAACCATCCTCCTGAAGGCAATGAAATACCAGTGAGGATAACACAGTGGGAAGTGCAGCCTGAAAGGAGAAAGAACTTTTCATTCAAAGCCTTTGAGATCACTTCACTATTTATATTCAGCCATTCCCAGAAAACAGACTGAAGGAGGAATCAAATAGAGTTTTATGACTTCATAACTTCTACAAGTCTCTTTAAAGCTCTTCATTATTATTCACTCTTCAAAGGCAGCCTGTGGCATTACAGAGTATTAAAGGAGCAGTCTGGAAAAAGCAAGATTTGAGAACCAATTACTGGAAAGTGAGACTACAAAACACTGTTACCTTATCAAGACTGGATAAAGATTGATTTGGAGAGGAGTGTCTGCCTTCACAACATTCACTGCTGATAAATCACCTGTCAGAAGTCCTTGGGGAATCTACCTGTGACTAAACACCTCCTAGTACAAATGATGTCCATGGCTCAGGTTGGCGAAAAGCAGTGTCCTTATCATTGCTACATCTTCAGCATAAGTCAGGGTAAGTAATATCTGCCTCCATCCCCTGTAGTTCCAGGTTGCTCCTGAATGCTGTAGTCTCTGAATAGTGTCTTGTAACTTACTCAGCACCAGAAGACCTGTAGGAGGACTACATGATATCTTTCTATTTCTCCCCTTCTCAGGGCCAATGCTTTGCTTGACAAATTAATGTGGGGTATGATTTCAGGTTTCAATAATTTAATTTTGTGTGTGCTTACTGCAATGTTCTAAGGTTTCCATTAAATATGTATTTATATTGCCCCCACCCCTCCCTTCATTGTCCCTTGTTGTAGGAGTGTTTGTGTCTGGGAAGCAGGGATTGGTCAGTATTGTGGGAGTTGTTCTTGTCATTGAGTGGACTTATTTAAAGGAGAACTTGTCTTGCTATCTTCTCTAAAGATGCCTGGACTCTGAAGTCATCTAGTTTCCTTTGCAATATTCATAGATCCTTCTGACAGAGCATGGTCTATCCTTAGCTCTCACGTATGTCACCCTGACCTCTGAAATCTCTATTATAAGTCAGCTAAGTGTGAAGGAAAGTTTTTAATAGTAAGAGGAAAGTTTTAAAGGAAAGTTTTTAATAGTAAGGGGAGAGAGGTAAGAATATGTGTGCATGTGTGTGATGTGGGAGACAAGGATCAAAGGGATTAAGGGATGTCTGGTCTCCATTAGCAAAAGCAAGCTCTGCATGACTCAGGAGGCACCTTCCATCCGTTCCTATATTCCTAGTTTGAATGGCAGCTCATATTGCAGTTCTTGTTTTAAAAACAAACATTGGCATAAAATGATGTAATTTTTAGCACTAACACATTACCAGCAATCATAGTAGCAACTCTGTCAAGAGGCTTTGCTGCAAGAAGAGTTGGTACATGCAGTTTGCTGTAGTGGCTGACAAATGGATTGACTGAAGCAAAAAAAACTTGTTGCCTAAAAGAATGTGTGACCTAGACTTTTATGTGGACAAGTTACTAACAGCCCCTGGTGTGTGCTGGTGGGACAGGGAAGGCAGGAACAAGATGAGATGGCCCCAGTGAGTACTGGCAGCACAGCCAGCTGCTGAGCTGTGGGGTATAAGCTCCTGGAGAAGTTCTGCCCTGAGATTCAGGGCTAAAGCCCTTGGAATGCTTCTAGGTGAATGTGGCTCAGCTTGTGACCTGTGCAGTGCGTTCCTCTGGCTCACCACTCTTCCCTGGAGCAGACAGGGAGCAGCTGAGGCAGGAGGAGCAGCCCACAGGGCTGAATCAGCCCAGGCCTGCCACAGGGACGGGCGCTCGAATGTTGCTGCTAAGGATGGGGGGCTGCCAAGGGCACCCCTGAGCCTCTGGGTGAGGCTGGGGAAGAACAGGATGGTTCTTCTGGGGATCACTGCCAGGAGGGCTGGGAAGGGAGTGCCCTGGAGTGGGATTTGTGGAGCTCAGGGACAGACATGTCTGCAGGTAGGTGAGTGGGAAGGAGAATCTTCATTCCCAGAGCCTTAAGCTGGCCACAGAATAGCTGAAGGCTGGAATGCTCCCTCCAGTATCCTGCCAAATGTGCCTGAGGAGCCAATGTCTTTTTCCTCCTCTTTTTCCATCATGTGGGCTTGCCAGACCAGCAATTATCTCAAGTAAAAAGGAGCTCCAGGAGGTAAGTCTTGAATGAACTTTGACTCAGAGAACCATTGGTTAAAAGACAGCAATGGATGCTGCCCCTCTGTGCATAAACTGTAGGAAATCAGTGGGAATCAAGGATTTGACTCTGCAGGATTGATTTTCTGTGTTTATTACTTTACCACAATGTAGCCAGGTAGGGACACTCAGCTGCCAGAATAGTTTCTGGGAAGAAGAATCTACATGACTTAGATACAACTCTTCTATGATTTGAGTCTTTTTTTTTATTCTGTTTTGTTCTGCTTGTACTTGCTAAATGCTGGACTGTAATTGTAACAGGGACTGTCACACTGGAATAGGAATTTGAGAGATTCACTACAGATTTACTCAAATTCTTGTGAACATGGTGTACATCCAGAAGAAATTGATTGAGGTAGGCAATAAAAATTGTTTATGAATCCAAGATACAAATGAAAACTTCTCTTCCATTTGTAGGCTTAGTTGGAAAACTGAAATTGCTGAAAAAGATTAATTTTTATCTTCTTATCAACAGCAATTTTTTAAATGCTAGTGTCCTGGCTATTTCACATAATTATTTATTGCTAAACCTTTGAACAAAGGTTTTGATTGTAGGCAAGTTTCTGTAATAGCTCTGTACATTATGAACTGCAGCATAAGAATTAGTCACATGAAAAATACAAATCTCTCAATTTTAGACATTACAGACTTATTTACAAAGTCAGTCCTAATCCTTCTCTGTATGTGCACACAGACACACTAATTGTATATGGGTTTTATGAACTTGTATCTATCACCTGGCACCAGAACAGGGCTGAACCCACAAACACTCAGTCACTTGTAGCAACTTCAATCTTTTTCAGTGCATTAAATGGGATTTGAAAATCTTGATCTTTAGTCTGAGAAAGGAAGAACTCAAAATTATCCTTGTTTCTCCTTCTTTTTCTTCCTCTCCTCTGTCTGCCTCTTTCCAAGGATTGTTGTTCAGATTGGAACCATAAGTGGTTTCATTCTGTCCTCAGATCTCCCTGCCCCAGAAATACTGTGGCAACTCAAGACTGAGATAAAGTGCTTGCATTGAATAATGTTGTGAATTAGTTATGCATGATCATAATAAAGAATAAGGGATGAAAAAATGCATGTGTAAACTAGTAAAAATTTTGTAGTTCTAAGCTAAGTCCTTTTGCTTTGTAATTATTTTTTATTTAAACTGAAAATGCTATAGTTGTTTATTTCATGACCAGAATCTGGTGTGTGATTCATAGCACTATCAAAGCAAACAAGTACTAACTTTGTGAATACTCCCTACCTTATTCAATAATTTAGAAGCCCCTTTATTAATGTTATAAATTAAACAGTAACATTGCCTTCTGCAAATAGCAAAATCTATTTCAATTGCTTTGGGAATATTTCCCAAGAGTTTCTTTGCTCGTCATTCCATAACAAAAAATGGTCTTTTACTTGTGTCCAGCTGCCACATAGCAAAACACTGAAAGCTGCTTCTAACTTTTCCCAATATTGTTTATTTACCAGTGACTGAGACAAAACTAGTGCTTTTGTGTCTGTGTAAAAAATCCTATTTTAGATCACGTAGGCTATATATATATATCCATTTTACATAACAAAGATACCTATTACCCTGTCACATTTTCTAGGATTCAGACAGTGATCTATCTCTCTCTCTTATTTCCAAAGGGAACGTTTTCTCTGATGATTTAAATAGAAATAGTGTGCTTTCTGTTAAGATCATGTTCACCAAGGCACTAAGAATAAGCATTTGAACAGTTCCTCTAAGTTTTATTTGCATAACACACTTAATTGTTTTACAGAGTAGTTTTACTGTATCCCTTTTCCTACATATAACACATATTTAGGGATTGTTGTTTGTCTCTTCAACTGAGGCAACACGTGGCAATAACTTTCATTCCACCAAATCAAAACAAAATCTACTGGAATACAGGCAGTGAAACAAAAGTTTTCTAAGATCAGTAGTTCTGAGCAGACCTCACCAGCTAAGCTCCTTCAGGCCTGGCAACCCTGAGAATCCAAGCAGGAATTTTTTCCTGAGCTCTCTGCATTGGGAAGTTTAAGAGCCCAGTTCTGAGTAGCAGGAACATAATGCTACTGGGGGAAGAGACCTTATATGTTATGTGAAAAATATTTTGATTATTTCCTTCCATTAGATCAATTGCATAATCCAAGCCAGACATTCGTTTCTTTCTTTGGATTCTTCATTAAATGCTCATTCATTTTTTTTTTCCCCAGTGCCTTAAGTTTGGAATTCTTACATTTACTCAATTTCATGTAGTACCAGAGGGCTAAATGCTGATCAGTGACCTCGTGACAGTGGTCACCTTATGATCTCTTGATTTTGAAATATGTAGCTTTCTCTGTGGACAATCATGTTTTTCTTCTCTCCCTTGCTGCATGACCAAAAGCACTGCATGCTCACCCAAAGCTGTCAGCCTGGGTTGTTTATTCCCTGCTGATGTAGAATGGGGATGTTACCCCAACCCAAGAAAAGGTTACTGCAGTGGCCCTAAAGGTCCAACAGAGGCTGCTGAAAACAAATTGGGGTCTTCAAGCTGGCTGTTCCCATGCTTCTGTGGAGGTACAGTGCTGAAGAGTGCAATTCTGTCTGCTTAGTACAGGGTGCACTGGGTGTTGTGGTACCCAGTGCCAAAGAGCAGCAAGTGATTTAGTCTGCCAGCTCTCCTCAGCTGTCAAGAGTCAGACTTCGTATACAATCTGTGGTGAGAAATAGTCCTGACATGAAAACAAAGCCAGCCAGACATGTGCTTAAATTAGGCACTCCAGCAATCTTGTATCTCAGCTCCCTGGTTGTGAAGGGGAGACAAAAATAAAATTCCTGTGGCTTTTATTTGTGTTTGGGAGACTGTATCCCTCAATGCATAGAAATTGCAAAGGCACAGTCTACTTCTGTAGACTGAAGTCTTCTAAAATCTGTTTTTAAAACGTTTTTTGAGTATATAATGCAGAGATAAGAACGAAGAAATACTCTGTGACTTGTCATCTATTGTTTCAAGTTCTGGCATCAGTTCTGAAGCTCTCATGCAGGCTGACTTCTGAGAAGTGGGAATTCCAGTTCACTAAAGGTAAAATGGTCCAACAATATATATTTAATTCAGTTTTTGAGGGAAACAATGCACCTTTCCCACTGCTCTGCTTGGTACAGCTGCTCTTGCTGACTTCTAGTGGTATTTTGAGGTGACATAGAAAAAAAGCAAAGAAAAAGATTAAATTGTATATTAAAATTTGAAATAATGAGGGTACTTCAAGTACAAATCATTAAATAATTCATTCAAGTTTATCTGGAATTGTGCTCTGTAATCATGGAAACAAATAACAAGTGTGGGTTTGGGAACATCATGAGACCTGTCAAAAATACAGCCACTGAGCAGGAAACAAAAAAATCATTCATCAAATCCACTGTGAATGAGCTGCTAAGTCGCAACTAAACTGAAATTATTTCAGAATGTTTTGTCTAATGATTTAGACAGATGAATCTAGAAATGGAACCCCTATTTCCTTTCTTCTCTAGTAGCATAAGTCTGTTAAAAATCCTAATCTTCTTGAAATCAGTGAGAATTTTGGTCCTGATTGTAGCAAATTTATGGATTTACCCCTGATTCTTGCTGTAAAAGGAATTTCAGTTCTATTCTGCTGTAAAAGCAATTTCAAGTACTAGTGAGCCCAGATGCTGAAGCTTCTCAGGCAGCAATGAAAGAATTACTGGAAACTGGCAGCCCCAGTTTTGCACAGACTGTGGTTAAATTTTCAGTGGGGAACAGAGCTACAGAAAGCTGAATTTCTTTCTGGTCTGTATTTGCATCATCAAACCATCAAAGACTGTTTCATCTAAAATAAGGAACTGAGATTTGATCTTTTGCTGGGGGAAAAATACCAAGCATAAAGCCACAAGAAACTTCCTGCTTGGTTTATTGAAGTGAACCCCCCCCCAAATAAAAACTTATTTCAGTTGGAACAGGCCTATGAGAAATTTGTTGGTCGAAGTGAAGTACCATGGAAATCACATTCATAATCAAGAAACTAAAGTTTCCACTTGCTAAAGCAGAAAAAGAAGCAGTAACAAGGACTGTGAGCACGATGGTATAAAAAGTCCTCTTTTGTGTAAGGGTTGTCCAGAATGCTTTCTCAGAGAGGAAAGAAATGTAATTGCCATAATTCCCATGAAGTGCATATGACCCAAATTATTGTGTTGGTGTTGCTGCGGAGTGTTTCTGCTGGGACAGAGTTTAATAATTGATATAGACCCAGTTTAGTGGCAGCTTTGATGGCTCTTAGAATGGTATAACCTTGGTTAAAGGTTCCAGCTGACATTGTATAGCTGTGAAGTGAAGCACAAACATTTTAGTAGGATGTGTATAATAACTTTGACCATCCATTTTGTTTCCCATTAATACTTGGCATTGAAAGGAAGATGGAATTCCAGCTAGTCTGAGATCTGTATTTATTGTCGAGGACAGTCAACATCCAAACTTTTTAATGAATATCTGCTTCTGCAAGTGTTTTACTGCTTCTAGGCAGGCTTTGAGGCTTCCCGGTTCTCTGAAGAACAAACAATCGTGGCTGCAGGGGCTGAGTGGGGCTGACACATTTACGGCAGGGATGGGTTTTCCTGTTGTGCTGGATCCATCTGACAGTGACATCTGGTGCCCAGTAACTTAAGTGCAGGTGCTTCAGGGTTCTGCTCTGCTTTACCTCCACCGTGACAAAAAGCCAACAATCCGAAGCCTAGGACTCTTAGTGCCTCCCTCCTCTCCTGTCACTGGCTGCATGCCCTACAAAACAGGTGTAGCAAATTGGACCAGAGCAGCTTAAGGCTTTCATAGTCTTCAGTGAAGCCTCTGCATTCTGCTTTCATCCCTTGTAGCACCTGTCTGCTGCAAATACATTAAAGGAGCAGAGGAAAATCCCTGAGCATTTGTAATAATCTTCCTGTTTACTTTTTGTTTATACTGAGATGCTTAGAAGTAGGGACTTGCTCACCTTTTGTTCTGGCAAACACGATAGAGAAGACTATTCCCAATTTCTACACTATAAAACAAATCTCATTAAAGGGTTGAAGACAGTAAGAGCAAGTAAACAGGGAGAATAGTGTCCCAACATTGTTGGGATACATTGGCTGGTGTTTGCTCCCGACAGGCTTTTCACAGTATAGGGAGAATGTGGATAAAGGCACATAGGTTATAAACAACCTTCTCATTCAGTAAGCAGTGGACATCCCTTTCCAGGCTGTTCAGAGACTGCAGTAGCTGCCCAGACTCCTCTCCTGCTCCCCAGCTCATCTTGTCTGTTCCTTGGGTAAAGCTGGGAGAGGAATCTTGGCTCTTTCTAGGCCTGATCAATAAAGTAAACTGTTCCTGCACTGCAGAAGGGGAGCAGCTTATCCTTTGAGGCCTGCCTTCTATTGCTTCTGCTTTTACAAGATGAAACAGAGTCAGAGATATAAGCCTTTGCTCCAGCCTCAGATCTGAATGTTCTTGAGTTTGAGATTTGGGCTGAAACTGAAGCATTCCTAAAGTTCAGTTTCATCCCATGAACCTTAGTTTGCTCTTCAAATCAAGATTTTACTCTGTGTCTGCCAATGTCACTGGTACTTGAGTTTGAAGATATTGTTTATCCCTTTTCCCCTTTAAAAGGGGCAGGTCTGGGGGTGTGAACCCAACTTTCCACACATTTTGCATTTTTTCTGGAAGTAAATCAGCAGTGGAGCATTACCTGTGAGCTGCCCTGGAGATCCCTGCAGGTAAGTGTTTTGGCTCCACACTGCTGTCTTGCCATTAGCCATTCAGCTTTTTTCTTTCTTGTCAGCTTTATGTAATAATGCCCAGACTCCAGCAACAAAATGCTTGTTTGTTGCTGCAGGCCTGGCATTGTTGACTTTCCATCTCTGACTCTGCACCATAGGTCTGTGCAAGTCTCTTTGCATGAAAACTAGTTCTCTGAAATTGGCACTAACTTTCTAGTCTGTGGTACCTAAAAGTTCAGTATCATGCACCTTGGACCACCTTCTCCTTGGTGGTCATTTTAATAAAAATACAAAGCAGATTAACACAGACTTGAAAAGGATGTCCTTCTTCTTCCCAATAGTATGAACAGTTGGCAATTGCTGCTTCTTACCTACCTAACAGTTATTCTTTTAATCTCAATTTTTCCTACTTAAATAAATATCCCTTGAGGCCATGAAAGCAATTTTTGATTAAGTGTATTGAGATTAGTTCCAGTGCATTGAGTGTGTCTAAAAATCCAGTTATCTATTGAAGACTCTACAGATTACCACAATCCAGTGTGATAAAACCATGTGGGATTTTATCACAGTTTTCATTTAGTTTTCCATCCTAGATTTACTCATTCTATAATAATCATACTAAAATATTTCAAAATGTCAATTATATACTTTCATTTGCTCCATTTAAAAAATATACATGTATTTTTAGCATGTTTTCTTTTGCTCTGGTACAGAACTCTAGACAGTCAAAAAAATATTGCTTGAAAAGAGACATTTTGTGTGTTTGAGGGTTGAGTGAGTGATTCTGTATTAGTTTTTTCACTTGAGCAGGTAATATCCCAATTTTACAGACTAAAATATTACCATTTGATTTATTTTATATTAATATATATGACATATGCATTCTATTCAATTACATGTTAGCCACTTAGAGATCTACAGAAGTTCAATCCACAGGCATGTGGATCATGTCAAACCCTTTCTTCTTTAGGCAGCTCTTTGTGCATAATAAAAGCAGAAAACAAACAAGAAGGATGTATTCAAACTTTTCAGGCTCCATCAAAACTTCATTTACTTACTATGGACTCTCACTGAAACTTTCAGGCATAATACAAATGGAGATAGTGTAGTGTGGGTTCTGACAAATGCAGAAATTTCAAAATAATTAAGAGTGCATACTACTGATTAAAGAGTATTTGAAATGCTATATCAGATTATGAATCATCTGCCCATTGGTCATAACATACAGGAAAATTAAAAATTAGCTGAAGGATATTAATTAAAGAAGATTAAAAGAAAAATGCTACTTAGTATGAAAGAATAGAATGTGTTCATTGTTGAAGTGAACTTCTAACACTTTAATATGTATATAAGCTTATTATGTGTGTTTCACTCATAATTGCAATATGTGGAATCTGAAAAAAACAGAAATCTACCCCAGAATTTGCAATTTCTTACAGGGCTGAGATTCTTCTCTCAGCCACTGCTTTTTGAAGTGGCTAGTCAAATTTAGAGCCTGGACTTTCCAAATGGTTACTTTAGCTCAAGGTTTTGAGAAAAAAAGGTTTTGTCTTTATTTGTAGTCCTTTAGGGAGATATGTCCATTATGGTGGGAACAGTTTTTGTATGAATTCTTAGTGTTACTGTATTGGTAGATAAATGGTAACCTAAATGTTACTGTATTTGGTAGCTTTCTATTTTATAATACCAAGAAATAACTGCTTTTTAGTGTTCAGGAGCAGAAGGTCCCAGACATTGTACACAAGTATCCATTTGATTTTGGGAGGTCAGACAAGTGACCTCCCAAAGTTTGTGATCTCTCCTTTTCTATTGCAGTTTCTCAAGAAACATGGTAGTATTTGGAGCGTGTAGCAAATGTGTCCTAAGTTTAAAGCCTCCCAGTAATGCATGAAAGAAAGTATAGCCTTCTGTTAAAGGAACTTCCTTTGAAGCTCCAGATAGTTTATGGAGGAAGGGAAGGAAAAATCTATTTTAGGAACCAGTTGTGAGTGGGAGTGAAGAGGAAATGAGGTCTCTTGGGAATCCCTCCTCCATACAGCATTGCTGTAAACTTTTCTTTCTGAAAAGAGAATGATTCCAATTTGTTTTTCATTCAAATATGTTTAAATGATTGCAAGAGTAAATTACCCCTAGTAATAAAATCTAATAACTACTATACCCATATTTCAACACAAAACTCAAATCTTGAGTGCGTTAGACAACAAGAGGAGAAACTGTGAAATACTTTCAAAACTATTTTTCTACCCAGTTTTTTGGTACTTTTGGAACATATTTTTCATTCTAAATGTTGAAACCAGTATGCTCAGGTAGGTGATGGCCAGGTCAAGCATTACAGCTTCAGTGGTGTGTGGTGCAGCTGTGCAGAGCTGGAGTGTTTGCAGTGCTGCCCTGGGACAGAGGTCACTTTCTTGTAGAAAGACTCTGGAATTGAAGCTTGTTTGACTGAGGCTACTGGTGACACTGCACCAGACATGGCTGGCTTAAAGAAGGGCTGTTTGTTCCCCAGAAGCATCAGAACACAGCAGTGTGTGGGTGACAGCTGATGGAGGAGAGATGTCTCTGCTGAGCCACGTCAGGCACCTGCATGTGTGCAGAGAGCACTGCAGGGGGATGAAGGATGGGCTGCCATACCAGTGGTGCTCCTTTCCCTGCCAGGTGGCCTCTTTGCCTGCAATGCTGGCAACTGCTGGATGTGCTAAAAGGATTTATTGCTGCTAAAATTTAGGAGGAAAAGCAACAACAGACTGTAGTATGCAAAAATGCATGTCAGAGGGTTATCAC